>NC_053170.1:97495821-97859165 GCF_016835505.1 Polypterus senegalus
TGCCGCCACACACCTGGCATCACTTGGATGTACTGAGCAGACATGACAGGCCGCTTGCTGGTGGCCTCTTTAAATTAAAAAACACTTTCCGTCACATCATGGAGGACAGCCTCACAGTAAAAGAGCTGCAGCCGTTCACCGCCACCCGCCTGCGCAGGCACTTTAAGGGTCAGTAATGCTGCCAGTCTTGGGCTTCATCTCCAGATTGTAGCAGTCTGTAGACGACTTCTGTCTTACAAACGTATGCAGCATTCAAACTGTGCAAGACGCCATTCAGAGGCATAAAGGCCAGCAACACAACAAGTGCCACGGAAAGCAGCGGCCCCTGGCCGCCATGTTGGAATGCGGTGTTCTTCCATGCAGGGTAACCAATCACAGAGGGCGCGTATGTCATAAGCACAGCCAATCAGACCACGATTAGAGTCTGCGTTTTCAAATCTCTGCTTAGCCAGCGGTTTTGGAAATAAAGCACCTTTGCGGCGCGTCAAAGGTCTCCATCTTCAGGGTTTAACACCAAGCCAGCGAGGGCAAAAAACGGAGCCTAAAGTCTGTGCTTTTAAGTAACAACATCGTCGTATGGGCAGAGCAGTGGCAGCTGAAATGACACATGGGTCTGTGCCAGCGAGTGGCACTGCTGCTAACCGATTACTTGAGTATCCGGAAGGGAAAACTTTACCTTTAGAAACGGAAGCTGCAGCAGGCCTGATGCTATCCCTGTGATATGTGATGCCACTGTGGGCATTTATTACGGGTACCTAACTGTTTGTGTTCTTTTATTGTTCGGTTTCAGTTTTATCGTCACATTTCATCATTGTATGGCTCGGGAACAGACACTGAATGCACATTCCACAGGTGCAAAAGGGGCAGGGGGTGCCCAGGGAATGGAGTGCGAGTTGTGCCCAGTGAGGCAGCAGTCCATACACCCAAGTCAGGCCAGCAGATGCCCCCAGACCAGGGCTGGGTGTCCTGCTTGATATGAATCGGCGTAACTGCTTACACTCCTGCGTGAGGACGTAGTTTCCTGAAAGTAGGAAGGCCTTGGAGCCGAGAGGGCAGACCGCTGTGGACGGTCCACTTTAGTAAAGATGTGGGAGACCACACTTCACTGCCCACAATAACCTGAGGCTTTGCTACTTCATAACTGGCTCCAGTCGCCCCTGTGGTACCATCCAGGTGGTCCTTCCATTAGGGGTAGCCCTGTTTTGATCCAATTACTAACAACATAAAACATTCAGATGTTCTTAATAAGCAAACGAAAAGGCTTTGAGAGTCGATCCTGCGTGACGTGTGACTAACTGTGCTGATCTGTGCCACTCCTCAAAGTACAGCACAGGTATGTTCACCATGCCAAGTGGGTCATGGCTGACCCACATGACGCCTCCAATGGACAGTTGAGGCAAACGTTTCACGACTGCTCCGATTGGCCCTTACCTGAGTGACCAAGACGGGCTTCTGCACCCCCAGCAGCTCGCACAGCTGATTCCTTTGCTCTCGGACCTCCGGCAGTTCAGCTTCCCTAGAAAGAAAACAAAACAAACGGCATGGAGAACTTTCAGGCCTCGCTGCCAAATCACTTCCACAAACACTGAAGGGGCCACATTGGTGGTCCCGCTACTGCTGGTGACTTTCCATCATTGCTGATGCCCCCCCCCAGTAGGCCTAAACCCCCTGGCTGCTGTTCGATGCAAACCCACAACGTGTTTCCAGCTTAGGACTTGCAAGTATTTTCACCTCCTCTATGGCAGTGCAGAGGGGCTTCTGCCATTGGGGTCATCTAAAGTGGGCGAAAAGTGTTCATGTGCTCCACAGAGGTAAGACTGACCACCTGTTCCACAAAAGGGTCCGCTTCTCCTCACCAACATTTAGTCATTAAGGTCATTGTATGGTCTCCAGCACCTTGGTCCTGCTCTCCCCTCTTCAGAATGAGGGTCTCTCTTAACTTCACAGGTGTGAACTCTTCATTTTGCTCCTTGTTTGATTATTCCCCTGAGATGGACCTGTGAGGGGTCACCTTACGACACTCCATAATACTAAGGGGACAATCAAGATGGGTCTGCCAGAGGATCAGATTGGCCCACTGCTGTGTGTTACTCTCCTGGACTGGGGCACAAAACCAAGACAAACTGGGCAGAGGCGCGTTTTAAGAGACTGACGACTCGAGAGACGGATGGAAGAGGAACAGAAACTCGTCCCACCCAAATCAACACGACAGAGTAGACCTCGCCGTCCACCGACCTGTCACCAGCAGGATGGAGTCATGACGTTAAACAAAAGGCAGCCCTGACTCATCCCAGTCACGTCTGAGGTGATGCTGCACCCCCTGCCCTCCAGCAAAATAGATCAGAATACGCAGACGACTCCGAAACTGGGATGAGTAATAAGCAAGTTAAGTCCCTTGGCAAAGGGCAGGCCGTGGGCATCAAAGCTGCAGTTTTTATAAAATATGGCACCCTGATGCAGACAGAGCTCTTTAGACGGGGTCTTCTGTTTTGTACTGGGATGGGCTCCAGCTTCTCCACAGCCCTGCTTGGCATAAACGGGTTTGAAAATGGATGGAGGTTTGTGGGCAAAGGAGGCCAGGAATATCAAAGTGGGGAAAATCTGATCGTGATAGGAGATAATTTGAAAGCAGTGTGGGGTATAAATTGGGCAGACCAGCGGGCAGTGACCTGAACGTGCCATGACAGCTAGCGCTAGGTGTGCCATTGGAGGTTTCTGCTTGTTCATGGTCTCCCTTTTGGTGTTTATTCCTGTTTGGCCCATTTTTCCCCAATAGGGTGGTCTCTAGTTCTCCCACTAGGGTGTGCTGCTTTGGCTTTTCCCCCTTGTCGAGTGTTCTGCTTGGCGCTGGGCACAGCTGTACCCTCGGTCACAGAGCTCTGGGTTCAGCCATGACAAAATCAAACAAGCCGTGGGGCTCCTGCCAGGGTGAGAGGTGACCACCAGGGGGCGCTCAGCTGGAAATACAACGGATACGATTTGGTCGGAAGGAAAGAGGAACGTCTGCGTCGTGAACTTTACAAACAGTAGAGGAACTCGTCTGCTGACATCTCATGTGCATCACACCACGAGAGAACATCGAAAGGTAAAAGGGGGGCACACAACTCACAGTGACGGCGCTGAGAAGTCGCGTACTGTGACTCATGCATCGGGACCCCAGCCTAGTCAATCAGTCCGTGTCAAGCTGGTGCCCAAGTGCGCCTGTCGTAATCAGAATCAGCTTCACATCCCCTGTGCCCGAGTGTTTGTCCCCTCAGTGTACAACGCACTGCCAGTGAGGGTCCAAGGCCGTCTTACCAGTTAGTGTCACTGAGGATCATCATCACCTCCTCTATCACCCCGGGGTCAATGACATCATCATACATCAGCAGGGTCTCGTACAGCTGACTGGCTGTAGTTGTTCTGATCTGAAAGAAAAGAAGAAAAAACAAAAAAGGGGCATAAGTCAAGGGGCACAGCCGGGAACCAGCACTCTCTACCATCTTGTAGCTCCGGTGGGCAGCCTGACTGCTGCTGTGGTGGACTCAACAAGCCAATCCCAACTGACCTGGAAGGAGGGGAGTAGAAAAAAACTGCCCCTAACCGGTCTAACAGCCTGACCCCAAGAGGTTGAAGTTGTGCCCATGGAGCACCCTGGGGGCCGGCAAAGTCTCCCACTCACTTACCGCAAAAGGCCCCCTGAACTACGGCGGGGCTGCGCTGGATGCCTTCCAGTTTCCTCGTGAACAGCTGCCTCATTGGCTACAGCCAAGAAAACAATGGGGGCTTATGCCGTGCCGAGCAGCGAAGACCACTGGGAATGCGGATGGAAAGATTTTTATTGGATCAAGATGTGTAAATCACTTGTATTTATTGGTTTATGATCCGTCTGATTTAAAGCACATTAGTGCTGCAGCACGCCTTGAGCCCCCGGAATCACGCAAAGCATGACCCCGCTAAGGAGGGCGGCGGGTCAGAGGTGAGCGTTAAAAATAGCTGCTGTCAGTGTGAAGCACAAATGAAAGTGCTCGACTCGAGGGGGCCGGGCTCGGCCTTGGGGTCTCGCACACGCTCCCTGCTCCCTTCCTCTGACCGTTGTGACGCCGTAGCCCCGAACTCCCCCCCTAAAAACACAAGAAAGCACTCGAGACTCACCACAGGGAAGGGATGGCACAGGAGCAGCAAGAGCTGGAAAAGCACCTTCTTCCTCACGTCCCCCTGGAACTGCACCAGCCCACAAAACCTGAAATGGCAGAGAGAAAAGGGGGTTTGGCTCGTTAAGCCTGAAAGTCTCGGGGGACACCAAGCCTGGCATACAAACACAAACTAGCGAGTCATGTGACATGCAAGAGCCCCCCAGCAGGTGGTGTTTTTCTTTCTTAACGTGTGGCATGTGCCCTCATCACGATGTGATCGTCACTTAAACAGTCCTCACAAATAAGTAAAGGTGGTGCAATTTAAACGTAACCCACCCTTGGTGGTGACCTCCATGGCAGTTGGAGGGCTGCAAAGCAGACAGGACAGTGGCGTGTCCTTATTGTCACGTGTAAGTCACACTTGGGTGTGCTCATCTTGTAAAAATGTGAGCACAAAACAATGACAGCATAAATTTGTGATGCCCCCTACCTCCCCAGTCAGGTACAGTACTGCTTTCCTTATCAAACATGCCACCTTTGCCACCTACCCACCCACTCACCCAAGTCCATTACTCACACGAATATGCTGGAGCGAAGCTTCTGGATGTCCTTGGACTTTTTGATTTCCTCTTTGCAGAGCCCAAGCAGGTCAACACTGAAGCTGTGACTGCAAGAAGAAGTGCGGCCATTAAGACGGAGAGACTCCCAGTTTGAGGGAACCAACCAAATGGGCACAAACTGGTCAACATGACTAGAAACAAACCATCAAGAGCGTAAAAACAGAAAGGTGGAAAGGACAGCCCACCCTGTCAGGGAGCACGATGTTTAGGTGGGTGTCGTTCAGCCAGCTTCACCACTTAAAGGTGGGCTTTCAGGCCTGCTCTGTTAACTGCCAGGAGCAGAAAGTGAAGGGCAAATCAGCAGCTTGGACAGATCTGGGGATGACAGGACTACACGGGCCAGAGAAGGTGGCACCAGTGTGCGTCTCACTGTTTTTAGAATGGGGTCCGACACCAGGCATCACAAAGGGCTCGGACTGGAAGGGGCCGCCACAACACAATCAAGGTAGAGGTGACGTACTTGTCTTCTGCTGTGAAGACCTCAAAGCATCCATTGGCTAACATCTGGTCAAGCATCTTGAGCAGGGGGATGGACACCCTGGGGAGAAAAAACAGAAAAGACGGAGTTAGGCGGAGACCCCACTGTCAGACCCCCTTAGGGCTTCCTTAACGGCCAGTCTGCTGCGATTACCCAGCATGCATCTTGTCACTTCACTCGCCTCACAGGTGGAGCCCAAGTCACCCCACCAGGTATCTTACATTTAAAGCTACTGACGTTCATACGCTTCTTGAAGGGTACTTGGTGGGCACGGCCCCCTATACACGATTTCCCCCAACACACAATGTCTAGGAATGTAAGACGAGGTTCTTGTGTGCCTTGTGGTACATGCAAGGAAAATCAAAAATGATAACAACTGATAAACATTCAGATGCCCCAACAAGCCATCACTTGATCCACCTTAAAGAGATCAGGCGGGCGATTCCTCACACTGCAAATGGGCAGCCTTGGCACTTACTGGGGCAGCCAGGCTGTTTTGTGTCTTTGCCTCACAGACACAGCGGCTGAAATGTAAACGTGAGGTGCGGGTTAGGGCTTGTGACGTGCTGTCATTTCTGTGCCCCCCATATCCCTCAGTTGTTCCTGGCCGCACATTAAAGCCACCATTGCCCCTCTTTAACTCCATGGGCACAGCGGACTGACCTGTCGTTGCGCTGATGATCCCTGAAGATACGCAGCAGGGTGCTGCTGAACTCGCTCAAGGCTCTTCTGTCCTGCTTGATGGTCTCCAGGTAACTGAACAGAGACTGGCCCGAGTGGCGAACCTGCAAAGAAAGACCACCCCACAGTTCACTGGGTCACCTATGGAAGCAAGCCAGCCGCCCACAAGTCATCACAGACCCCCGGTGTTGGTGGGCTCGTTGTCTGCTCCCCATGCAGCCAGTATGTCTTTAGAGCAATGAGCAGACCCTGGCCGTGACCTTCATTACAGATGCCAGGCTCGGGTAAAGGCGAGGAGCAGACACCTCCAGATTTACCGGACCACTTGGCCTCACCGAGAACCAGCTGGCACACTGAGTCACTAGTGAGGCTGCAGGCCGTGCAGATGACGGGGGATTATTACACAAGGGAGGGAGAAGTACAGGGAAAAAGAGCGCATCACCTCTGAGCTGCCATCGTTTGAAGGAGTGGTCCCAAAATGAATGAACCCCCCCCAAACCTGCAGGATTAGCTGGGAGTAGAAGGTGAATACCAACGAGTCAAACACACTGGCACCTCAGACTAACTCAGCTTCATGCCTTGGCCTCCATTTCTAGCACTTGGCCCACACAACCTCAGAACTGCAAAAGCTGGCACTGTGAATAAAAAGCTCTGTCCGCTCCTTGGTGAGCAGCTTCCCGTCTCCCGTCAGGGGCACTCCATTTGGTGCCAGTGCCCAGTGGGTGGCCTAATGGATAGACAGCTAATCTGCATGCAGGCCGGGCCGGGCTGGACACGCTGGCCATATGTTTCATTGGCTTCACCCAAAAACATCTTGGCATTTAGGAAGCTGCACGAGAGCGGGCGGCTCCTGGGGATGCTGCCCACCTCTTCAAAGGCGCCACTCGCAGTACGTCCTGCAGCAAGAACCAATTAAAAGAAAAAAATGACGGTGTATATCGAGGAAATGCCGGCCAACTGGCTGCCAGTCTGTTTAAGGTGGATGTCTCCTCTTTGCCAGGCACCCATGATGGGCACAGAGGGGAAGGAGACGCTCAAGCACTTAGCTATTTATAATCCGGGAGGAAATCCTATGAGGAATGAGCCGCTGGGCCTGCCCATTTTTTTTTTATTTCAACTCATCCAGATGCTTAAATTGTGAGATTAAAACGATCCAAAGTGGAATTTCACAACAATAGGGAAAAGTGGTAATGGACGTGTCACTCTAGAGGGTCTCTCGTCACCCGACGGCTCAGACTGGCATAGCCCACACTTGGTCTCGCGTGGGACTCGGCTTCACATCACGCGGGTGTCACAGCGAAACCTCACACTTCACACGGTGGGTGCCAACACCCCCCAATCTCTATACGTCAGTGGCCTGCACAGCCCCCAGATCTCATCTTATCCAGCATCTGTGGCACGAGGTGGCAGTAAGACAGGGCAGACCTCAGATGTGTAGGACCTGCAGTGTCCTGTGGAATCCATGGCTGGACAAACTGAGGCCAACGGCAAACGTGAAAGGCAGAAACAGGAATATCAAGAGTGGCATCCAGCTCTGAGTCTGGACTGGTTGGTTAGTAAATGCCAGCGTTTAGCAGCCTGACTGTTAACGACCCAAAAGCAAAGAGAGAGGTGGCACATGGGGGGTACATGAAGCTGCCGGCCCACTGGCCTCACAATCTTCATTTTCATGAATGAGCATGAAATGTGACCGACTGGCGCCATCTCCTGGGCATACCAGCACAACACAATAACTTTTCAGTGCTCAATAACCGTCCGCACGACCGCCGCCTTCTCCTCAATGCGTGGGGTGGCTGGTAGAGGGTGGCATGGCGGTTAAGGTGACACTGTGAGACCACCTGCCCAAATGGAAAAACTAAAGGAATGCAAGTCAAGCAAAATATATAAATACAGGGTGAGCCAAAAACGATGTTAACATTTGAATGGTGGAAACAATTATTCACAAAACATACTTGATATGTGCCAGATGACTTACAGGAGTGTCTCAAGCTGGCGGCCATCATGAATGTTTGACACGTGGGCCATACGTGGCACATAAATTCTATACAAGTATAAACACAGCAGTGCCATTAGTGTTAACGTCACATCACAAACTGGCAAGGTGACAAATAAATAACGAGGAATAAGGAGATCCTAACACCACCTGGTGGTCACCTGCCACTGTGCTGACCTTTAGTGAGGGTCTGAATGCGACTGGGCGATGGACACTCGTCACATAAGAGCACATTTGAAGTGGTCACCCCCTTGGAAGTGTTCCCGTTTTCTTGATACACAGCATTGAATGGCAGAGGAGTGAGTTTGGCTTTGTCGACACCGGCCAATGGAAAAGACCCTTTAAGTGTTCCAAATGAATTCCAAATATGAAACACAAAACTGAACTCCGAAGTATTTAAATCAGTGCCAGTGTAGCCCACTGGCTTCAGATCTCCCATCATTAGTTCAATGGAGGTCACCTGTCTGGAGTGTGTCTGAATGTCCATGAACACGGCAAGCAACTCCATGAAAAAAGTCACATTGCGAAAACATGCGCCACCAGTGTCACATGGGCACCGGGTCTGCCCGTTCCGACTCTTGTGTGCCACTCCCAGTACAGGAAAGAGCCCACTGCTTGGGCCAACAGCAAACAACACTTACCGTGGACTCTGTTAGCCCCCCCACCGACACGGTGAGCCCAAGCAAAGTCGGGTACTGGTAGGTGGGCAGCGACAGCAGCTGTGTGATGCGAGGAAAGGCCTGAGACGGTGCATTCCAGTTCAGAGTCTCAATGTCGGTACTGCAAACACAAAAGAACAAAAATCGCCATAAAGCGCCTTACAAGGTGAGCACTTGCACAGTTATGACAGCCCGGCGGACTGAGTGACTCGGCTGGCATCGGCCTGGCAATCAAAAATGACGTTTACAGGTGAACCTACGTGGCTTTAAACTGTTGTGTACCTCTGGTGGTCCAGTAAGATGGAATGTGTATGAATGTGAAGAAGCCCCCAACTGTCAAGTGCATTTCATGAGAAAGCGGACCCCTGTGGCTGCTCGCTGCTCATCACTGCACAACACAACACATGGCACGATGGCAAAGAGAGGAGATCAGGATACTGAGACAGCAAGGCCCAAAAACACTAAAACAAGCAATCTGGGCCTCCATGCCAAGCAAGAGCACATCTTCACAGCCACGAAAAAGAAAGACCACAAAGTCACCAACCTGGGAAAAATCTTTAACAGCTCCTCCCGGTACGGAATGTGCGGCACGGCGGGCCTTTCAAAGTGCAGGAGCGTCAGGAAGACGTGGCCGGCGTGTGCGCGGAAGCAGTCGATCTTCTCGGCCGACTGCTGGGCCAGACAGCAGAACATCTGGGATGAGCTGTGGGGACAGAGAGAGCAGGACATTCGGTCAGGGGGCACCTTTCACTTCGTGCTTGGCGTATCTGTCCTCGTGGTGTTGCCTCTCTGTAAGGTATTATTGCAGTTCAATATTTCATTTAAATAACTGTAATGATTTATTATTGAGAAACGTGACAGATGTTAGTTTAAACAGTTGAAATCACGTCACTGCTAACGGCAGCCAATCAGCAA
Source organism: Polypterus senegalus (assembly GCF_016835505.1). NCBI lineage: Eukaryota > Metazoa > Chordata > Cladistia > Polypteriformes > Polypteridae > Polypterus > Polypterus senegalus. The sequence continues at coordinate 97,505,283 of NC_053170.1, forward strand.
CAGCAACTCAAGAAATATCATAGCGCACAACCACCCCCTCAAACACACACACACACACACACGCACACGAGTTACAAAAAGAAGAAAACGTGGCTTTGCTGATACGAGAGCAGCCCCAGTAAGGCACCATAAAGGCGTATTGCCGGGAGGCCCAGCAGCGTTCCACAACACACTTGAGCTGGCTGAAAGTCCTCAGTGTGTGTGTGTGTGTGTGTGTGTCTCACAGAGTGGAAGTCCATCAGTGTGGTCTTCATTTTGTGCTCCGCCGCCGCCGCCAGCAGGTCCAGAAGGCTGACCATAACTGTGCCTGCCTCCTTGATCAGCTGGACGACTTGGTGGGCCCCACCTGAAGTGACATCACAAGTGAAGATCTCCCACCGGCCAGCACAGAGTTGTAGGTGATGTTCCTCAGTTCTGCTGTGATTCACTGCTCTTTAGTTTATTTTGTAATTATGTCTCAAATTGCTCAAATTTCACAATCCTTTGTGAAGAACGTGCCTTGTTAATTCACCTCTTTTCAGTTTTCAGCTTCTCCTTTATCATTTACTTTATACTTTCAGATAATCTCCATCTTTGCTGTCACTCCTTTTAATTATTTTTACCTGAGGTCAACGACAGGCCAGCATGAGGCAGTTATGCCAGAGACGCTGCCCGCTGTAACGAAGGGCAGAAACTGTTCAATCATAAAATCAACTGGAGCGCGGGAGACCTTGGAGTGTGAGGTCACAGTTTCATTGGCCCCGATTGGTCCATCCAGGTAGTGAGGGGTTTAGTCTTACAGTATTTGCATATTAACAGTCTACTGGCACAGGCGTACTTGTGGGTTACTTGCTTTTCTTAGGGTCAGTTAGTGTTGGGGCCTGAACCTTCAATGCTGTGGTTTACAGTCCAACACTGCAGCCACCGTTGGGGCGGCACCCTACCTATACAAGAAGCCCCTAAGACGTCACTTCAGCTGGATGCCAGCATTCCCCGAGCTCCTGGCACCCATCAGCTGTTCCTCTCCTGTCACCAGCAAGGATGCACACGTAAATAACTTGAAGACTTACATGTCTGGTGTGATGAGCTCTGGGCAGCTCTGGACAAGAAGCAGCGTCACCTTCATTAAGCTGGTCAGGGCAGCCTGCCGCACCCTGCAGGACAAAAAAAAGAAAACACACCACCAGTATCACATGGCGCTTCTGAGGATTAGGAGGAAAGCTGCTGAATCATTAGCTACGCGAGGCAGAGGAGCCTGGGAACTGACACACTGCAGTGGGTGGGCAGCATCAACCAGCTCTTCTCACACGCCCACCTGCCTCTCAGCACTTCGCTTTAAAACTTTAAGCCCTTACTGATTTCTTGTAGGCACTTGCCCTGCGCCACACAGGATTTTCTGGTTTGGGAAGACGGAATAAGGCAAGATGATATTAAAAATGAGTTATCACCATTGTGGGGTCTTTAGATGCGTTTAGTGACAGCTGCGTCACAGCACAGGGGGAGATTTTTATTAAAAAAAAAAAAATGAGTTGCCACCTCACAGAATTCTCTGCTTAGTCCTTCAGACCACCAACCCTAGGCATGAGTAAGTGAGATGGGACATCAGGCTCAGAGGACCCCGAGTCCTGGGAACGTCAGTCATGGGTGTCCAACGCCACGGCAGGAAGGCTACTGTGCTGACATCACGGACCAGGCTGTCACTAGTTGGAGACATGGCACTAAGAATCTGACTATCATTTTTACATGCCAGTAAGATGCACTGGTGCCAACACGCCCTTGAAGGGCAACCTAAACAAAGAGTCCACTTTCTGGTCAGGTGTGCTTTATTGGAAAATGTACAACAAACAGGTCAGTGCCCACAGGACACTGGGTAATGGACGAAAGAACAAATGTCCTACAAGCGGCCATTCTGAATCAATCATAATTACATAGCCCAAAGAAAACATGGGGGGGGGGTCCTGCGACCCCTAATTTAGCCTTCTGTATCCCCACAAAAGTCTGAAAATCCGAAATCTGCTGGGTCCATGAAAATAACTTTACAAAGCAGCTGGCAGACGCGTCTAGAGCCTCGAGGGTGGCAGCAGCCTGCATGGCATGGGAGAGGAGCACATCCTTTGAGAGGATTTGGAGAAAAGGGGGCCGAGACTCTAAAACAAGAACAATAAACGCAAGTCCCACGTGCCCGTTAGTTTCCTATCTGGAGGCTGCGGATCGACTGTGGATGGCATATTTGTGCATGAAGCGCAGTTACTTTTATCTGTCAGCGGCCATTTTAGTGGCATCGGGGCGTGATGCTGGTCAAAAGTACGAGGTGGCATGGATTTAATGTGTGGCGTGCGTATCCGTGTGTGATGTCATTTGTCTGCTAAAGGTGTGCACAGCCATCGTTCATGTATCGTATATTATCACCTCATGTCCCTCTGTATCGTCTGGTCAAACACAACAACTCACCACGCTCCCACGTCCCCTCGGCTGTCCACGGTGTAGTCACGGACCCCTTCTAGCAGGGTGCCATATATCAAGGGGACGTTGCCCGCACACACGACGGAATCAGCTGGGCCTTCAGGACTCACTCCTGCCGATTCACAAACCCTGTGGTGAGGAAGCAAAAAAAATAAACGTCAGGCAGCCCCTGTGTGGGGCCATCAGGCCAGTTGTCCAGCTTAGCTCCTTCCCCACTCATCCTGGTCACTTACCTGCCATGTTGACAAAGGAACCATGAAATGACAGGAGTGGGCAGCTGTTCGAACAGCCAAACGCTTGTGTGTGTAAATGTATGGGCTTGTACTGGACCTCTGGACACCCGAGGGTCCCGCAGCCACGTCACATCAGTTTTGGGGCTCTAGTGTGGCTCAGGGCCCAGACAAAGGTGCCACTGAATTGCACATTCAGCTTTGGCATTCTAGTACGTCCCTTGTGTGGTGTCCTTGTGTCCAGATGGAAGGACTCGACTGCCCCACCAGAGACCAACTTCATCTTCAGGTGGGAGACGACTCATTTGCCCTCATTTGATGAAGTTTAATTATGCAGACTGCATTCTCACTACTAGAGGACCCTCTGAGGGCACCCGAGTGTGGCTAAGGCACATTACAGCTGGTAAGGCAGGTAAGTCAGTGGTGGCAGAACAGGTTGTGAAGGTGTGTTCTGAGATGCTTGTGTTGACTTAAAACACTTTGGTGGTGGCAGCTCTTGTATTCATGTCAACAGCCGGGTTTAAGAAAGGGGACACCATGTAATTAACCCTTACCGTGCTATGGCAATAAGAGCATCTCGACGAGCTTCAGCAAAGCGGGCATCTTTGGCACTGATGCTGGCAGCTTTCCGCAAACCTTCCAGCACCTGTAACAGTAGATAAACCTCATTAAAGCCGCAGCAGCAAAGTCTGAGATGGGAAAGCACAAAAGGACACGAATGTGACACCAGGACACCAAAATGGCTTAGGGCTGAAGTAGGGGCAAGGCCAGGAAAATGAATCACCAGTCTGGTGCACCCTAACTTGTTACTCAGAATGGAAACAAGAAAAGACCAGGACTACAAAACTCAGAGAACAAAGGAGCCCGTCATCTTCACGTACCACCAAGATCAGAAATGAACAGCAATGGAGGCCAAACTGAGGAGATCAAAATCACCAAAGCCATCGCCAACAGCCTGCAGTTGGTACGCCCGTTACAAGAACATGAAATGGCAGGGCAGCTCCTTGGTGCGGATGCCCACCATCCGTCTTCTGGCAATCAGCGTTTAAGAGCAACGCCAACGATGTTTAAAAGCAGCTAACCAGGAGTCGCCCGTTTCTATCGACGACCTGAAAAGACTCGAGACAGAAACTACAATGGAGGAGAGGAGAGACGCAAGGCTTTTCTAAAATGAGCGAGTAGTTTATCAAGCCGAGGGGTTAAACCGTAATCAGTGAAAAGAGCCGGACTCTAAAATTCTATTATTTCAACAGAGCTAAAGCATTAAAACAACACAAAAGAGCAAAGAGTCCAAATCATTCACGGATCAAATCCGCACTTCGGACAAAGCAGCTCCTGCGGTGCTCGGTCAGGCAAAAGACCCCAGCAACCAGGCCATAGCAACCCATTATCCTCCCATAGTGCCCTCTAAAGCGGCCGTGTGACCTGCTTCAGATTTAAACAAAAAAATCTAATAAAACCTGAGCTTCTTATACACAAGCTTAACTTAATAATGAGCTGCACTGTTGGCACGATTTTCTTCGGTTGGCACACATGTCTGTGGTCACATTGGTAAAGTGTCGCCCTCCATCAGGCAGTTTCTCGTGTTGTTTTCTACGAGTGAACATGGCTGCTCCACTCGCCAGTCAGTAGCGGACGTGCTAAACGCTTGTCTGGCCGTTTGTGAACTTCTCGACCCTTTCTGTAAACACGGTCTCCATACTGGGCAGAAGACCTTCTATGAATTTCGGACCCTTGTACACCTTCAGTTCATAGAAAGCGCATCACGGCTCAACACTCTTGTCTGATCCAAATGCAGAACGGAGCGGCCGTGTTTACTCCTAGAAGACAACAAGAGAAGCTGAAACGTGACCACTGTGACCACAGATACACCGCATGTGCCAACCCAAGAGTGACGGCAGCAAGTGAGTCAAGAAAATTAAACTTCCAAAGTATTAAAAAATACTCGTGGATCCGAAAAAAAAAAAAAATTCTACCCGATCAAGGCTGGTCTCTCAATTGTGAGCAGTAGTGAGGTGTGCAAAAACGGGCACAGAACGCACTTCGCCCGCAGTCTACCATCAAAACCTCAACAGGCAGGTCTCGCTTACTACGAGTGAGTGCGTAAAAGTCCAGTTTTTTTTTTCTTCTTTTTAACTAAAGTTCAGTTCATCTTTTGTTTCTTTTTTTTTTTATCGTAATTACTGCTGACGGCCGTCACTAGCAGGGACACCACAGACCTTGTCACCATTTTGTGCACTCGTGCTGCACCTTCACCCTCTCGCTGGCTTACCTGCACTAGTCTTCCATGGAGCATGAAGTGGGGCAGCGCCCCCAGGCCCAGAGCGTAGCCACAACGAGTCATCTCCTCCAGGTTCTCCAGCTCCGAGACGTATCGCCTCACTAGATCCTCTGTTCAGAGAGGGGACAGTTAGGTAAGTAAGATGGCACTCCGCCACTGGCCTGGCAGGAATCTTCTCGCCACCACCACCACCCAAGGCGTCAAGGCACACAAAAGCAGCTTCAAAAGTCAAACATTCGACCAGTTTTGACAAAACACGCTCGCCCATCCTACCCACGTAATTGATATCAGTTCGAGATTTGAAAGTCCCTTAAGTCCACCAGTCCGCTACACAACTTGGTTTCTTATTCTGTGCGTCTCTATTTATCTGTGCAAACACAGACTTCTGGGATGAATTTCTGCTGTCTTGTCAGTTCAGAGTCTCTAAGCAGTGGTAGATATAAAGACGGTTAATTCATCTTTTTGTTTCGCCGTTTTTATCCTCAAACTGAAAATTCAGAGGGCCAGCATCACGTGACACCACTTCCAGCTGGAGGGGATGTCAAACTTGACGACTGCGGCTGCTGATCTCGTTGCCTCAGGATGTCAGATCACAAGACTAGAAATCTCACCGAACTCGACTCCATGACGACTTCCCAGCGCAGCTTCACATCTCTAAAATATCCCAAAGCTCGTCTGTTCTTCTCACAGCCAGTAACGCATCACCTTTATGAATGCTTTCTCAGACTTGTATTAAAATTTTTTCCATTCTGTCGTAGTGCATAAAACACGAGACGATACAGACAGATGAGCCTCTCTTCAGTTTGTGAGGTCTTGCCATTTCCCCGCGGCCTCCCTGCATGCACTGCACTTCTGGCTGAGCAGTCATTGGCTTTCAGCTCTCACATGCACAGAGCCTGCCTGTCCCTATGACTTAAGATAACATCAGACTGGTGAGACGGAGTCGCTGGGTATGTCAGAGTACCCGATGACTGGAAACAGGGAGGGCACCATGACTGCCCCAAGCTTGCTAAGATTAAGTACATGAAGTCTGCCACTGAATACCAAATTTGAGTGTTTGGGACCCTCACAAACAGAAGAGAGGTCCGTCTGTCTGATGTCTCATTTTTCATGTACCACAGCAGAATGGAAAAACAGGACGAAGACTGCGGATGAACTTGCCGTACCCGTTATCCCCTCGTACAGCGCTGGCTCCAATGGCACCACGTCATTGGCTGTCACAAAAAGGCGCAAAGACGACTATCCAGGAAGAAGACATGCCAAGCAATTTTCATTCGTTTAAACCAACGTGGCCCAACGTTGAGAGCGACAACTGTGGTCAGCAAATCTGACACACCCCATGACAAGAGGTTGTGTAATGTGACATGGGCTTAGGCACACAGCTATAAACCTATAAACCCACCCACCCACTCTCTGAGCTTACTGTGTCCAGTATGTACTGACGAAGAGATGCAGGCAGCAAGAGGGACGCCAATATAAGAAAACTCCAGGAACATTCCCAGCATGCCAAGGTAACGATGAGCGGAAAGCCTAACTGCATGTCTTTGGGTCCTCAGAGGGCAAGGGTCTCTGGGGATCTGGAGCGCCATGTGAAACCAGTAGGGTGAGGTGCCACTCCGTTAACAAACAGTATGTGATTAGTTTTACGACACGTTTATGGCTTAAGTGTAGAAACAGTAAACCAAGAGGGCAGCCGTCCAGAACACAACAGCCAAGTGTGCCAAGTAAAGAAGGTCCTGAGCACACCAGGCATTAAACACTAAGGTAAGCACACGCCGCACGAGACCCTCTGAACATCGAGAGTCCCCTCATCCTGTCGCACACTGAGGTATGAACTCGGGGGTCGCTCTTATTTCACTCCGAGATACCCTGTAGGTGCCCAAGCAGCACCACAGCACAAATGTGAGAGGATGCCCAGATGCCCTTTCACACAGCAGCTCTCAAAAAAAAAGAAAAGAAAAAGGGACCACTTGGCATCAGTTCAAATAAATCAAGTAAAATGGGGGGCAACAGGCCAAACGCGGGCGGAGTTGGTGTGGGGGGATTACAGTATTGACACAGCACACAAAGCCAATAATCGCATGCAACTACTTCACTGTCTACACGTAAGCGGCGCGCTGCCATCAGCTAACATCACAAATGCCTTGTAATTACTCAGAATAAAAAAAACACACAAATACACATTTTCATTTGTAATGACAGCCTGCCTACCACTTTGGTGCCTGTGCTGCGTTCCTTGGCTTCCTAACAAAACGTAGCCATTTGGGGGTGGGTGGTGGTCGGGGGTTCTTTACGTGACTTTACTTTTAGGTATTTTTTTTTTTTTTTAACATATCCTTCAAAAATACTGCAGAATTAGGAATGGGTGTTAACTCTCAGTCAGGGCAGATGTAAGGTGCCTGTACGTTTGCTAAATGGCCCACCGATGAGGCTGGATGATGAAGGAGGCCCGGCGCCAGGCTGCTGACGAGTGATTAGAAGTCCGCATGAAGTAAAGCCCACAGGATTTTCAGTTTACACGAGAATGAACAGAACTTCCTTCTACACAACACAACGCCACGCCACGCCACGGGTTCACGCTGCCCCTTAAGAAGTCCAGAGCCAAGTCGAGGCTGTGACAACCAAACACGTATGAGGCGGGCACAGGCTCTCTCTGTTACAATTTCACTTCATTTAGAATTTTTTTGTAATGTTTAGCTTTGATTTTTAATTGTCAGGTTTTTGAGGATGCCACATGTAGATATGGCACAGGTTCTTGTATTTGAAATGTTTGGTAGAGTGGTTACATTTAGTTGATTTACGGGTGCTGCCATTTTGTGACTGCTGCAGTTAGAATGCAACTCTCGGGGGTCACGGCCGCCATCTGTCTACGATCGCCGACATTCAACACTAAACAACAACAAATGTCAATCTCAACTAACTCTTTTCTTTGCTCTCTTTCGCTATTTAGGCGTTTGATTTATACAATACAATTTATTTATTTATTTTTGTGTAGCCCAAATGGACTTTAACAAGCCCTGCCTCTTCACAGCCCCCCAGCCTTGACTCTCTAAGAAGACAAGGAAAAACTGGAAAAAATGGAAGAAACCTCAGGAAAGAGAGACCCCTTACCAGGTAGGGTGGGCGTGCAGTGGGTGTCAAAAAGAAGGGGCTCAATACAATACACAGAATAGAACAAATCCTCAATACAGTATAAAAATCAAATTTGTAGAAGTACGGAGTAGAATTTAACAGTAGATGATATCACACAATACGATTTGGACTTGTTCAGAGTCCTGGAGACCTCATTCATCAAGCTGCCTCCCCCTATTGACCATTCCACAGCTGAAATAGCGCTAATCCGATGACAGGACCCCTCTTACCCGCGATTCCTGCGATCCTCCATCAGAGTCGACTTTACCTTAGGCAGGCAGAATAACTTGGCAGGTGGGCCGTGGCACCGAGTGCCACATTTGAGTACCGAGAAGATTCATCATTCTGTGTATTGGGGTTTGGTTTTTCTGGGTGAGAATTTTTTGTTTCGACCTTAACTTTGTATTCAAGTTCTCTTCTTACACGGACACACGCAAACAGAAAATCCAACATGCAGCACGTAACAAGTGTGATTTAATGACAAACCAGATTTGAAAAGCAGGCTGTTAGACAAAACAGTTTATTCTTGGAATTCACTAATTCAATAGCAAAGATGTAAAAATGTTTTCATTTTTAGGCAATATCCTAAATCTCAAGAGAATGTTCACGTGGTTAAGCCAAATCGGGCGTATGATGTGAGGAAGAGGATAACCTCCCAGAGGTAAACGGGACTACTAGGGCGGTTCTGAGTGATTTGAGCTGATGAGATGAAATTGGCTGAAATCAAACAAATCAGATTGACGCTCGAGTGCAGATATAAACCCCTGATGCATGTTTTTAGGTAGTCAATGCACACTGGGGGGACTCAGGAGGACTGGAAAATGGCAAATATCATCTGCTTATATAAAAAGGGCGCCCACGCCACTCTAGGCCAGTAAGCTTAACAAACATCAGAGGAAAACGAATGGAAGGAATTATTAAGGGTAAGATTGAGCAACACCTGGACAGGACAGGCAGTGTGGGGTCAGAAGAGGGAGGTCGTGTTTTACTAACATGCTGGAATTCTATGAGGGAGCAACAAAAGGATACGACCAGAGTGGAGCAGATGAGATGATTGATCTGGACTTTCAGAAAGCATTTGATAAGGTGCCACTTAGGAGGGTGGGCATCAAACTAAAAGAAGTGGCAGTTCAGGGTGATGTTTGTAGGTGGGTGCAGAATTGGCTCGGACACAGGAAGCAGAGGGTGATGGTGCAAGGAACCTCTTCAGAACTAACTGGTGTTAATACTGGCGGTTCCAGCAGGGGGCAGTGCTGGGGCTGCTGCTATTTTTTAATAAATATAAATGATTTGGATAGGAATATAAGTAACAAGCTAGTTAAGTTTTCAGATGATACTAAGACAAGTGGATTGGCAGATAATTTGGAATCCATTAAACTATTACAGAAGGACTTGGACAGCAGACAGGCTTGGGCAGATTTGTGGACGATGAAATTTAATGTCAGTAAATGTAAAGGATTACATGTAGGAAGTAAAAATTTGAGGACTGAATACACAATGGGAGGTCTGAAAATCGAGAGTCCACCTTATGAGAAGGATTTAGGAGTCACAGTGGACTCTAATCTATCGACTGGCAGTATTCAGAAGCCATTAAGAAGGCTAACAGGTTATATAGTGCCTTGATGTGTGGAGTACAAGTCACAGGAGGGTCTGCTCAGGCTTTATAACACGCTGGTGAGGCCTCATCTGGAGTCCTGTGTGCAGTTTGGGTCTCCATAAAGACAGAACAGCGCTAGAGAAGGTCCAGAGAAAAACAACTGGGCTGATTCAGGGCTACAGGGGCTGAGTTAGGAGGAAAGATTAAAAGAGCTGAGCCTTTACAGTTTAAGATAAAGAAGATGAAGAGGAGACGTGAGTGAAGTGTTTAAAATTATGAAGGGAATTAGTCCAGTGGATCGAGTTAATCAAGAACATTTCACACAAACGTTAGGAAGTTTTTCTTTACACAAAGAACGATAGACAATTGGAATAAGCGACCAAGTAGTGTGGTGGACAGTAAGACTTTAGGGACTTTCAAAACTCGACTTGATGTTTTCGTGGAGGAAATAAGTAGACAGGACTGGCGAGCTTTGTCAGGCTGCAGAGCCTGTTCTCGTCTAGAGGGTTCTAATATCGGCATCATAAACCCTATGCTGAAATCCCCCCAAGTCTATAACGTGTCCCCCTACCCCCTTGTTGTTACACTTTGGGAAACCTCAAGTCTACCCACATTAAAATTCAAGCCCTGCGCTGTACATTGATATTCATGAATGACATTGCTAGTTTACTGAAATGCCAGATGGGTAACTAACTTGATGGGTGTACCCCTATTTCAAAGTTGCTATTACTCTTAGTATTTATATATTTGACTATTGTGAAACATCACAGGTTCTGGTACCGTGACGTCCCTACCAGGGCCTATGACACTAAGAACAGCAGTGAAAAAGAAAAACAGCACGTGGCATGTGAAGACTCTGTTTGGGCCGACTCCCTCAACTGACTTGAACTGCACGAATAGCCTGTGCACAATGGGTGGGCAGAGGCTGCCAGGTTTGGAGATCCAAAGTAAAAACTGGAGAAGCACCTTGAAAGGAAAAGAAACTCCACAAAAGCTAAACTCAAAAAATACCTGAGGTGACCGATTAGAACATAATTAAAAAAAAAAAAAGTAGGCGCTAACTTTAACACAAGCCGAAGTGCCCTTGAACCCAAGCTAGTGGTGGCAAGTCTCACTCACACTTCAGCCAGGTTAGCGCATCTTACCCTGCACTTCGACAATGGCAGTCCCATCTTCACGCTTATAGAATTCATCACATAAAGCTGCAAGGGCAGAAACGGCAGCATCCTGCAAAAAGAACACAAGATGAGATCACCGAGGATTAGATAAACCAACAATTACAGCATTTCCAGCACCGTGGCACTATGACATCACAGACTAGGCCCTCAGAGGGCCAGGGTGCCAGCTGAGATGCGACAGCCGGGGCGTACTGTGTCAAGGCTCACAAGCCAGCCCTAGAAATACAGTAGCAAAGGTAAAAAAAAAAACAATTATTTACATCGACTCGACTATAAAATAAAACAAAACAAACTCGAAAGCAGACCAGGAGACAGCTGTGAGAAATGGCCGCAAGTTTAGATTCACTTTGATGGGTACCTTTATCTTCGGCTTGGCAGCTGAAGAGCACAGGTGCAGGTTCTTGAAGCTGTCATCAATAAGCTTTTGCCATTCTCCTTCAGAAACACAACACAGCCAGTCATTCAGAGTGAGAGACAAGTAAGTGCAAGATGAGGACGCCAGAGCCAAGACAAAATCAGAAACTTACTAATAATATCATCCTCCTTAAAGGGAATCCGAGACAATGAGAGCTTTTCTATGAGCAAGCACACTGAAAATAGAAAAGAGGAACAATCTGTGAGCAGCCCCTGCACACCCTGGTGCCTCCACCCCACAAGTGCCACCTGTAGAATGACAATGACGTCACAGAGCTCATGTGACTGATGAAAGGTTACAGGACATGTTCATCACCGGCCACCAGCCCTGTGTAAGCCTCAGCCCCCTGCTGCCCATTTTTGTAAGTATGGCATGAGATATCACCAAACTCACACTTGTGCCAAGTCAAACCTTACCTGCAGGCTTCATTAATTCGCCACCAAGCCCCCTTAAAAAAAGAAAAAAGCACACACATTAGGAATCATGGATGTCATGACACCCGTCACAACATTGAGAGCACTCCTTTAATGCACATCAGCCATTAAGAGCCGACTGACACTTACAGGAATGGCCCAGCATGCTGATCACATTAAACACAATAAAGGGAATGCGTTTACACAACAGCCAAGCCAAGTTATTTATTTGTTTTTGTAAATGTACACTTCTTACAAATCACACACTACGAGAGTTTTCATATTTATTCAATATAACCGATGGCAGGTCATTAATGAACTGCTCATCCCGACTCCAAATAATCCACCGTTTCTGGCTTATGCCAAAGCCCGGACTCCAGAACTCACTGAACAAGTCTAAGTAAAGGAAGAATACGGGCATCGACTCACCTGTACAGCTGTCTCTCTGCAAGCTGGGGAAGGAAATAAAAAGGTTAAGGAACGTCGGCCATTTGACACGAAACAGATTGCACCCACATGGCCAAGCAGCCACCTACGCACCTTGTAATGAATGTTTCTTAGCCCTTCCAGAGCCTCGTCGGAGAGGTAGGTACCCACGCTCCTGTAAGTCGAATCACAAGAGTCACATTGGCTTGAACAGTCCAGGAGAAGAGGAGAGGAATTGTCTAAATGCTCTTTCACTGGGCATCTTTGTCCTGCATTTCTTTACTTCAAAGGGCTGAGCAGAAGAGCCCCTTCTATAACAAACAACACTGTAAGGGGACTACAAAAATGACCCACCACACTACAAAGGATGAGTAAGCAGGAAGTGCTTAACGGTGTCATTCTTAAAGGGGAAATGAGGCCATGGCAGCTTTACTGTAAGTATGCAAACTGCTACGGAATTTGTTTAGTGAAAGTAAAAACTGAAAGTCACACAGCGGCTGGCACTACTGCTGCTCCACGGAGCTGCCACCCCAGTTATCTGTGTGCAGTCTGAACGTACTCCCTTGTCTGTGTGGGCTCTTTACCCGTATCCCAAAACACGTTGGGTAGAGGGGGTCCTTTCATCGGATTGGCTGGCCCAGCGCTGTCTCAGCCGTGGAATGGCCAATAGGGGGAGGCAGCTTGATGGCCAAGGTCTCCAGGACTCTGAACAAGTCCAAATCGTATTGTGTGATATCACCTACTGTTCAATTCTGCTCTGTACTTGTAATATTTTTATTTTACTATTATGTTGTATTGAGGATTCCTTGTGTTCTTTCCTGTGTATTGTGTTGTATTGACCCCCTTTGTTTTTGACACCCACTGCATGCCCAACCTACCTGGAAAGGGGTCTCTCTTTGAACTGCCTTTCCTGAGGTTTCTTCCATTTTTTTCCCTGATTAGGTTTTTTTTGGGCGTTTTCAAGGCTTAGGGGCTGTCAAAGCCCACTGTGGCACTAGTTGAGTGATTTTGGGCTCTACAAAAATAAATTGGATTGAACTGTAAGTATGAGTGTCCGTGGGTCCTGGCATGGAGTGATGCCCTACACGGGGCCACTTGCTACCCAGAACTGGCACCAAATGGGGTTGGGAATGTATGAATGTGCACAAGGAGTCAACTTGAAACTTGTGGACGTGTATTAGCAAGAAACTACACGTTAGCTGTAAGATGCTTCACCCCTTTCCTTCCTTCTGTGTATATATGGGCTGCATCAGGAGGAGTATAGGAACCTAATCAAGGACTTTGTTAAATGGTGCGACTCAAACCACCTACAACTGAACACCAGAAAAACCAAGGAGCTGGTGGAGGATTTTAGGAGGCCCAGGCCCCTCATGGACCCTGTGATCACCAGAGGTGACTGTGCAGAGGGTGCAGACCTATAAATACCTGGGAGTGCAGCTGGATGATAAACTGGACTGGATTGCAAATACTGATGATCTGTGTAAGAGAGGACAGAGCCGACTATACTTCATTAGAAGGCTGGCGTCCTTCAACATCTGCAATAAGATGCTGCAGATGTTCTACCAGACGGTTGTAGCGAGTGCCCTCTACTACACAGTGCTGTGCTGGGGAGGCAGCATAAAGAAGAAGGACAAACTGGTGAGGAAGGCAGGCTCTATTGTAGGCATGGAGCTGGGCAGTTTAACATCCGTGGCACAGCGACGGGCGCTGAGTAGGCCCCTCTCAATCATGGAGAATCCACTGAACAGGATCATCTCCAGACAGAGGAGCAGCTTCAGTGACAGACTGCTGTCACCATCCTGCTCCACTGACAGACTGAGGAGACCCCACACTATGCAACTCTTCAATTCCACTCGGGGGGTAAACGTTAACATTATACAAAGTTATTGTCTGTTTTACCCTGCATTGTTATCACTCTTTAATTTAATATTGTTCTTTATCAGTATGCTGCTGCTGGAGTATTGGAATTTCCCTTTGGGATTAATAAAGTATCCATCTATCCCTCCAATAGGCCATGACAGGGCTGTTAGTTTGCTGGACTGGTACTACATCATGTTTATCTAGTTGGCACACAGTAAACTTTGACTACTGGCAAGGACACACATCTAAATTAATGGCAGGCGGCACAGGCCGAGCCTTCTGAAACAAAGCGCCATATCCAAGTATTTGAGAAAGTCCCTTAAAAATAATAACAAACTAAACAATTGCAGTCCATGCTGATTCTGTCATTTCTCTTGTGTAGAAATGTTTACTAAATAAACAATTTGGAGTTACCCACGGGCATCAGGCTGGTGTAGTAGTAGTGCCATTTACATCCCGGGTACTCCCTGCACAGAGTGCTTGTTCTCCTGTGTCCTCATTGGTTTCCTCCCACAGTCCAAAGATACGCAGGTTAGGTGGGTTGGTGATGTTAAACTGCCCCTTGGTGCGTTTGTTTGCCCTGCAATGGACGGGCGTCTGCCCAGGCGTTGTTCCTGCCTCGTCCCAAATGCTTGCTGGGCTAGGGTATAGAACTTGTAATTTACAATCCAGGCACTAGTGTGCTTGAACATACAGACTTTTGGGATGTTATTGTGGAGAAATTATGCATATAGGATTGGTGAGCTTTGAAAGACTGAATGCCCTGTTCTTGTCAAAATCTTTCTAATATCCTAATGTTTTGGAGTCACGGTGCCTACAGGGGGTTACCAAACCTCACTGCTGTGCATTTGTGGCAATTTTTTAAAAAAAGGGAGTGAATTCGGAAGCCATTAAAAACATACTTAGATGTGCTGAACTAAAGAGCCTACCTGTCCTGTGCTGCTGCCAGTCTGTAAAGTGCGTGTGTAATTTCTGCACATGCCAGGATTGATCCATGACGGGTGTGCAGATCCATACCCACAGTCAAGGGCAACAGCTTTGGTATAACTGAGCACAGAAGAAGACAAGAGAGTAAGACAAGACAGTTACGGCCGGCTTGGCAATTTCAGTTAACGACTGTTGAGAGACAAGGTGGCACCTACCTGTGTGTGCCATGTATTCTGGAGCCAGTGGAGTGAGGTTATGCAGGGATTTAGTAGCCAGCTCTCGAATTGCCCTATTCAAGACAAGACTTGAAATGAAAACCTGCATGTTGGCGTGTAGAAAAAAATGCAAATTTTGAGGGGTGAAGAAGCTGCAGTGCAAGGACAGGCTATTTACTCAAGAAAGAAATGTTAAAAACAAACATCCAGTGACACTCCTGTCCTTCACAACTTGCCTCTAGTGATGGAGAAATTCTAATTGAACCAAAAAAAAAACCCCTCAAGTTACCCTGACTTACATTTCAAAACAAAAATGTCAATGTGTTCAAATATCCGTTTTTGGAACTGAGCCTAAATTACAGGTAAGTCAATCCCCGGTTTCGTTGGACACGGGCCCTCGGCACTGCGTAATTAGTGTCAGCTGAAATAAAACTGACCTGCAAGAAACTTACAGAAAAAAAGGATTTCGATTAACTGCTAGTGGCCATCCAATGAGAGACCACTAAAATGAGTGCCAACCTCTTCCCTAACACAATTTCTCTCTTTTTGAAAGGTGAGGCCTACCTACTATATGCTGAAACATTCTTGGATCCAAAGGTTTAGAGGACTTGTGTGACGTGCGAAGTGGTATTCACTACAGTAGACTGTTATACCAGGGGCAGGGAGCCCAGAAAACAAATCTGAGACCCTTTAGCTTAAACTATCCTTTACCCCAAAGTATGTGTAGCTCAAATAAATGTCCTGGTTTTAGATATCAAAACAAAGAGTTGCTGGAAAGCCACTTTTGCAGACACTTTTACTCTTCTTACCCATCCCAGTGATTGATCTTCTTGTCCACCAAATGATCTATCATGGGTTTGGTATACTCTGCAAAGCTGGCCACATACACACTGTGAAAAGAAATAAAATTAGAAGAGACGTAAGTGTAAGCTGCAGCAGGCGAATACACAAGAGCAACGGGCAATGCCTCAATTTCCAGACCTCCCCAGTAACCCGAGCTGCTCCTATTTACATAGGCACATAACCGCATAGCGTCTGCTTTGAAGGAGGCCACTCCATTTGCATTCAGCTCCTCGGCATTTGCATACGTATGACAAGCACTTCAAGTCAGGAAAACTGTGCAGCCATCAGTGCAGCTCTTCAGCTCCTTGAGCAAGACCCGACAGGCAGGGCCGAGGAGGTCCCAAACTGAACAACGGTCAAGACAGGTGCCGGGGTCACTCCGAGAGCAGGTCGGTCCCAACAGAAGCACCTCAACCGTCATCTCCCGACAGTGTGGGAGGAAGAAATAAGAAGCTGCGTCCAAAAAGAGCGAAACACACAGAACTTAAGTGCCAGAGCTCTCTGTGTAGGGGAACGAGCAGGCTAATTATTTAAACAAAATCCACTTATTTCCCCATTTTTAGGACAGTTTACTCCGGTACACGAAGCAGGAAGGAAGAAAACATCCATTTATTTAAGCAGCATTTGAAAACAGAAATGGGAAGAAACGTTATTACAGGTTCAAATCCAACAACAGGGAAGACACAGATATGAGATAAAGCTTCCACTTCTTAATTGGAAAACCGAAACAGTGAAAGGTAGCCAAGAAAATTAAAATTCAAACTGATGTGTAAACAACTGATGTTTAATTAAGAAAAATAAAGATTCATTAAAAAAAAGAACATCGACATCAAAGACAGATCGCTCCCAGTCTGCGTATCACCTCTAGTGGTCCACCCTGGACACTTTATCTCCTGCATTTCATACCATCCTGGCTCATCTGGATAATAAAAAACTGTTACACCAGGGTCCCGATTACAGACCACTGCTCAGCACTTAACACAAACGTACCATCAAAGCTGACCACCAACCTCCTCGATGTAGAACTTCGTGCCATTTTATCCTATTCTTTCAGAAATATTTTGTTTTCCCCCGCTGCCCATCAGTACAAACTACATAGGCCAAGTAACACAGAACAGATACCATTTTGGGGTTGGGGTATTCCTTTAACGTCAGCAAAACTCAAGGAGCTGCTCACAGACTTCAGGAAACAGAAAGCAGACCACACTTCATGTCGATCAGAAGGGTGAGCAGACTGAAATTTCTAGAAGTGACTACCACTGATTCGCTGAAGTGGGCACCACATATTTTGTCTCTTTTCCAAAAGGTTCACCAACACCCTTCCCACTTCAGATATCTTGGAGCAGCTGTTCTGACAAACTTCTACAGGTAGGCAGTGGACTCCATCCTAACTGGCACACCCTGGCATGACACCACCACAAAGTGCTGCAGAAGGTGGTGAAGGCAACACAGAATAGGATTGGCACCCAGGTGCCTGTCGGGCAGGACGTTTACAACAACTCACTGCCTTAGAAAAGCAAAGTGGATAATTAAAGACCTCAGCCATCCTGCAGAGTTGGTAAACCGTGCTTGGCCATTGGCACGCACACCAGTCAATTCCGGGACAGTAATTCTTCAATCTGGACGAGAGCAGGCCATTCAGCCCAACAAAGCTCACCAGTCCTGTCCACTTATTAACATCAAGTCGAGTTTTGAAAGTCCCTGAAGTCTGACTGTCTACCACACTACTTGGGCGCTTATCCCAAGAGTCTCTCGTTCTTCTTACATTTCCACTGACTTGGGCTCAGTGGTGCCCCTGGCCACTGTCTGGGTGGCGTTTTCATTTTCTCGTCATGATTTTTTCTGGTTGCTACACTTTTCTCATGCAACCCCAACACGTTCAGGTTAGCTTAACGAGCAACTCTGATATGGCCCTGTGTGACCATCCTGTCTGTGCTCGGTTTCTGCCTTGTGCCCACAGCTGCCAGTACAGACTGTCAGTGCTGCCAACCCCATTACAAACCAGAAACATTCAAAAATTAGATGGACAAAACAAAAATGAGCAGGGCTGGCCGATGTCTCGCTCCTCTTCTGAACTGCCAATGCGCACTTTCAGTTCTCTGTTCCAGGAAGTGCCTCGATGCTCGCTGCTGTCACGTACTCACATTATACTCCTTCAGGCTGCTGTCGTCTGTTTGAGGTGACATTCCAGCAAGCAGGACAGACAGGCAGACAAGAGTGGAACGGCATTTCTGACATACCCCCCAGTCGGCATGTGGGATGGCGGGCTGATCAGCAGTACGCCACTTGGAAGGAGCAGCGGTGGCACAGCAACAAATGACATGTAATCTGTGCAAAAAAAAAAAACTCCTGGTCTCTCCCTCAGGGTGCTCACTTTTGCATTTCGTCTTTTGCCTCCCAAGGGGCAACATACCAGGCGCAGGTGAAGAGAGGTCAAAATGGCTGCCGTGACCGTCTCCCCATCACCTTTTTCGAGTCCACAGACATTTTTTTTTTCTGATTTTCTTTTCCTTCTATGTTTAGCCAGATCTGTATGTCTCTCTTTGAAGTCACGCTCCTCTACTCTTCCTTGTTTTTTCTTTTTCTTTTTTTTTTTTTTAAGTCCAACTGGCAGAGTACAAGGCACGAGTAATTCAAATAAGCATCACTGGCATCTGTCCCATCTCAGGTTTCCACAAACACACATCGTGTGTCTTCTCAAAAATAAGGAAATATGATTTTATCATCTTAGAAAGTTGATCTCATGCCTAGAGGGGGTGTCTCACTACAGCTTTGAAAAAAAGGAAGGTGGCATTTTCGAAGAAAAAAAAAACATCTCTGGCAGCAACGACTGGCTGCTGCTCTGCCTTTGTCGCTCGTCTACAGGCAGCCAGTACAGGACCGGACTAGAAAGAGTCTTAATAAGAGACGGCACCTTGTTGTTTTCAGAGTCCTCACCTGATTGTTAAGAAGCAGTTTGTCCGAATCCCAACAGCAAAGTAATCTGCAGTGGTGAGAATGTCAATGCCATGTGGGAAGGTACCCTGTGGGCAAAACGGAAAGGAAGGAGTTACTTTAAAGAATGGAGAAGCTCAAGCCACTCAACTCCCTCAACTGTAACGATGATGTCAATGGTCCAGACAACACCGTAGTGCCAGCAGCTTGTTACACAGAAGAAGAGTGCCACCCCAGGTCTCTGCTGCTCATGGCTATGTCTACACTAGGTGGCATGCATGTGTCCCCTGAGGAAACCTTTCAGGCGCAAACATGGGAAACACCCACCACCTCATGTCATCTACGGAGTGGCTTGTTTTGACAGAATTCCTTAAGATATTCAAGCTGGCAGTGAAGTGGCCTCAAATTACGGCAGCCGGCCTGTAAACAGCCGTGAACAGAATCAAGTGCACTGCCAATTATTACCCTTTTTGATAGAAAAATTAATCAGTGAGCTTTAAATTAACAGACAGCACTTCTAAACATCATCCAACCACTCACTAGGTGCTGTCCTTCAAGGAAGAGAGCAAGCAGCACAGCCCAAGACCCTAAAGCGCTGCCCCTCATTGACCTATCAGTGCTTTCATATGCTAGTGCCACAAATTGCTCAAATAAGGAAATAAGCAAACAGTACAATAAAAAAAAAATATTATAAAAAGTCAAATGTTATCTGGTGTGATACTCCCCTAGCCAAGCCACTGGATTGTTAAGCACCGTTCTCTCGGCTATCTGATGTCCTCCATGTTGATTAGCATGTACAAGTAAGAATTTCACCGCACTCCGCACACGTGACGTGTGTCTTCAGCAGGTGCTCACTATAGGAAGCT
The DNA here is from genome assembly GCF_016835505.1 of Polypterus senegalus. NCBI lineage: Eukaryota > Metazoa > Chordata > Cladistia > Polypteriformes > Polypteridae > Polypterus > Polypterus senegalus. Next base: position 97,525,042 of record NC_053170.1, read on the forward strand.
GCAATTTAAAGGTTTAGGCAGCGTGCCCTACCCAACACCCCCATGTGACTATGTCACAAAGTTCAATGGTTAACTGCCATAGGGACAGAAGGGAGTTGCCCCGGCCAGTGGCGATAATATAAAAATATGGAAAGAATGCACTGTAAAGTACCTTGGATGGCATTTTTGCTGGAAAGTGTGTTATATAAAATAAAATGAATGCAGTTTGGCCTCCTGCTATCTACAGCATTTGACTCCGTTTCAGTTTTGTCATGTAATGGTATTATTACCACGTGTACAGTGGATATAAAAAGTCGACACATCCCTGCCAAAATCACAGGTAATAGAAAAGGAAACCACGATAAATCCCGTCAGAACTTATTCCGCCTTCCTTGCAATCTTTTGTCAGACACGTGCACGTGGGAGACGGTTTACAGGCTCAAAAAGTGTTAATTCTCAGCCAGACCAGGGGTTGGCGTTGTCATGTGATCCTTTCTCCTGTTGTCCCTCTGCAGACCGGCCGAGGAACGTGCCTCTCCGTGACATCGCCACCGATGATGTCACTTCCGATACCCAGAACCCATCTACTGTACCTGCCACGTCAGTTCCTGTTCCGGCCCCCCTGACTCCACCACTTCCTCTAATCTACCAGTTAGTTCGGTTTTGAACTCCGCCTGGTAAAGACGTGTTTTCTATACTTTTCTGATATTTTTGGTATACAGTCTGGCCATCCCCAAACGTTTTTCTGTCTTCTTCCTATTTTTTACTACTCTACAAAACAGATGAAAACAAATCAGAAACTGTTCAGCAAAAATAAAATCCTACAAAACCCTGGTGGCATGGATGTGTACACCCTGTAATAGTTAAGGACGTGGCTGCGTTCAGAATCAACCAATCACAAGAAGTCTTGTCTCAAGCAGCAATTAGAATACACAGGACATCAATTAAAGTGGCCCTGACTGAGCTCAGATAAAGTCCGACTCTTCCTGTAGGATTATTCTGATACGTATTCTCCAAAGGCCATGGTCTGCAAACAGCCTTTAAAACACGAACGGGATCTCATCATTGAAAGGTATCAGTCAGGACAGGGGTGCAAAAAAAGTATCCAAGGCATTAAACATCCCATGGAGCACCGTGAGGAATGTCATCAACAAGTGGAGGAAATATGGCTCAACAGTGACACTACCAAGATCAGGACGTCCCTCCAAGACTGAGGATAAGCCATGGAGAACGCTGGTCAGGGAGGCCACCATGAGGCCTACAGCAACACTGCTTCAGGATTTCCTGGCAAGTTCTGCTTGTTTCCTACATGTGACACCAGTTAATCGTATTCTTCATATGTCTGGGTTGTGGGGAAATTTAGCAAGATGAAAGCCTTTTCTCACAAAGAAAAACATCCAAGCCCAGCTAAACTTTGCAGAAAGGTGTACCCAGTCTCCCACAGTCATGTGGGAAAACGTATTATGGTCTGATGAGAGCAAGGTCGAGCTACTTGGCCATAATTCTAAAAGGTATATTTGGTGCATCATCAAAAGAACACCTCGAGACCCACGCAAGATGGAGGCAGCACCAGGCTTTGGGGGCTGCTTTTCTTCAGCTGGGACTGGGGCTTCAGTCAATCGTGAAGAGCTCCAGGTATCAGTTTATTTTGGCACAAAATCTTCAAGAGTCTGCAAGGAAGCTTGAGCATGACAACGAAACCAAAGCATACATCAGGACCAAGTCAGTGTTCTGGAGAGCTGTGGGGTGACCTGAAGACAACTGGGTACACAATATGGCCTCGGAATTTGACACATCTGGAGGAGTGGGCAAAAATCGCCAACCCGGATATGCCAAACTGATAGACTCGAACCCAAAAAGATTGAGTGCTGTAATAAAATCAAAAGGGGCTTCAACTAAGTATCAGTTTAGGGCGATTGATCCCTAATGCCACCAGGTTTTTGTACGATTTTATTTTCTTTTTCAACTAAACAGTTTGATTCGTTTCTACCTTGATTGTACAGATTGAAAATTTTCAGTAAAGGCGGAATAAGTTCTAACAGGATATATCTAGGTTTCATTTTATTTTTATTATAAAAAATCTGCAATTTTGGCAGGGGTGTGTAGACTTTTTATATCCACTGCACATGAAATTCTTACATCCATTCCATGTCTGACCAACATGTTTAGCACACTTCATTACCTGCACGCTCACAGCACTCCCATAACGGCAAATTACTAAGCCTTACAATAATAAAAAAAAAAGAAATAAAACAAAATATTATCAAAATCATTGCAATGTTTAAAATATTTACTGTGTCCACGGAAACCATTCACTACTGTGCTGGGTAGGTGTCTCAAGATGGTGCCGACTACACTGTATGAAATAAAGGTGTGCTCACACATGCCCTCTAGTGGCTACGGTGACAGTAATAAAGCGCATCAGTGATCACACTGTACAAAAATGGAAATTGTGTACTCACAGTTTATCTCAAACTCATGTTCAGTATATAAAGATGCTCTACAAAATAAAGGGATTACACTGCATGCCCTCTTGTGGCTAAGATGCACAATTATAACCTACAGCGTGGCCAGTTCTATCTCCACTTTCAACCTGGTTTTAACACACACACTGTAGATAACTGGACCGGAGGCCCTAAACTACCAATGAGGTGTCATTAGATACATGAACGGTGAAGGAAGGGAAGTCACAGAGTTGTCAGTTCTACCTCTACCACTGATAGTTTATGGGGGTCCGAGTGAGTCACTTCACTCATCAATGTTCACAGAGTAGAAACATGGAAGCAGTTGCTGCGTTCACTTGTGATTCACAAGTCACTTATAAACAAATGGGAATGTATTTCCTAAATTTCTAGACCATTACACACAGTAAAAAAAAAAAAAAAAGGAAAAATTTAAAAACAACTCAGTAACAACTATGGCGTGAGTTCGTCTTCAGGCTGTGACAGTAACATGACAAGGTGCTAAGCACAGCTCTGAGGAAACTTTTCCAAGAAAGGTTTTACAAATCTGGTTTATAAGATGGTCTTGTGCTGAACCTGCATGCCATCTTGTAAGTCTGAAAACTACTTTTTGCCTGCAAGGTGCATGTATGAAGAATCTCAAGTAGTGTTATTGAAATGGTTAAAAAAAAAAATCACGCAAGTTTTATATCAATGTGTGGAGAACTGGAGCTGACAGAGTAGGACATGCTCTCGTTAAAGGCTGCTCCTGCTTAAATGAATGCCTCTACTCTACATCACTTCATGCCAGGCTACTCATGCCACCTACTAAATTCTGCGTTGTCTGACTGCACATCTATTTATGTAAAACACGGCCTAATGATGAATCGAGAGTATCTTAGCATGTAATTTAACCAAACAGAAATGAATCATACCTGCCGCCCAACATTTTCCTGGAAGGCAGCCTATAAAGGGAAAGAAAAAAGAAAGAAATGTCATAAGCAACTCCAGTGGAACGGATCAGGAGTGAAGGAGCACAGATTGCAGTACTTGGAGCCGTTTGGATTCCACAAGGCCCGCTGAGAACCTGTGCCTGGCTGCTCTTACTCTCCATGTGAGAACAGTCACAGTGCCATGCTGAGGCTCGTCCTGCATGCTCCTCACAACTAACGTCACTGCTTCCTGCTGACACACAAATCACGGCTCTTGGAATCCTTTTTAATATTTTTCCTGGTTTTACTTTGTCCTGATAAATGGGACGTTCTAATCATTACCTGTCTGGTGCCACCTCATAGTATTGCTGCCCAACACATTACTGATGTGTTGCTTGTATTGGCAAGGATGAACAAGAACACAAGATGACCCTTCATGGCGTGTGCATGTTCTCCCATTGTCCACATGAGTTTCCCCCTCCACAGTCCAAAGATCTGCAGGTTATATAAAGCAGCACTGCCACATCTGTCCTAGTGAGAGAGATAAGTGTGTGTGTTCATCTTGCAGTGGACTGGCACTGGCACTGTCCTGGTGTTGTTCTTGCCTTGTGTCCTATGACTGCTGAGATAGGATCCAGCTGCCCTACAACCCTTCTCTAACTATGTATGGATGAACACAAGAGCAGCATCACAGAGGTTAAGTGGTGCTCTGCCATGTTTACCCACCCCTCCAACAGGGCTACTGCTGTGAAACTTTGCTAAGCACCACCAGAGGCCCCATTCTGACTGCACACTCCCAAATGTACGAGTTTAGCAATGAAAAGCCCTTCACACCCACTCCACATTAAAACTTACCGATGCCGCCCTCCTGCAGTTCACACTGCGATCAAATACAGCAGCGATCAGCAGGGCACTAGGGACAAGAGACACAGACAGGCGAGACTGAAAATTAATTCAGAAACAGAACAAAGATAAGTTCAAACAGCAGGGCCATCGGAGAAGGAAATTCTGAGGCAACAGTTAAGTCTTCCTTCTGCCATTTGCACTTAAACACAGAGCTCAATTAAAAGAGGAAAGGAAAGGGATGCCAGCGCCTCCCACAGTGCCACCACCCGTCACTCAAAAATTGTTTTGACGCTCTAGTGGCCCTACACCACCACTGGGACCTGACAAGGAAGGGGTAACAAAACTCTGGAATTTCAGCCATGCAAAATGATCTAGAAGACTGCAGGCATGACTGAGGAACAGGAGCCACCCATTAGAATGACAGATCAGTGCCATTTCCAGTTCTTGTGCCTTATCAGCAAAAGATGTTACCGAGGCAGCGGCATCTCGCTCTCTCTCTTTCATGCCTTGAGGCAACAGGCGTTTTTTTTTTTCCCCTCTGAACATGACACACTTAAGATTTGTACAAAACAATGCAAGTCCTGCCGGTTCAGTGAGTCTCTTCAGAGGGCGTATTGTCAGGTGCAACAGTAAACAGGTGTTCATTGGAGCGGCAGTGCCACTCTCAATCTTACCAGGCACCCTGCTGACAGGCCCAGTGCACCCACACCCAGCAATTCCCAATCCTTCTGTATCCCCACTGCTTCTTGTTGTTTGACCAGCTTACATATAGTCCATTATCCTAACTTGTTACTGACCCTCGTCATCCTGGCATAAAGTGACCCATAACAGTGGCAGTAAAGACAAGTGGGTGTCAAAGATTATAGGTCTGCACGACATGAGAATGAATGAAACCTGACAAATAAGAGGAGTCCACCTGTCTCTCGTTTGCTAAGCTGTCCCAATATTTCATCCAGATTCTTCTTAAAGGTTTATCCTTCAACTGCATGTCTCGACAGTTTGTTCCAGAGTCCCACAACTCTTTGCGTAAAGAAACGCTTCCTGGGTTTAGTCTTAAATTTCCACTGACGTCCTCAAGTATGTGAGACAACCTTAAGCTTAAAGAATGTTGCTGGATCTCCTTCATCAATGCCTTTGAGATAAGCATCTACTGCTCAGACTCCTCCGAATACTTTTACAGCTCAGACTCGGCAAAGACTTAAGATGAACTTTGACTGGCCTAACAGGAGGACCGGGGTGAGCGAGGCAAGACCCTAAAACACACAGCGCCAATGACCATGACAGGAACGCCTGGCCAGTACTGGCAATGACTCCCTCAATGTGCAGGGATAGTTAGTGTTCACCATGAAAGACCTTTATAGATATAAATATCAGCAGATGAAGCAAAAACATGGATAGCTTTTTAAAGGTATCTGTATACGACACAAGAACAGTTCAGCTACTGGCTAATCAGACGAGTACGATGGACTGGTTGGTCTCCTTTCATTTGTCTAAAACTGAGGTTCTCAGACAGAGTCCTTGGGACCACCTGTGGCTCCAGGTTTTTGTTCCAACCAGTGAGTCCTTTCATCTCCCAACTGATCTCATTTAATTAGCTGTTTTTTTTCCTTATTCTACATTTGGAAAAGCACAACAGTATGAGTTTTACATTTATAACAAATTTGCAAATATTTATATTTTTGCCATAACTTTAAATGCTTAACTCTCTTTGGTTGTTTTTCTATTAATTTTGCCTTTTTCTGTGTAGTTTATTCCTTAAATTGCATCCCAATAATGACAATTAACAACAAGCAGAGCACACAATAAGGCAAACAACGTTGAGTGCAAAAATCCTGCAACTACTCCGGGGTGCACATTGGTAAATGACAGATTAACTGGAAAACAGGCAGACAGATGACACAATACATGATGACATTCGAGAAATGAGAGACGAGACCATTTAGTTCATCAGACTGACTTATTTAGTGAAGAGCTAAGCTGTCCCCACATCTCACCCAAATACTTCTTAAATGTTGACAAAGTTTCTGCTTCCACTCCATGTCTCAGTACTTTGATTCCTACAACTCCTTGCATAAAGAAGTGCTTCCTGGTTTCAGTCCTGTATGCTCCTTCCCTTAATTTCCACTGGACCCCTGAGTATGTGATTCACCAGTAAGTTGAAAGAACGCTGCTGGATCTGCTTTAGTGATGCCTTTGAGAAGTCTGAAGACCTGGATTAGGACCCCAGGCAGTCTCCTCTGCTTGAGACTAAACAGGTTTGACTCTCCCAGTTTGTCAGTCGTTTGATGCTCTTGGTTGCTCTCCTCTGCACAGCTTCAAGTGCTGCTATGTCTTTCGTGTAGCGTAGTGACAAGAACTGCACACGATACTCCAGATGCAGTCTCACAAGTGCGAGAGTATAGAGTATAGAGTGAGCAGAACATCCCTCGATTTTTATTCATCAGTTTTTACTATATAATCTAACCTTTTATTTGTCTTTTTAATTGCTGTGCACATTGCTTAAATGATAAAATGTTGTGCCAACATAAACCCCTATATCCTTTTTGGAGGTTGTTTTCTGTAGGTCAGTGTCTCCAGCCTTGTATTTATAATTATCGTTTCTTTAGCCAGTGTACAGCACTTTGCACGTTTCCACATAAAACTGCATCTTCCAAGTGCTGACTCGGTTCTTCAGCTTTTTGAATTGTTTTTGGTGCCTCTTCAGTGTCTGGCATTCCTCCAATTTAAGCATCCAGAATTATAGACAGAGATCGGTAAAGACACAGGAAGACAGACAGAATTTGGAATAGTAGGCAGGATTAGATAGATAGATAGATAGATAGATAGATAGATAGATAGATAGATAGATAGATAGATAGATAGATAGATAGATAGATGTGAAAGGCGCTATATGATAGATAGATTGATAGATAGGTAGGTAGATAGATAGATAGATGTGAAAGGAGCTATATGATAGATAGATTGATAGAACATGGTATAGTAGGTAGGATTAGATAGATACGCACGCTCATACTACATATTTCAAAGTATTATCTACTGTATGCTTTAATAGAAGGATAAACATCTGTGTGTCTGTCTCGTTGCTATGTCTCTGTCACTCCATAAGATGGCACATCACAAACATTTTTATTCATAAAATGCACTGCATTTGTCATTCCAGTAGAAGATGCATCACAAACATTTGTATCAATGCATTTCACTACTATCTACATCTGTGATGTACCATCTGTTGGAATAACAAATGAAATGCCCTCCTTAAACACACACAAGAATTCCAAAAAGGAACAAAACATCTGACTTGTTTGAAGATGAGAGTCCCAGTGAGACACTATAAAAACTAAAAACATATTGCTGTTGGTGTGAAGAAGCCCCCGTAATATTACTTGCCTCTACTGAATAATCTGTTGACTACTCATCGTCAATGTTGGTGTGTCCCAGAGAGGATGTGCGTCACTGTTCAGTTTTGTTTCCATTCTGTTCTCCCTAACTGCACCCCCTAATTGGGCCTGCCAGCTTGTTGATTCGGTGGGCCTCTTAGTGGCCCAGCACAGACTTATAGGACATGTAAAGGATGTCACAATCCACACTGAACAAAACGAGAGTCTGCTCTGCTCTTTCTTGCTCTCTACATCTCCTCAGTGTTACTAGTCCAGTGCAGGCTGTCACTAGTGCGGACCCCCAAGTACTTGTAGCAGTGACTGGGCATAGGAGCTCCTTGGCGCAGCAGTGTCTTGGTTTTGCTGACTTTGGGTTGTGGATAATTCTCTTTTTTTTTACCCCGACACAGATTTTCTGTAAGTTACCCGACCTGGTGTTATATTTATTGTCTGAGGTGTACAGGTGTGAAGAAGATTAAAATCTGGAAAAAAAAAAGTAAAAAAAAAAAAAACACTAAAGTATCCCAATGTAAGACGTACAAATGCTTGGTACAGTATAACTAAAATGTACCAAATTTAGTTTTGTAATTTCCACTTTGACCCCAAAAAACAACAACTGGGAAATAACAGTTTGCTTAACTAGGCCAGGAGTGCAATTAACAGAGAAGTTGCCTGGAATCAAAAACCTGCAACCACAGAGGGTCCGCAGGACTGCGTCTGAGACCCACTGGACTAAATGAACTGAATAAATCTGTTTCTATTTTCAGACTACTTCTCAGTTCTACTCAAGAGCTTTTCTTTGGTTTGTCATCAAAACACCACAACCATAGATGAATTAAATAAGATCCAGTTTGACAAGTCACCAATGCACAGCTGAAGAGGCCCTCCACACAAACTCTTTGGTAAACACTGGGGGGCTAAGTTGTTCTCAAGTCCTGTTCAGTTAGCAAGAAAGATGGGGAGCAAAAAAAAAAACCTGCATGCAGACCTTCCCCACCAACGTGCCAGAACCCGCCATGACCACATCCTGTCAAACTGTCAGGCCGTAGGAGACACTTTAGGTAACACCTTACGTATAGTAAATACAGGCTCCGTCCTTTAAGTGTACAAGTGGGCCTTTTGGGATTGAGAAACCTCTAATTGTGCTCACAATCCTGTGTCCGAAGATTACTGATCTTTATGGCTGGGCCACAGCCGAGTTCTGCCACTTGTGGGTCAGCATAAAACAAAATCGCAAAACTCATCTAACTGGCACATGCTAAGTAAAGCTTTGACGATAACACAGCTTGAAAGGGACTTTGAAGAAAAGCAAATAAATTGAAGCAAAAAAAAATTGAAATGAAACTCAATGTGTACTCCATCCAATCTTCATCCTGTACAAATAAGAAGAGCATTGTTTACAACATACAGGTATGTAGTGAGACGTCTCACTACATTCATAATGGCGAACACGGTACACCACCCTAGTGCTACCAACACACAGGTATAAATACAAAGATCCCAGAGGGCTGTGTGCTAATCCCCCTGCTATATACCCTCTTCACAAGTGACTGTGTTTCCTCCCATCACCAAATTTGCTGATAATATCACAGTCATTATACTGATCACCATGATAGATGAGACAGGATGGATGTTGTAAGTCTGGTAAGAATCAGCAGGAGATGACTGTGGACCTACAGAAATGGAGGCAGCTGCACACACCACTGTACACTGGTGAGGTGGAAGCAGAGAGTGTGAAAACCTTTACATTTCTTGGAGTTTACATTAGTGAAGATCTCACCTGGTCAAACAACAGGTAGGGAAATCTCAAAAGCATTTTCAATTCTGACGAGAAGGCCAAAGAAATTTGACATGCCAGCAAAAATCCTTGGCAGCCTTCATAAAGGTCCTACTGAGAGCATTCTTACCAATGAAATCACAGCCTGGTTCAGTAAGGGCCACAAAGCCCTACAGCAGGTAGTCAGAACTGCCCATAACATTCTAAGGACAGCTCTTCCATCTCTGGAGCAAATTTACCATGCCAGATTCATCAGGAGGGCCCACAGCATTATAATGACAGAAACACAGTCTATTCACACACCTACCACCAGGCGAACGCTACAAGAGGGAGAAGTCAAAGACTGTAAGACTCGGGGAGTTTTTATCAACAGGCAGTTAGACTTGTGAATGATTCCCGTCCATTACTTCTTCCCCTTACAATATGTGACTTTGCCGGCACATCAGTCCAGCCAGTAGCTGACCTGCTCTATTCACCTTTTTAATGATGGTATCTCTACTGCACTCTTTTTGGATTATATGTTTCAAGTCTAACAATCTGATTCACTATTCTGAGAGAGGATACTGAGGTTGGACTGGCCTTGGAACACAGAAGAACTAAAGAATAAGAGAAAGGGAAGAGCAGGCGAGGCCTCGTTTCTTTAATGAGGGTAGTGACATCTTTCACATCGTGTACCACTCTGTCATGGCCCGTATAATTTTCCTTGTGTGGTATGCTCAGCTAGTAACATCACTTCAAGAGAGGACCATAGAATCAACAAGTTAATTAAAAGGGCAGGCTCAGTTATGGGACACACTCCGGACCCCCTGGAGGTGGAAGCGAAGGAGACAATAAACAGCAAAACAAAGTGTCACTGTTAACAATCCTTTCTTTGACACGCCAAGTTCAAATCATTCAGAAAAACCGTGTCAAGAAAGGCTACTGGGGGGTCCATTATACCAGCAGCAATATGTTTCTGCATAACACCTCATTGTGTCTGCCATGTTAGAAGTTTTCTTTCTTTTTGTAGTCATTCTGGTGAGTGTTCAGACCATTGTGTGTGTATAAATTTTAATTTATTCATTGAGTTTCTGTAAAAGGCTACATTTCCCCCTACATTATTTGCACTATATATTCTGACACAGCACTTTTGTATTTATTGTGGGCATTTGCTTTTCTTATGTATTGTCCATTGGCCCTTGGCACATTAATCGTATTGTGTTGTGTTTGTGTATTTTGGTGGCCAGGAGATCATGCAGCGTAAGATTTCTATTTTATAATATATCTGACTATTTACTGCACATATAAGAATAAATTCTTAACTCAAGTGTGATGCATTTTTCAGTGCCTGACAAGCGTGTGAATTTGACCAGTTTTGGCATCTCCAGGCTTGGCAGAGAATTAGAATAGTTATGGGGCCATGTGGATCGGGTGGAAGGGGGGTGGCGGAGGGTACAGCACTCAGCATTTCAAACTGTTTTTTTTTTTTTTTAAATTTATTCTTATTTACGCACTTAGGTGGGACACTTTACAGCAGTCTAACAGTTTTGCATTTCTGAACCAGGGAAACGTGTAGCTCACAGTCATATTGCAGCTTTCATTGTTCTGTTAAACAAGCTTGGCCTGGGGGCAAGCGATCTTAGGCGCTCAGCGTGCCCAGAAAGTCCACGCCCACACCACAATAACGCAATACCTCAGGGAAGATGAAACTAGTGTGAACTCCCAAATGCACGCACCCACTCACCCACGCACTGCCTGCACTCTGTCCATACATGCTACCAGCCTGAGTGGACGGCTCGTAAAGTCCACCCCCAGACCCAAAAAATGTTAAAGTTTGTTTAGAAAACTTACACGGCACTATGTTGTTGACGGTAAACTCTGAAACTAGTGGTGAAACCAGAATCTTCAAGCTTCCAAAATAAACATGTGCATTGAGAGACATTTTATTGCTAGAGGACCCAACACTAGTGTTTAGGGTCTGTTGTTCTTCTTCTGGCATACTTGACATGAAAACTCCTCCTACCTGGAAATCTGATTCACAAATGGCTTTAATGCTGAAGGCTCATAGGCACGAGCAAAAGCCCAGCAGACATAGCAGGCTGCATCTCGGACATTGGAGCCCACACTGCAAGCGCCTCTTTTCTCATCATAGATCAGGGCTTTGAGGATGACAGGAACCACTGCAGAGGAAGGAACACATAAGTTAAGGCATGGCATCTGTACTTGTCGATTTAGAAGAGGTCACAATCACCCTTAAATCACAACTGACAATACTGAGGACCAGGTGGCAGTACTAAACACCCAAACTGACTATTAAAGCCCAAAGAATCCATGAAGAGAAACTAAAAGGTTGGAGATGAGGCCATCTGAACATGTGTCAACCAGAAGTCTGGTAGATACAATGTATAATTCCAGTGTGAGCAGCACACAAGAGACGGGTACCAGGCGCACCTCTTGATTGCAAGTGACACCTGGTAAGGTAGGGCTTGGCTTGAGGACAGCATTTTGACAGCAGGTGTGCACGGTATCCACTCCCAGAATGGCGCCCAAATGTGAACTCTCAAGCTGGCACTGTGGGCCTCACCCTTCTCATGTTATTTAAACAGGCTTTCCTAGATTTCATGGGTGTTGAGTGTTTATGCCCAGAAGCAGTCAATCCTACTCAATATCTTTAATTCTTTTCTAATTACCACTAGAATTTCATTAAATGAGTATAATGCAGTGACCTAATGTTAGCTGCTCTCATGCACCTCCTGTCCAAGAGACCCCAGCAATATGTACCTACGTCAAAGCTCATTAAGAAAGCAGACATACATGAACTACAACTAACGTGTCCTTGACGTCAGACTCGCACATTACAAATGAAGGCCAAGGGTTTATGTCCCATTGTCCTACCTCTGCCTCGCTGAATGACTGCAGACCTCACAAGTCTCGGACGCCTGCCCCAGCAGATATACTGTACTATATGGTGCCATTACCTTACCAAACACCTCCATTCACATGAATTCTCCTGGTGTCATGTCAGACATCTCCCACCAATTCCCATGTGCCCCACAAGAGAGCACTTCTCATAAGGAGTCAAAAATTTGGAGTTAGGGATGGGGCAGCAAGAAAAATGGGGTTTGCCAGTCTAGAGAAAAACCAAAGGCACCATCAGTGTGAATGGAAGAAAAGCAGAGACAGATTGAGGAGGAGGAATCAGAAAAGGGCTCCACAGAGCACACGTCATGCCAGGCACAGCATGCACAGCTCTCACCTCAGAGCAGAAAAACAATTTGTCTTTCTTACTCACAACAATAATGATGCTTATAAAGATAATTGTATGTTCTTGTTTGATGGGTTTGCTCCCTGCTAACTACTGGTTAAAAAAAGTTTGCATTTCTAGAATCCTCCCAGCAAGCAATGAATTCCTGGATACCCTGCCTTGTTCATCAATTTAATATGGCCGTCTGCATAAAACAATTCCTAAATTCAGGTCAAATGGCACTCTCTTTAGTCAAAGGTTTTTAAGGTTGTGAGCTAAGCTTTGCACTGGCAAGATCTTTCTAGAACTTTTAATAGAAATAGCACCCCATTTGTCTTTATATTGGCTCATGCACTATCAGGGCAATTACATTTACAAAATAAATGGACTGCAATGCACTTCAAGTGTGGCACCACTTGACGTATTTCACATGCGATACCGCCTCATCTTCGGTATCCTACATTTTTCTGAGAAGATGATGGGTGCGACATTCTGATCGTGTTCGGTGGGGCCAAAGTTTCAAGTTGCCACTCCATGAGTGGTTGAGAAGACTACCAAAGAGAGGGACACAGAAGATAAAAAATAATTATAAAATTAGGGCTGGGCAAGTTAACACGTTATTATCGCGTTAACACATTAATTAACCCCGACAATTATTTTATTGCACGTTAACGCAGTTTTTGTTATTATTTTGAAAGCCTCAGCCTTGCTAGTGATCAGCAATCTTCTTGTTACAATGCTTTTCGATACGCTTTTGCTAGAAGGAAAGTTAGCTTTGTTGATTTGACCTCAATTCCCTGTGCATGCGTGAGCAGCAAAGAGCAAACAGCTTTTAAAATGGCATGTGGAGAGACACCAAAGTGAATGCTCAAAGCAGAATAATCCATGGCTGACTTTTTTCGTATTATCGCTGAATCAGACTCTGATTTGTCGGACTACGATTTTGATGCAAGTGATCTGGAGATGGAGATCGAAAACGAAAGTGAGGTACTGGCATCAGTTGATCGGTCCCCAGCGGATCATGGTGCTCAACACGTTCGTGTAGCTGATGCACCGATGGCAACGCTCGCCTGGGAGGACAGACACTTACGATGACCGGAAGTACAAACCATATTGTGTCTCACAGAGACAGCCAGCCCATCGAGCCGCCCACCACACAGCCACTACTGCCGCAAACTGCAAACAGGTGCCGACAGCAGGCACAACAGGCACCAACAGACATTTTATGTTGATTTAGGTCTGAACCACCATTGCTTTGTGCGCTTTTCAGAAAACTTGAGTTTCTGGAAAAAAAATATAAGCCCTCAAGGAGTTGCTACTGAACATAAAACTGTTTATGCTGCTCCCTGATAAAAGAAAATGTTTCTGCTGGTATCTGTTCAGATTAAAAGGAAAACATTTAGAAATGTTAACTTGCTGTTGCTCAGAAGGTGCCTGTTATAATGTTGTGACTGTGGCTCTGGACTCGGAGGGTAACGTATTTTTATATAACAAACTAGGATAAAACGTTAATACCCTGGCAGTGGCCAATAGCTTTGGTTTTATATTTGATTTGATTACATTAATGTTTAAGTTGAGATTTACGAGAAACATTTTAACTGCTACTATGTAAGGGGATACTGCTGTTAAAAAGCACCTTATTTGTTTAAAGTGTTTGCAAACCAAATACACGCAATACACTACTTTTGAGTTCATTATTAAATTTTGCACATAACAATGTGATTGTTGTGATTGTCTGCGATTAATTGTGATTAACAATTTTAATCGCTGCCTAGCACTATATGAAATATATCTACATCCTCTTTGATAGCTCTGATTTATTCTGCAAGTGCAGACATTTATATACAGGGTGGTCCAGATCTAATTATGCAGATCCAGATCGTCTGGATGACTTTGATTTATGTGTGGACATAATGTCGTTAGTTTGCACACTTACTTCTTGATGGTCTGGGATTTTACAGGTGATTTTCTATGTAATAAACTTAATAAGTTATAGCGTAATGAAAATTCCATAATTAGATCTGGACCACCCTATACACTTATTTTGGGTGAGAGGCCTGGCAGGCGTCTGTTCCTTATGTTAGCATAAAAAAAAAAAAAAAGTGGATGTGGCCTTCACTCTCTGAGGTTTATAATGTCAGCACTGTTTGTACCACACATATAAATTCAGTTAAACTGATAAATTGACCATCCTTCATAAACCACAGCTTGTGAATCTCCACACACAAACGCAGTGCTAGTTAAAGCCTGCTCTGTCGCTTTTAGGCAGTTCACTAAAGAACAAAATAATGCATTGTCACAGGTGCAAACGTGTTTACTGCCGGTGCCTCTCAGCTTTAGGGACCCGAGTTCAATTACAGGCCTGGTCACTACGGCGAATCTGTGTGTCCTCTCAGCATTTTCTTCACACACTATGGATTTCTTCTCAATTCCATGGCTGTGCAGTTCTTTAGTTTACTTCATTGCCTGGCCGAGTGTGAACAAATATGGTTACCACTTTACATGCAGTTATGCCAAGATAGGTTCCAACTCCCCGTGACTACAGAGTTAAAATAACCTACAGAGATCCATCCTCAAACCTCCTTAACTTCATTCATGGTCACAGGTGGCAGTTTTTGGTAACCTCAGCTCTTCTTTTTTAAACTTTGCCAGTTTACTGCTTACCTTTGTACCATTTAGGTTATTCACTCGACTTGAACCTTTTAAATTTCAATAACAGTTGGAAAAATGAGGATGTTCTAAAATGTTAAATAAGAAGAACCACACACCTCTGACTCTCCCTCGTGTCATTGTTCACCAATTTTACAATTTGACTTTTTTAGTTTCCTCCCTAGTGTGGCTCCAAATCAGTTCCTTCTACTAAACTAAATGGTCAGACATCCCTGAACGTCTTTTACCCTAGTGTAAAAATCCCATCTACAGCTGAAACACCAGTGAGGCAGCATCAGAATCGCCAGCACAAAGACTTAACGTAAGACAAATTACAGATGACAGGGCAAGAGACAGAACTAAAACAGCAACAGGTGAACAGGGTGGAGAGATCTAAGCTGGTGAGCTCTTTGTTTAATAGGTGTGCCGTGTAAGACGACAAGCTTAACTGGTGTGATGAGCAAAGCTGAGGCGATAAAAAGTACTGATGATGTTGACAGGCATTCAAGGGTGCAAATTTAGAGAGAAATGGTTTCAGGCCGTTAGTTTATCTGCAGTCTGCCTCCAGCGTTACATGTGTGTGAGGGTGTATCCTACATTGGGAGGTGAGGTCTTACATGACGAAGCAGTTTACAGTGGGTAAAAAAAATACGATAAAACTGGTAGCCGATCTCCAAGACGTCTTATTTAAAATTGCATAACTATTCCAGAATCATTTCAACTTTGTCCAGGAAAAGGCTTTTGCATTGCATGCTAAATTTTATTCATTTTTATTTTGTAATGATATTGGTGAAAAAAAAAAGGGGGCAAAGCACAGATAAAGGTTCTCACATACCTCCGTACAAGCCACCACAGTGCTCCTCTTAACTGTAGTAAGATTAGGGTTACGCTGAAAATGTGCCATAAACAAATGCAGTTTACACTATAAAGCTCAACACTGTAGGTTTAAGCACATCTGTTAACTCTTGCGACTCTGAAAACTTCCGCAAACTTCAGCAGACGTGAAATGTAAATAACTACTGATCCATCGAGAAGCAAAAATACTGGGTCAATGAATTACTTTTGTTAAATTGTATATTCATAAAATGTCTCTTTAGTCTGTACGCCTCAGACTACGCATATAATGTTAGGTCACGTTACTTTCAGAAGAAGTTCTCAGATGATCCTCCACTTGTGAGATTTATAGATAAAGTGGATGAGACAGAGGAGGAGTGCCAGGTGAAGAACTTTGTTTCTTGGTGAAAAAAGAATTGGCTGCAACTTAACATCAGCAAAACCAAGGAACTGGTTATTGTCTTTCAGTGCACCAAAGAGCCTCTGTGTCCAGTCACTATGGAGGGGGTGCACTGCTACAAGTACTTGGGGGTCCACACCAATGACAGGTTGGACTAGTCTTGTTATACAGAGGAACTATATAAAGAAGGGGTGAGCAGGTTCTTCTTCCTTAGGACACGGAGTTCCTTCAATATGGTTGATGACATCCTTCATATTTTCTATAACTTTGTGATGGCCACAATGGGCTGTGCCAATAAAATCACTTTAAGAGAAGCCCACAGAATCCACAAACTAATTAAAAGGGCAGGCTTAGTTATGGGGCACACTGTGGAAACCCCGGAGGTAGTAGTGAAGGAGGGCATGAAAACAAAACTGAGCGCTACAACATATACAATGCTGCACAACGTCTCTCTGACACACTAACATGAAGGACTTTCAGCCAACAAATTATTAAGCAGAAGTGTGTCAGGAAACACAGTGGGGCTCCTTTATACAAATTGCAATGAGCCCATCTAACTAAAGCATGTATTGTATTCTAGATGAAATATGATAAATATGAGACTAAAGTGCAGAATGTCACCTTTTATTTCCTGGCTATTTTTTTATTAAAACAAACACCAACTACTGGGATAAATGAATGAGAGGAAATTCTCACTGTTTAGGTCTTCCATGTTCTCTAAGCTCCACATGTGGAGGGTTGCTTGTAATCATTGGAGTTTGCATTTGGAGTCTGGCGTTGACATCAAAGGTAAAGAAACAAAATGAAAACTCAAAAACTGACTAGCACATAATTCTGAAAATGACAGTTCATTTCTAAAGGGATCTGCTGATGTCTTCTACACAGAAGATGCAAACTCTTAAAGGTCAGAAGACACTGCTTGGGTTCTTAAAAAAAAATATTATGGAGCCGATTTATGCCCAATGATAAAATAGCACAGCAGAATGTGGCCATGCCTTTCGCAAGCTGGACTGGACTGGCGTTCACGTCAATCACTTCAGACTTTCGAGATCACTACTGGAATAAAATAACTGAAACTTGAATTTCTTGTCAACAAAAGACAGCAGTACACTTAGCAGAAACCCTGAGGTAAAGTGAAAAAGATCAGCGAGTCTTCATGAAATGCAGCAGCCTAAGGCACCCTATTACTATTACATCAGGTAGGCCGAGCACATGACATACAGCCATTACTTAACACAGCACGTTGGGAGTACAGGCAGAATAAAAGACTCACTTCGGGTCATGCAGGGACTGAACTAACTGCTTTGTGGAGCACAGCCTGGAATCTTAACCATTATCCCACATTTAACTTACCTTTTTAATAAACTAAGTGACTCTGAATCTTTTTTTCCCCCCACAGACCTCAGTTCAGGTAACAGAGCCCCTAGGGTTTCCCTTCAGCCTCATCCAAGGACTCTCTGTCAACGAGGTGATGTAGCTTTGCCTATGAACTGCCTGACATATCCCACTATTTCAATGTATGAAACAGTGCTGACATCATTTTCACCAACGGTCATATTAAAAATCTTTCTTCTTTTTTTCCAACTGTCTAATCTATAAAAATAAAGCAATTTCTCTGTAGAAAAAAATAAGATATCTTATACAAGTCAATAAACAAAACCATAATGTACCTGTTAACCTTATGAAAACAATGCACCTTGGTCCATTTGAGGTGAATTTACATCCGCTTTTAAAATATTAACAAAATTATTCCTCACCCACTCTGACATACCAACCAACTGGCACCGAACACTTCGCCTTGCCAGTTATGAATCTACCCATATGTCCTAGCTCCAATTGGAGCAGTTTGGGAAGGTAATTAAGATGACACTTGGGCGCCTCGCACAGGTTTTGTAAAAGGCTTGGTCCACTGGGAGAAGGCTGAGGGGCAGACCCTGGAAATGCTGGATACATTATACTTGTCAACTGGCCTAAGGGCATCTGGGTATTCCCTCAGGAAAAACAGGAATAATCTGCTGAGGACTGGGTAGCCTGGTCTATCCAGCTTGGCCTGTTGTCACCACAATACTCACAAAGGTAAGCTTCCACACCAACAGCCTGCATAATAAAATAACTGCAAAATATGCAATTTATCATATTTCCATAACACGAATCCAAAACACTTGATAACACAAAGTCTTTGGGTTCAAATCACACTGCTTCTGTTGAAGAGTGACTGATTGCAATCAATTATCTAAATAAACCATTAAAAATAAAATTATATACACTCTGTGAATACACACAAGACCAAAGTAGCGATGGATGCATCAGCTGAACGAGGACATGAACCAAGCAGAGGCTGCAGCCTTGGAACAGGAAGAAATGGAGAACGATAGGCCAAAAAGCAGACCCTGCATCAATGTGGAATAAAGACTAGGAAGAAGATATATACACAGAATATGGGCACATGGCTTAAGGGACTATGTATGTGTATCTATCTACATATTTAAGCTGGCACTGCTAGAAATTCACAGGACTTTATAATGTAGAACATGGATAGGCCATACAAAGTTCTCAATGGCACTGGTAGAGTAAATCCACCTGAATTTTTTCAGCTAAATGGCAAATCACGTACTTGAGTAGAAATTAAGGGGGAGTAAATTTAGGACTGAAAAAAGGAGTTGGGGGAATCTGAGCCGTGGAGCTGAAGCAGAATCCTTTACAAAGTATTTGGAAGAGATACTGGGACATCTTACTAAACAACTGAGCATAATTTGTCTTATTTCTTATGTTGTGTGATGACTCGCATGGAGTGCTAGTCTCCTATGTCCTGTCACAAGCTATAGCCACGACTATCTCTGGAAACACTTTTAGGTAAATCTCAGTGGGCAGCTACAATGAATAGGACTGAAGACTATGAATCCATCAAAGGGAATGAGAAAGCTGATTTATGTCACCCTTGTCACCACTGGAAAGGGCCTGCCCTTTGACGAAAGTAGCTTAAACCCCGAGGAGCAGGGAGACTTGGGTTGCCAGAGGGATCACCCTATGTGTTTGTTCTACACAGCATATGTGGCCCAGGAAGCAGCGTGGTTGCCCTGGAAGTGATTGCAGATATAAAATCACCCTGACAGTTGTGTGAGCTTGTGGACAGAAAGGGGCTAGTGTGAGAGTACTACACACGAGCAAAGAAAGGAGTACTGTACATCATGTATGGGAAAGTGGAATAGTCACCCACAAAGTAAGCAGGGACCACCCTGGTGATAAATAGGCCATTGCGGGCATTAGGCTTTAATATTTTTGTTGTGTTTCGTACTTTTGCTTTATTCCTGTTATAACGTAGCTTCTTTGCATTGTGAATCTTTTTATTTATATAATGGCTAACTTGGAAATTACTGGGGTCCAGAAACAGCTCATGAGCATCCCCTAGAGTTCACAGATATAAAAACGTATGCACAATATATAATGAAAACGGGCATATTCATTTGAAATAAAAGCTAATAAGAAGAAGAAAAAAAAGGTGCTTACACTTGACCCTAATCGACTCTGACTTTCAACAAGTATGAGTGCGAAGCAGCCGTCCCGATGAAAACGCTTAAGGACTACTCAATGTACGTCACAGCCAACACCTTAAACCAGACGTCTGGTGAGAGTAATCAGGCCAAGAAACCTAATCAACTACACTGCACAGGTCAATGTTATCCTTCTCACAGCAGACAGGCCTGCTGCTGATTGTCTTTCTGTGTTTCATAAGATAAGATTTCGCAGGCCCACTACACAGATAATAGCAAGCATTGTTACCTCTCCTAAGACAACTTGGGTGCCAAAGGCCAAAGCAGCCGCTTGTAACTAGAGCAGCCCCCTAAAACAAGTTCATTTTTATATGACTACAAGGTGAAAAGCTTTTTCATTGGGCCTGAAAGAACACCTTGTTATGAAGGCCTGAGAGGAGGTATGAATGCAGGCAGGTCTTGTACAGAGAATCTCCAGCCGTGTGTGAAGCTGAAGGATGCAGGCAGAGTGGAGTGCAGATTATCTGCAGCCATACCAGTGCTCATCCTTGAAACCTCCAGAGGTTCACTAGGTCTGTGAGAGATCTTTTAGGGGCTTCATCCTTACTTTACTTTCCTTTTCTTGAAAGTTATTAGGTAACAGACTTGTCCTGAACTAAATAAGCAGACTTAAAAAAGGATGGGTACATGTTATATAAGTCAATGAAGATAATAAGCCAAGCAAAATGGCAAAAAAAAGCTCCTCGTCTCACAAGACAATAGTGGAGCGTTGACTCTCCTTAATGAAAAAAGAAGCAATTTGGTGGTTTTGGACTTAATTCCTTTTGCAAAGCCACCACTTCAAAATTAGAATTTTGCTGAAAGGAGGTGAAAAATTAACTATTATGTCCAAGGCTTTGTGACTCCTTAAGTGTGACTAACCCCAATTCAATTTCCATTTTCATATGTTTGGCTCGGTGGTGCAGACTTGTGCTCATTCTCAAAGTCCAGAATGCAGAAAACACAAAGATGTCAAGATTTTTATGCCTTCAAAAGGACACGTTGTGTTCATGGGCAGAACTTAAAAGATAATAAAGACTTCTTCAAAATGATTATATTAATTGGGAAATTCCAGCCAGAAACACAGAAGTAGCAGTGCAAGAAACAATAGGAGAGTGAAAAATACATCCAGTTTACTAAAAAAAGCAGAACTATAAATATTACATACATAGACCAACCATGTCCAAAAATCTCATAGTTTTAATGTTACTGTCTTGCATTTTTGATAGATTTATAGTTAAGATCTGTTTTGTAGTACATGCACACAGACAAATGTCCACATGTACATTCATAAAATACTGAGATGAGTTTCTACAGCCAGAAACAATATAAAGATTACGGAGGACGGACCGATCACAGGCTATCGACTTGACAGAGTGGGCCATACTTGTAACTGGTGTGTAAAGCATTTATCACAACAGATTCGCTGGGTTCGACAGGGACCTTATTTGCCAAAATTTTCCCAGAAAATTCATTGTGCGCCCAAGTTCAGGCTAACTTTTTTTTTTACCCAGTTTCCCTTTGCAAGGCCAATGTGACATCAGAGAGCTGTTTCAGCCAATGTTAGATGAGAATGTCACCACGTGACTTGCATTAAATATCTGATTTGCATCACACACGAGTACTGTAAGCCTACTCCACCTCACACTTTTCACACTTTACGGTCCTGCCTGATGATCTTCACACATACGTGAATAATGTATGGCGTATACACGCATGCATGATGTCACTACTAGATTGGTAATCCAGCCAGGTTTGCAGTCTGCATGTTGGTTTAACTCACAGTATTTTCATTTCAGGGAGACATTAGCTGACCATAATGAGAATATTTTAAATACTACTTCACTATTCTGCATAAGCTCATCGCATGCTGCATCTGACTGCTGGATTAAGCATGTTTTCATTCTCATTATGAAGTGAACAATGGTAGTGACGGGGATGTGTTGATCGCAGTGAGAGAAGCTTGGGAGATGCAGACAGAGATAACAGACTCACAGGGTGACGCAGTGATCAGTACTGCTGCCTCTTAAATCTCAGGGCACATTTTTGGCCAAAATAATCAGTCCGGCATTGCTGACAGATGCTTCTCTAGCCCTCAGAGACACTTAAAAAAACTACTGCACCATTAGAATGCACTCAAAATGTGTTTGGTTTCTCATTCTTCATTGACTTCAGTGTATTTTGCAGAGTTCACTGAAATTCCCAGGCATTTCTGTGCGTTCGCTGAACTCGAGATAAAGCATATTCAGAAGGGTTTGCCCATCACTACGTGTAATGAGCTCCTCTATAAGCCCGTATTGGTCAACAACATGGCTTGCAAATATAAAGAATGCAACTAAGTGCCCTTTGCAACAGCGTGAGAAAAGTAAATAATGCGGGATGTTAAATTAGAAAAGAACCATTTTGATCGGGACAGGCCTTTCAGCCCAACAAGACCACCAATGCTGTTCACCTATTAACCCTTAACTACGTGCGCTGGTGCATTTTTAACTCCAATCTCAGTTATTTTTGTCCAACGTCCTTTTACTTGAACCTTCTGGCAGCACCCGCCATCTGTCGTCAGGTTGATTCACTACAAGTACAGTGTCGTAATGATTTCCCTCCAGTGTGCCCCCAGCCGGTTTTACGAATGGATGCACGGTCGCAAGTTCCATATGGTGCATTTGGTACACCGCACAGGTACTTACGTAAGTATGACGACGATGAGATGTTCTTCTTGCAATGACTTTGTCTCTTAAGACCATTCAACAACTGAAGTGAAATGTGACCCACGTGCAAATCCTGCAGTGGATGAAAGTGTGACTGGTGATGAATGAGCACTGGAGCAGATTTATTTTCAGATAGTCCTAGACTGGGTCATACTTTTCAGTAATATGGCACTAAATTACATTAAAAACACGTACAATTTAAATGTACTGCAATATTTTATATCACAACCTTACAGTGCGCATATAAATAGCCATTTTATACTGGTGCATACAGTACACTGCACAAGAACGTATGAGATGAGGAATGGTGTGAGTAGTTAAGGGCTAAGCTACCTCAGATGAACTGGGATGGTATTAGTACACAGTTAGTAGTACTTGAGTAATCTCGTAAGACTTTACTGGCATTCACAGTTTAAAGCTATGATTATGAAGGTCATTTCAGGTTGCTATCACAGTGCAATACACTTCAACGATAATTCTTCCAATCTGCTAAATGGCAGGAAGAAGCTTCCAGAAGGAACATTGGAGACATGCCAGAAAGTTGTGAACACCTGTAAAGAACTACCAGAGACTAGGAGTGTTAGGACAACCACAACTGTTGGAGGCTCTCTACTGTTATGCTCCAGGACCTTCTACAAGACACAGAAAACGTCATTTAAACTAAAAAGCCATTTATTGAAAAAGTAAATGAGGACAGTCATTTTTTTGAATAAGCAAACACCTTGGAGGAGAAAAATTAAGAGCAGATCAAAAAGGTCTGAAATATTAAAAAGAGCAACATGTGTGCGTTACCCATAAGCCTGTGCACAAATGACTCCAGAGTGACTTCTCTTAAAACTGGGCACCATTCACATCCTATAGCACTGCTTGACAATATTAACTTAAGACCGGCTGAACTTCATTAGGTTTGCCATTCTTCAACTTTGATGTGTTTTACTCACTTAATGGTTTTATGCAGCACAACATCACAACCTGCTTAACAGTAAAAATTAAAATACATTACCTAACATTTTGAAATGAGGTTCTGGCACCATTGTTCTGTACCAGAGCACACCAGAGAGGAGATTCCAGTCCAGTGCATATACCCACAGTAGACCACTTTAGAATTAGCAAGTATCCTAACATAAAAGTATGCAAAGTGGAAAGGCCACATGCTTTACAGCTGTTCACAACTTTCTGGTATGTCTCCAATGTTCCTTCTAGAAGCTTCTTCCTGCCATTTAGCAGATTGCAAGAATTATTGTTGAAGTATATTGCACTATAATAGCATCTGGCAGCATGGGAACAAAGGACAAAGTGAACACAGACAGCAACTCATTTGCGGCTTATAATCAGTGGTAAGCACTGCACCAGTGTATCTCCATATTAACCAAGGCACAAAATGACCATACTTGACCCAATAAAAAATAAAACTACAACCATGTTTACCATTACAAATGAAGAAAATGTGTGTTAGTGCCGAATCGGTCAAATGATAAAAATCAAAGCTGCACAAACTGAAACACTAGAATGCTGTTTATAGTGACATAAAGGCTGTGAGTGCCACAAGGTGACAAAGAGTGGAAAGGTTACCACATTCTGCGTCAAAGTTTAGTGCAAGAGCTCAACTTCAAATGAGAACTTTCACGCCTGAAGTGGAGAGGGGTTTATTATACACAGCAAGTGAATTAGGGAAAGCCCTGTGTCTGCCATCGCTTGCACGGAGGTGTAGTCATTTCTTCTGCCCTTTCAGAACTCGGGTAGTTCTCACCACATAGCATATTTTGTTCCTCACACAAATCAGTGTAAACAAAGACTGCGCTACCCTGACTGGACTGATGACAGAGCTCCAAGATGTTGCCAAACAAACTGCACAATATCTATTGAGACCATTAAAATTGCAGATTACTTTCCTCAGGCAAAAATGACATTAACAACTAAAACGTGAAAAAATGTAAATATATTTACATTAAAATGTATATACAGATTCATATTTAAATACTACCAGCAAAAACACATAAATGTATGTACATAGAACACAAAAAAGCTACCACTATAAACATTAAAAGACTTACTCACACAAAACTGCACATATACACAATGTATGAATTCATACAGACGTTATAAGTTCACGCATACAAACACCCACACATTATTTCATATTATGGAAAGAAGAGCAAAAAAACTACCTCCACAATAGAACACATTTTGGCTGTGAAGCCTTTATCAGGTACATACAAATACTACCAAACGACAAAAGGTAAAAGTTTCCTAAAACTAGCTCATTGAGAGAAGGGGATGGGGAAAAAAAATAAATGCAAGTCTCTTTCCTTCTCCGAAGCCTGCTTAGAACACGTGGGGGTGTGGAGTGTTCAGTCCTCCCTGCCTAGCCACACACCAACTGTTGCTCGGGGCTGAAGTAATATCAGGTGCATCTCTACACCCTCAGGGCTCAACTACTTCTCTTTAAATCCCTCCCACTGCAAGCACACGGTTTCAGTTGCACCCAGTGTTCAAGGAGGAAGCAGGTACAACTCTTCACAGCAAGTGCTGCACTTGGACCCACTCTGCCAAAGAGGACAGACACATGCCAGGGTAAGCAGAGTTTTACTTTTCAGTAGCATTTTGACATGCTTTCAAGCTTGACAGTTTTTCTGACTGGTACTTCGCGTGATAAGCAAATGGGCTGTTTGAGCTCCCCTCTGCTGATGCTGTTCTGTTGGGTAATCTATAGGTGTCGGCGTCTGGACATAAAGAAGCAAAATGCAATCCGTGGGCATATAATTTGAGGGAGTTTTGTAACTGTGCGACTGACACTGAAACGTCCTAGAGCCTTGTGTTGTCGCACCTGTTTAAAGTGCTGACAGGGATGAGTAAACACGGATGTCCCTACTACATGATCTTGTGGCAAGTGCAAATAGAATTAGAATAAATATTAAATATACAAGCTCACTTCAGCACTATACTCCAGGTTGTTTTGTTGTTTTTTTTTTAAATGTGAGAAATACAGCTGTATATAGAAAATAAAATAATAACGTGGAAGATATTTGAGACTGCAACTCACCAACACATCTAAGCCATTAATTCTGAACAAAAACTACCTTGAACTCTGGGGTAGAAGAGCAGACATATTTTGTGTTTGGTCCAGATTGATTTTCTTCTAATACCAAGTGGAGACACTGGTAACACATGTACACCGAGTAGCCATGAGCCCCACTACGAGCGGGCACTAACAGATGGCTCCATGAAGCGCACGACAGACATGTCTTTGGCAACAGTGAACGTTATTAGGAAGGAGAAGCATTCAGCTTTTCTGGGACCCAGGATGGGATCGGTTAAAATTTGCATTTGTGCAGCTTTGAATTATTCTGTGTAACTGAATCAGATGACAGCGTCGTCATCCTAAAGGTCTTTATATTAAAAAAAAAAAAAAAAATGACTGTTTAAATAAGCACATCCGATATGGAACTCAGTTAGTTCAGATCAGCGTTACAGAGGATGGAACCTATCCCAGCAGCGCTGGGCACAAGCAGGATTCAATCTTTGACAGGTGTTTATATACGTCAGGGAAATTAATTAATTAAAAATTGGTTAAATGAAAGTGTGGGATACATTTAAAGAATCTATGCTCAGTGTTCTTCTAAGTGGCACTCTAATTGCCGCATGTGAAGTTATCTCACATTAGTAAGCAGGTTCAGGTCAACAATCTTTCTATGAAAAGTGTACAGATGAAAGGAAACCCAAAATCACAGGAATAAATACACAGACGTTATAAATCTCTACCTCCATAAATATGTCCGTCGCTTAACTCTGTCACGTGCAGCATTTAGCCTCAAATGGAATTAAGACGGTCATGGATGCTGGTAGTAAATCCTACAAATGCATCAAAACACGCAATCTAACATTAGGAGCTGAGTCAGTGCTTGCGACTCTTAGAAGGACAGTGTCGGTTAACTTGTGTTTTTAGTTGAAACACACTTCCACCAGTTCCGTGGGGATATTGAAAAAAATAAATCATTGCAGCCATGAAAGTCACAACTAAGACACAGCAAATGTGCCTTTGAGCCACCTAGTCATAGTGGGGAAACAAATGACTTCTCTTTGGTTACCATTAAAACAGGAAGAAGTCATGAGTGCTCATTTAATACTGCCAATATAGCCATCTACTTACATTCTTAGTAAATGTTTTGTGAATTAAGGGGAATGTGAATAAAAAGATTGGTGCTAGCCATTATTTACTTTACTTCAACACTTATTCTAAGAGGTACCTAGTGACTCCCTTCTCTTGGAGCAGACTTGCAAAAGACAGCAGTTAGAATAACTCAGCTTGATGAATCCAGAATGTAGATCGGTGCATGGGAGGCAAGGAAGGTGGCGGTGATGGGGGTGTAGCTGTAATTTGATGGAAACTCCCTATAAAGCAGCAGATTTATTTTATTTATTTTTTTTACTGTGGGATTGAGCAAACTCTGTGCCATCCATCCAGTTAAAAGTGACAAAAGACAACATAGAATTTAAACTGCCAGCAGAGTAGAAAACACATTAAAACAAGAAAAAAAGCAAAAAAAAACTGCCTTTCTATTTTGAAAACCGCTCACCTGCAGTGTGCCAGCTATGATCAGCAGTTGCCTCAGGTGGCGCCTACTGCAGGTGGCACATCTGGTCTGTAGGACTCAAAATGGTTGCATCCACAGACAGCCAGTACGTGTGTCATCCAGAATGTCTGCTTCACTTGACTGTCCCAGATTTCAGAGATGTCATGTCTATGCTGAAGAAGAATATGCTCAGGCACACATCAAAAACTCTAGTCTCGCGTCACCTTCGCAGCATCTCAAACCAGGAGAAACTCGTTTTTCTCCAATAACAGACCACTGGCGCAAAAAAATCCTTTTGAGAATTAAAGTGCCCACTTTCACAAGCCTCCCAAATCAACCAAGCATAAATCTTCAGTTTGAAGGTATCCCTTTTAATGGTTTTGATAATGGGTGAAATCATCAGCTTTAAGTTAGATGGCTGTTGTAAAACAACCTGCTGATGAAGTCATGAGAACTAACCTGCAAGAGATTCTCACGCTGCCAGTGTCTGTCTGTAAGGGGGAAGCATGTTGCTGCAAGCCTCAGCAACTTCATCTGCCAAGAAACGCACCTTCCCTTAAAAATAGTGTGACTCAGTTCGGCACCTGAACGCTGCCACTGAACCGTGCCAAAGAAGTCGAGAGTGCACACTCAGCATTTTCCAGGATGGGTGACTGCGGCCATCTTCCCCCAAGACATAGACCTCATCCTGCCTGTTGTCAGCTGGCCCTTGTAGTGCATGTACTGATGGGAAGGGTGTCTTTCAGTCTTGGCTCTTGAGAACACCTGCAACCCTTTTGATGAATCATTTGCCATTGTCGGTTGTTAAGTGAGGACCTTAATGACATACACATATAAACCGTATATAAACACACACACTATATATCTATATATATATATATATATATATATATATATATATATATATACACATATACATACACACACCTATATATTAAATATAAATGCACATACACACATATTTAAAAAGAAGATTTTGCCCAGTAACATTTACTCCTTTTCCCTGAATTGCTTACAATAAATAGCCTCAAGTTAGTCATTTAATGAGTGAACCAAGTAAACTATTAGAGAAGGTGAGGCAAGAACAAATCTGTTAACCACTGTTCACAAAACACATTTTCTACATTGCCACACTATGTTGTAAGTCCCCTAACATTATAAACTGAGGACAGAAACAAAATATACTTAATATGAAAATTAATTAAATGACAGATTTAACTAAAGCAATCTAAAAATTCTAAGTAGAAATGCTTCCATTTTTCTATACATGTACTATTCCTATTTCAGCCAAGTCAAAATGGAGATCAAATCAAAAATCTTTTGGTTGCCAACACCTCTGCCAATAGGTGGCTATGCTGATAAGACAAAGGGTTTAGTTAATAATGGGATTCTGTCCAGATTTACAAAATCTGAAGGCAATAGGACTAAAAGGCTAAGGTAATGGATGACAGACCAATTTACTCATCGAGAAACCATGAGGAAGTCTCTGAAAATGTGACTGCACCCAGTTTTAATAATATGGAACTGTAAAGCTACACTTGCCAAGTGTCTTAAGACGGTGGTTCATCACTGACAGACACTCAATAAAATAATGTTTGCGTATTTAGTGGCCAAAGCGGTTAAATCCTCACACTGACTCCTTGGATGCTGCTGCACAAACATAGCTGGTTTGACTAAAAAAAAAATAGCCAAATAAGTGAATATTATGTAAATGTAAGTGAAACTTACTGTACTACCATAATTTGCTAGTAGGTCTGAATTAAAAAGAACTAGTCGAATAAGTAAATATACTGGAAAATAGAAGCAAATATTAATTAGATGAAAAAAAAAAATGAAGATCCAAAGGGTAAACTTCCTTAAAAGAAATTAAAAAGACTTGCCCAATAGTATTTTATGTTAACTTAGCTATTAGGGTTCCAAATTCAACTTTTGGACTCAGTCAGGTAGGTACTGAAAGGAAACTCCGGAGAGGCCATCCAACTCTTAAGTGCCTCATCTCAGTTTGTTTTACTGCCTTGTCATTAACACCTTGTCATTTTCATCCTGCAGATCCTGTGCAACCAGCTGCTTCAGCGGTGACCAAACAGGCCGTTGCTGAGAGTGCTGTCATCCTTTCGTCAGTCCTCCAGAACCTGTATTGCCAGAAAGATCTACCCTGCCAAGGCACGCTGCACTGCTATAACCAGCACAGAGATGAGTCTGGCCAAGGAGCGCAAGCCAAAAAAACCTCACTATATCCCAAGACCCCCAGGAAAGCCCTTTAATTACAAGTGCTTTCAATGCCCCTTTACCTGCAATGAGAAATCACATTTATTTAACCACATGAAATATGGCTTGTGCAAAAACTCTATTACGCTGGTGTCTGAGCAAGACCGTACAGGCAAACCCGGCAAGCCTGTCATTGGTGATTTGACCACAAAGCTCCGCACTGAACCTGCTGATCCAAACCCTGCTCCATGTCTCAACTCTGATGTGACACAACGGGACAGTGCACCTGATCACAGAGCTGAAGATTTCACCTGTCAAAGGAAAAACAAATGCCAGAGTCCTAAAACCTCTGCAACCAGTGAGCTGGAACAATTACCTGGCACAAGGGGCAGAAACATAAACCAGACTCCAGAAGGCACAGTACGGTCTTCTGCCTTTGTGCCCATTGCAACACTCCCATCGGCAGATAGGCCAGCTGTCTGTGAATCCGTCTCCTTGATGAGCAAATCAAAGAATATTGTCTCACCTCTTCCAATAAAATCTGCATTCTACAACCCCAATGGGCACTGGCGGGCAGGCCCTGGCTTGATGTCACCAGACTTTGCCAACAAATTTCCAAACAGCAAGATAGCGTCTACAAGTTACATGCCTCCCATCATTTCAGACTATGCCCCTTACTATTTTGCTGAACCTTCAATGCCAAGCCTCTACCAGCCCTGTTTACTTCCTGGAAACCCCCATGAGACTGAAGGCTCCCAGTTCTCTGCATATTTTTCAGCTGATCAGAGGCCTTTCTTGTCTCACACCTTCCCAGCAGCGAGCATTCAAATTTCTGGGGCGCTGCCTCCACCAGCTCTGGAGCATCATTACAGGTACTACCAGGCTCTCCATCAGAACCCCTCTTTTCCATATGGGGTCTACAGGCCCCCAGCAGCAGAGCATGTTTTTCAGGACTTCAACTCCAAACTAATGCATCCAGCTGAGGTATTCGCAAGAGAAGTAGGTTCTCACCAGCTGGCAGACAATCAAGCACACTACCAGATGACTAAGAGTCCAGCTTCAGCACAGCTCCAAGGAAAAGCGAGTCCAGAGGTTGAGAAAACAGCAGCAACCTCGGAAACTGAAGTGAAGGCACACGAGGAACAAAGAAGTGTTAAGATGAGTCCCCGGGCAGCAAGTTCTGCGACAGGGTCCCCAGACAGACCGAGCCAGACCAGCTTGACCCCAAACAACTGCCAAGACCTCCCACAAAATACTCTGCACGTCCAAAGTACAGCTAATGTACAAACATCTAGAATGGATGCAACATCAGACGGACCACAACAGGAAGAATACCACTCTTCAACACAAAGGTGAGCGTGAGTGAGTGAGTGACTAAGTGATGTTCACAGTTAATAAATCCAGCAAACTGATTTCATTTCAAAGACACAGATTAGCAATCCACCAATTACAAAGTATGCACAGAGTCACACAGACTTACCCAGTGGTCACATATTAAAGTAGAGCTGTAACATTAATGAGTTGGTGTCAAATTTCTGTGTATGTAGGTGACTAAAAGTAAACTGTACTCTTACCTATTTTTAAATTTCTCTTAACAGCTGCAGTGGAAGGGCATTCGTCAAGAATTCTCCACCACAACATGTTCATCACGGTGCTACTTCCATTGAAGAAGATGATATGGCACCCCTGAATCTTTCAAAAAAAGACCATTTCTCTGAAGAGCACTCGCCCTGCTTTGTAAACACTGCGTGGGAATCTCCAGGGTTAGCGCAGCCTCAAGACCTGCCCTTAAATCTCTCAGTTAAAGATTCCTCCACTAGTAACATTCAAGCCAGCGCAGTGGAGTCAATGACCAAAAGCAAAGAAGCTGGCCAAGTGGACTCTAAAGGCAGACAGGCATGGCAGTACTGGGAAAAAACAACATCCAGCCATGAAGCATCCAGTGAAATGCAAGCATCCAGAATAACTGACAGCAGTGACGAGCAGAAGCAGACGGCAGCCTTTGCTTTATGCCAGCTGGCCACTTGTAGTCCCAAAACCCTTACCAGAGATGGGTCAGTCTCCCAGTCCAAAGAAAATTACAAATGTCAGGACTCCAATTCTGAAGGTGGACAGGAAACCCTGAACCTTTCCAGCTTACATGTCAAAGAAGAGCATCGTAAAAGCAAAGCACACAAAAGGACAAGCCACAAGGAAGCAAAAGCCTCAGAAGCAGTACAGAGATTGCGAAAAAGGCCCCGCTGCTCGTAAAATGACCGGTTTGCAAGATATTCGGAGCACAAAGACTGGTCTATGCATCTATTTAAAATGTCCATTAGTACTATAGTACTTAAGTGTCACCTAGTCATGTGCATCTCTTAACAGACTGTAACTCAAGGAGGATCTGTTCTAATTTAGAACATGTACGTTGGGCATCAATTACTGAATTTTAAGCCACACTTCCCAGCCTTTAGGACAACTGGACCCTGTCTGGAATCACAAAAGCCTGATAACAATTGATCAGCAGGCAAGAAAATGAACTGCTAAAGAAAGAAAACAACCATGAATATGGTCACATTTGAGACTTTTTATTGTATGTACAGTTTGTTTTATACTGTGGGAAAAAAACAGTGTGAATGATTATTTAAACAAAATATTTATTGATATCTAAAATGGCACTATGGTGATGGATTTTTTTTTTTTTTTTAAATAACTTTTTCAGAAAAAATAAAACCAATTGAAAATAGCATGTTTGGTCATAAGTCAATCACTGTGAAAGAGATCAGTTAACGCCTCCTGCTGTGCTCGCCAACGTCAGAGCCATCAGCATGATGGTGCCTTATAGGTTACAGCCTCATCTCAACGAGGATCCCTGCGGCTTTGCCTTTGCTTGTAGTGTGTAACATGCAGTCTTAGAAACTGAGGGGGCGTCACTAAACACTTAGGAACTGGAATGACTACAATTGCAGCCTCCCTTGGGCTACTTATTGTCACTCACTGGGAAAACTCCTCCGATGGCCAGTTTCTCTCTGACTCTCCCTCTCCCCCACCCCCCCCAAAAAAAGGTTTAAACAGGCTATTATAAATTAAACTGAAAATTAACAATGCATCAGGACGAACACTCCAAAACATACCATCTGGCAGGCGTGACGGTAGCAACAGTCCTCTCCTGCCGAGTTCTGCTAGTGCTAGACATCCCCCATGCCAAGCATTGTCCGTTTCCTGGAAGCTACGGACAGTAGATAGACCATCATTGGAAACACATAGGCACACCATACATATTTACTATTTAATGCAATTTGTATTGAGTACCAAATAAAAAGTGATTTACAGATCACTGCCAGTGGGGTATGGACTGTTTGTCCAGTTTGGCTCCTTAATCACATGGCTACATCATTCAACAAAACACAGAGGGTGTGTGGCAGTGATGTGTATGCATACAACACACAAATATCAATAATTTCCACCTGCTATCCTGTTAGCTGCTCAGAAAGGCTCCATCTCAGTGTCTCTTACTACCTCTGAGTTTATGTGAGGGGTAGTATTACAGTATCTTGTATCTTGGCACGTGTTTAAGTAGTTAAGGAGCCAAATACACAAAAGGTTACAACAATTTTAATTAATAAAACAGTAAAGAAATGATGATTCTGTTAACTTGTTTTTGACCAATAAAAATTTAAAACTGAGCACGCAATAGAATCGCCACAAATAAAATGTGTCAATAATAATCACTGAAATGTAGTAAACAGGCAACCGAGAATTGTGAAAGCCATGACCATATTCACTCAGGTAACACTGGCAACACAAAACTACCCTGGTGTATGGCTCAACTCAAAGGCCCACCCCTACTTGTACAAGTAATCCAGCATCCATTGTCTAAAATGGAATGAAAGCAAAGCCCATGATGATACAACTGGATTGCTAAACCTGCTCAGGATTTAAGATGGATTAGGTAACAGTTCTCCCTTCTCCAGACCTGAGGATGAATCTTTCCCAACGTACTTGCAGCATGCTTAGACCAGTACAAGCTCTATCTATGCAATAAGAGAGATTACCTGAAGCACTCCAGCACCGAGCCAACCACCTCGTCAGCCAGCTCCTTCGGAAGCCTTGAAGTGACTCGGCCGATGCTGAATGAAGAACAAACATGTGGAGAGAAATCATGAGAAGCTCTGCTGTGGATTGGACTGGATAAGCACCATAACATGAAAAACAGCAGCATACGTCATGTGAAGAGCTCATCACCTTTATCGATATGGGGAAAATTTAGACTGCCCAAGGTACTGGGGTCCACTTTCATCATTTTGGATGCTAACACAGGAGGGGTGGAGTCTTAGATCAATTATAGATGTGTAGAGCTAGATGCTTTTTACAGATTCACAGATAAAAGCGATTTTAACCACACAGGCTTACCCTTTTGCCGCAGACCACCGCACTATGGTATCCTTGTCTTTTAATCCAACTAGCAGTTGTTCTGTTTGGGTAAAAAGAAAAAAATAAATAAATATGAAAAACACAAATAAGAACACAGTAATACAGGACACCTTCGCTATGAACTGGGATTGCCTCAGCAAAAGCAAAAATAATGTCTTTATTAATATGAAGCCACTGTCTGAGTTTCTGAATCTGAGCTACATTGCCTTCAAAATAAATAAATCGCTGTAATACATTAATTACAGACTAACACTGCAGCAAATATATTCAGTTAGCACCGGCCCAACTCAGCAGGTGACAGGAGAATCAGAACACAGTTAACACATTAATTGTTCATAAATGCTGACCTAACCAAAGAGTTAGTACTGTCATTCAGCGTATTCAGTTAAGTTAGTATAACATTCATAAAGGCTTGACAGACTTCAAAAAAGCTTGTTCTTCACGTTGTCATTCTTCTAGTTTAAAATATAGGTCATATGGCATATCAGGGAGAGGAGTTGAAACTGGAAGGGGGGCAACTGAAAAACTAGTTACAATGAGGACACTATAATTCCCATAAAGTAACAGGAGTGCGCTGGGGCTGATCAGCATCAGTATCAGCATGCACAGAATGTTCTACTGGTCAATGTTGGATCTCATCTTCTTAACTAATTTCAATAATAATTATTTCATTGTCTCAGGGAATTACAGCACTTGTCTTAGAGTACATCTTTTTGTCTCATCGTGGATTGTGTTTAGCCATGTTGAATTTTCAAATGATAATTTCCACCCTGCCAACGTAGTTGAACTAGTTTTGAATAAAATGCTATTTTACGATCTTGATATGATTGACTGGTTAGGATTCTTCCAATTTGGCAGGATTAGACAGAACGTTAGCATTGTAGTACATCTAGCTCAAAATATTTGAAAGAACTGCGTAAGGGGCATTTTTAATAACAACAAAACTGCTTCATAACAGTGATGTACTCCTGAGTCACAACTCTAGAAGACCCAGCCTTGTGTTCCAACATCTATGTATGCTTTTCCTGTACATTTAAAAGATATAACTGTTAGGTTCTAAACTGGCATGATATAAATGTATGTGAATGGCTGTCCCACAATGAACACGCTGGGTCCTGCCTCTGACCTATCGCTACCAGGATTGTCATGTTTCCAGTTACCAAACAATTGAATGAAGTTTCTAGCCTAAATGAACGGACGAAATGGTACACAAGGGCGTAAGAAGGTAACTGAGCCAGTCAAGGACCTTAACATAGCAGTTGATGCCTGATGATCATAGATCAAAATAAAGATCACCAGAAACAGTGCCTGGCAAAACTCATAGTGACTTTATGCAGTCTACGTGGCCTGACAGGCAATCCAAAGAGTTTAACCTTACTCTTATTCGATGTTAATTAATGTTGATTTATTTTGTCTTATAATTGTGTCTTTCATTTTTCTATTCTTTAATATGTAAAGCACCTTGAGCTACTGTTTGTATGAAAATGTGCTATATAAATAAATGTTGTTGTTGTTGTAGCTACCATCTCAAATCTAGAGAACATCACATGTTCATTTAACTATTCAGATTTGAATTCACACTCACCAATTATGTTCTCAATTTCCTCTGGAATATCATAGTCTTCATCATCGGGGTCAAGGTCTGCCTTGCTCTCATCTGCGATAGGCTGCACTGGAATTGGCTTTCCAAGATTGGCAGCCAGAGATCTGTTTCCCCGCTGGTACCTGTGCCAGTGATTAAGGTAGTAAGTATTTAACACATATAGAGCCGCTTATGGGATGGACACTCTTATACAGCCCTTAACATAAAAGTTATGCCTCTCTTTGCGAACATGTAAAACGTAACAGTGAAAAAACTGATCAGATACTATTTACTGAAGTTTTCCGGATGTAGCAACCATTCAGGAGTTAACGGCTCAGCACACAGCTGATTTTTCAAAGTCGTGCAGAAAGCAGCCCACTAAAATTTCATAAAATTCTGGAAAACAGTGTGATATAAGTGACAAGACCAAACATTCTGCAGAGCCCTGGTGTAGACAATCCACGTTAAGTGTGTAACCACACACACACACATTCCCCCAACCTTTACTCCAAGCCAGTGTTCTGGCCAACATCCTATAACTGTAAAGTGTAACACTTCAGGCTGGATTTCTTTTTTCACTTACTGTAGCTCTCATAGTACATATGTTTGGTGTTGTGGCCAAAGTTAAAATACTGCCCTCAGGTAAAACGAACTTGCTTCCCTTTCTTTCACAATACAAGCTATTATTGCATAGCCTGTGTTCCTGCAAATGAAGTTTATTTCTGTTCGTCACCAATCTCTGGGCCTGCTGCAAGGACTGTGTGTGCACCAGTGTGTGCGATTGTAAAAAGAAAAAAACTTGAATATTGCAAGCACAGAACATTTTGAAAATGTGAACTCTTATTACTATGGCATTCACTGACTAGTAGCAGTTCATTAAAAAACACATTTGTAGAAAACACGAAGTGCTCCGAGGTGTTAACAGCATTCATTTGGGTGAAGGATGAGTCTCCACTGTATTAGGCTGAAACTGTTTGCTTTAAATGTTAAATGGCCATTTAACTGAAGGATACCAAATTTACTGAAAGTTGGTATATTTGAGATTGACTACTTTGCAGGTTTTGATTACTTTTTATTTATTTATGTCTTCATACAAAGTAACTTATAAACTGCCGCACTGCATCTGGCTCCACATTTCTTCCTATGTGGACTGGCAGTTTAACTGACTCGGTTGAGGCTTTGTAAATGAGTCACCATTTGGAGTTGGGCCTGTGGCCTCGTGGTTGAAATTTCATCTACACAGCCACTAGTACACACTGCCCAAGTTAATGGAGGAGTTTGCATTCCAGTAAAAATACTGATACAGCCTTCTTGTCCCTAAATCTGATTAGAACAGCGACAGTGTCTTGAAAGAGAATGGTCACTGGGACGCATTTAGCAGGAGTTTCAGCGATGGTAGCTATAGTTCAGCTTGTGATATAAAGTAAAGGTTTTTAAGAAAGCATCTCAAGCTCTAATGATTAATAATAACAAATATTTAAAAACTATTTTCTGTATTTTACATTCAGCTGTTCATCTATGGTGGCGCAGTGGTAGCGTTGCTGCCTCACAGTAAGGAGACCCAGGTCTTCCCTGCGTGGAGTTTGCGTGTTCTCCCCGTGTCTGCGTGGGTTTCCTCCCACAGTCCAAAGACATGCAGGTTATGTGCATTGGCAATTCTAAATTGTCCCTATTGTGTGCCCTGTGGTGGGCTGGCACCCTGCCCGGGGATTTGTTCCTGCCTTGCGTCCTGTGCTGGCTGGGATTGGCTCCAGCAGACCCCTGTGACCCTGTGTTAGGATATAGCAGGTTGGACAATGGCTCACTGACTGACTGACTGTTCATCCACCCACACAGTTTTTAAATATGATTCCAAATCAGTTTTATGTAGGGCTAGGGACAATATCTTAGCAGAGTTCAGCGTAAGGCAGGAACCAGTTCGGTATGGGATGCCACTTCACAGCAGGGCACTCTTACTCATACTGTTGGAATTTGGCATCTCCAGCCAGCCGAACCTGCACTTCTTTGGGATACAGGAGAAAAGCCATAATATGGAGTACTCTCCCTATGAAGTCAGTAGATGGATTGGGAGAGCATGGGGGTTCATGAGGTCGCTAGAAAGGGGTGTGTGGCGCTCCTGATATATCTGCAAAAGGACGAAGGCCCAAGTCTTTAGAGTCCTGGTGCTTGCTGTCTTGCTATATGGTTGTGAGACATGGACGTTATCCAGTGACCTGAGATGAAGACTGGACTCCTTCATGT
Source organism: Polypterus senegalus (assembly GCF_016835505.1). NCBI lineage: Eukaryota > Metazoa > Chordata > Cladistia > Polypteriformes > Polypteridae > Polypterus > Polypterus senegalus. Next base: position 97,562,756 of record NC_053170.1, read on the forward strand.
GTGTCTATCCGGAGAATCCTTGGGTACCGCTGGTTTGACTTTGTGTTGCTCATGGAGTCCCGAATGAGGCACATCACCTGCACTGTGAGGGAGCGTCAGTTACGGCACTACAGCCATGTGGCGCGTTTCCCCGAGGGTAATCCTGCTCGTAAGATCCTCATTGTTGAGGACCCAAGTGGCTGGACCCGGCCAAGGGGTCGCCCACGTAACACCTGGCTGCATGATAGATAGTCAGTCAGTTCTGGAGGGTGGGACAGGACCATGTGTCTGCCTGGGGGGTTGCCAACCGGGTTCCCGAGCTGTTTCGTCGTGTGGTGGGTGCAGCAACGTGCTGTACCAGCGCGTGCTCCCCAACCTGACTTGACTTGCCTTTTTTCTGCCCTCTCACTACTCAATCCTTTCAGTCGTTGTCGTTTATTTGCACACTCTCCCGGATGTGAAGAAAAAGGACACTAACTGATCTCTTCCCATTTTGACAGCATATATCCGCCCACTTGCTCAATGCCTCCCACACTCGCATTTTATCAAAAAGGCAACAATGATGCTCGACAGATTTTGCAACTATCTAGTAGTTTATTTTTAAGACATCTTACACAAGCCCCCAAATTTACATTACATAATAAATGAACTTCAAGCAGATACCATGTGCACTTATCTGTCCAAACGACTAATTTATTTGTAACTGTAAAAAATTGTGACAGACACGTTTTCAGACTTAAACCTTGGAAACATGACTAAATTCAAAGACTGTTGGCAAGACATGTAAAGGCGAGCCCACGTACGTTTAGAAGGCTCGCCCAGTTTGCAGGATCTTTCAGACTTCAGCTGTTGCCGGGGCGGCAGTCGTCTCCAGCAGCATGAAGAGGCAATACACAGACACTACTGCTCCCTGTGGAGAAGCCATCCTGAGAATTTCCCGAGAACTGTTATCTTTAGGCGATTCACAGCAGAATACATAGGCCTTGGGCCACCAGCATAATGATGAGCCTATACAAGATGATCCTACTCAAGTGGCTCCATCATGATCTACCATTTCTTCACAAAACACAGCAATACACACACAGTATTCAGTTAAATGCATATAAATAGAGAAGCAAATTCCCGTCGAAATTCACAAGGTTAATCTGAGCAAAGCCACACCTAAAGCTCTTGTCTGCATTAAAGGTTGCAAATGCGCCACGGTCACTCTTCAGCTGACCAACACCAACCAAAACAGAGCACAATGTCAAGTACGCACAATCCGCTAGATCAAATAGGGGCTTACATTAAATGGATAGTCTTATCAGTTCAAAGTGAGAACGAGACAGAAAACTGCAAACCACATTACCTCAGGCAACCAAAAATAACGCATATGTTAAAAACAAATTCGAAAAATGCTACACGGTAAAGGCAGACGGTGTTTGATGTTACTATTAAAGTACAAGAGTGCAAAACAGCACAAAGGGGAAAAAGGTAAAACCAATGAAAGTCATCTGTTCACACATTCGAGCCATAAACCACTAATTAGAGCCTGTAAAAAACACAAATTGGCATAATTACACCGACAAATCATCTGCTCTTTCTTTCTTTAACAGACAAAATGGGCAAAAATATTTCACCTGATTCAATTACAAAAATAATCTCTGAGCAAAAACTGAAAGGAACAGGGGGCCACAGGAGTGCATGGGGACAGAGCAGCTCGCATCCACAACTTTGACAGCACACTTCCATGTCAAAAAAGTTTTTGAGGCCACCCCAACCCCCACCCCACCCCCCCAACTTGAAATGCAAAGCAACTTGGGAGTCAGCTTGGGAACAAGCTGATAATATCTTTAGTTCTCGCAGCAAACACAGGAGTTCCTGCCCCCTTGGAGATGTCTGCCATAAGACCCCCTCAGTAACACAAACAAAAAGCCAGACCAACTGGTTTCAGAAAAGTAAACCAATTTAAGGTTGTTTTCATGTGATTGAAATCTCATGATGGCTGCTTTTTGTAAAAAGTAAAAAAAAAAGTGTTAACACTCCACACCAAATATCCCACTGATTTCTAATAAAGATGCAATAAGAAAAACACAGTAATCTTCAACATTGTTCGATAAATTCTAGGTGTGGCATCAAGACAACTGGCAAGAAAAAAAAGTCAGGCTTTCATTTATAGAAACACATCCATTTCCTAGATACTCTATATGGCCAAAACAATGTGGACACCACTCTAGATTATCGAGTTTGTGTGTTTCGGCTGTGCCCATTGCTAACGGGTACATAGTATCGAGCAGACATCCATGCAATTTCCATTGGCAGTAGAATCGGTCGAATTAAAAAGCTCAGTGTTTTTAAACGTGCAACTGTCATAGGATGCCACCTTTGCTACAAGTCAGTATGTGAAATTTCTGCTCTGCCAGATCTGCATTGGTCAATTTGGTCAATTGTAAGTGCTATTATTGTGAGGTGGAAGCTTCGAGGATCAACAGCTCAGGCACAATATGGCATGCCATGTAAACCCATGGAGCAGGGCCGCCGAGTGCTGAAGCTCAAAGCATTTAAAAATTGCCAATCCTCTGTGGCATCACTCACAGATCATTTGGTTTCTGAATCTGCAGTGCTATGAGGGACCTAAACGTTTTCAACTGTTACTGGACTGCAGAGTTTTTACTTAGCTCTGACTTCATAAACACATAAAATCATGTAAGCAGACAATCCCACAAGATTCCCCAGAAAGCTTTGCAACACAAACTTTGTTTAAAATTGCAATGGCAGCACAGCAGTACATTTCAAATCCAGTGTCTTGGGTTTTAAATTCTGTGCAGAGGCACAGAGCGGATTTGTTGCATGTCAAGCCTGCCTGCCTGCCAGTCTCTACATTTACGTGATTTACTTTGACAGAGTACTTCCAACTTTCCTCGCACAACCATAAAGACATGCAGGTTAGACTGACTGGCAACCTCTCATTTGGCCCTGCGTCACGGTGTATGTGGCCAAGTGACACAGTGGTGTCCCATTCAGCATTGTGTCCTGCCTTGCACTTGATGCACTTAACTTAATAAAGTTCATGGTCACTGGAGATGCAGAGATGCTTGACTGACATTTTTCTAAAGAGCACAAGATGTTACTCATAGTTATTAACATTTTAGAAATTTTGGAGTATTCTCATCAATATTTGTTGTACAAATCTATTTCCACTTTCATTTAGATTACATAAACTGAGAAAAGGCCTGATCATTCAAATATAATAGTCGCAGGTGGCCAAAGTCTATTCTGGCAGCAGCAGGTAATAAGCCTGAATGATGAGCCAGTCCACCACAAAGCACTGCGACACACACGTCTGTTGTACCAATTAACAGTTACCAATCAATCTAAGATATGTAAGAACACCAGACACATACAGAGAGTGACATTACTTCATAAGGAAATTAATCTAAAATGAAGTCTGACACCAAAGGCCATCCACACTAAATGAAGGCCGTGTCTTTCTGTTTCAGGTGTGCAATTTTAATTGGACATTACATCTCACCATTTTTTATGGCAAATCACCAATTTTGGTTTATATTAGTAAAATAACATTTAAAAGCAATATTGAATGCAGCACTCTCATGCACAAAATCTAAATAGCATATAATAACCAGATGGATAAAAACTCACAGATTAAGCAAAAAGAAAAAGCACAAGCAGCTAAGAATCACAAACCTCCACTTGGCGATCTTTGGCTTCAGGAAGGTCAGACCCAATCGCTGCACAAGCTTCACCCCCAGTTTACGCAAAATGGTCTGGTTGCTATCTGAGAGGTTCGAGTTATCAAGGCACTTCAACACGGTGGGAGCTGAAATGAGAGCGCAGTCCAAAAATAATGAGAAACCCAAAGGGGGCAGGACCCACACAACGTGTACAACGTTCATTCCTGCCTACCACACTTGAGTTCACATCAAAGTGAGCCTTATTAGTATAAGACATTCACAAATAAAAATTACTTCAGCCACTCATTCTAGCACTTAACTAAAGCATTTTAATGACAGGTGCAAAGAGTTATGGTCGTAAAGAAAGAAAAAAAAAACAAATGCCAAGCAGCTACAAAAGACTGACCAACAGTCAAACTTTGGATTCAGGAAGAGCAATGAGGATTCCAGCCTGAAATTAAAAAGGGTCAACCGACTAACCCATGAATGAAAACCTAGAGGGCTGTGGGAACATGGTAATCCAGTCCAGATGTTTTCTACAAATCCTATGACCATGTGCCCTGGAGATCTCACGAGAACTGCTTCAAGAGTACGAGGTCTCAGGGTCAGTGTGGTATGGCTTTCATTGCATGTGTGTATCCCCACATTTTTAGTGTTTGTATAAATCGGTTTAAGATGGGCACAAAATTCTGCCATCAGTGCATCTTGCCTCATCTTAACTACAGATTTTATAAGTGGCTCTATATGCATGATGAATGATGTTTTACGATCACTAAACTATTAAAACTAGAGGTCACTAAGCAGTACACAGTAAAATGTAAATTACTTGGGATAAGAATCTCCAAAAAGCAGGTCATGATTCCCTCCCAGAAATGGGTGTATTGCTATTTGTATGTGTGAAAGGAGGAGCTGGACCAAATGCAGAATTACTAGAGGTCTTCTTAAAAAGTGGGAAATAGTGGGCACTGTAAGGCTGAGTACAGAATGCCGTACTTCGATTAAAGCACACAGTTGAAGCTCTTGATTTACTAGTTCACTCATATTTCTATCTTAACTGTAGCTGTAGTTTCTTCACAGGGTTAAAAGTCAACACGGTGCAAATACAATGAGTGGGTAGGGCCTCTGGAGTTCCTGGGTCAGCGGAGTCCGTTGAAATGTTTTGGCTATTCTGACAATACTTGGGTGCAGGTGCAGGACACGCTTGGTTGGACTGACTTTTTCTCTCTCTAGCTCTGCCAGGATAGACAAAAAAAAATCACCAGGAGAAACTGTCGTCTTACATGCTCACCTGACTAACACTGTAACTCTAACCAGGACCAGCAAATAAAAAAAAAAAAAAAAAAGATATGAGGTAAGACTAATATACATAAGAGTGACACCCACACAGTGTACTGAAACGACAGACTTTCAAACAAGGCCACGCAGAGATGTCCACACACAAAGACAGACAGGGCAAACAAAGCTAAAAGGAGCAATCACACACAGAAAAATAAACAAGTAACACAGGAACTCAAGGAATGAACCTGGTTAAGCTTTTAGAGGACCTGCCAGGAGAAATCAGTTCAGATCACTTGATTTGATGAGGCTATGAAACCAGACTCACCATAAGGCAGCATATCATCTCTTTTCCCATGTTTGAACAGCTGAGCCTAGAATAAAAAAAAAATATATATATCTATATCACACACACACACACACATATATATACACACCATTAGTCTGGGCATCTGAGAGTGAAACGTGCCATGCATTGTACAAGTAAGACCTTTTTTGAAAAACTTAACAAAACGTGCAAACAAAACCGAGCACCAGTCTTTGATCTGCATGCCCCAAAGCATGGCTCTTTTGTTCAAATATAAAAACCACAGGGTGAAAGAAGCATCACAAAGATAGCTTTAACTTCAGCAGAGAATAACAATATTAAGAGCTATGCCACCACAGGGATCATACACTGACCATCTCTCACATGACAGCAACTCCAGCTCTTAGTATCTGGCATTCTTCAACTTAAAGGAACACTTCACCAAAAAAATGATTTTATTATTATGTTATTACCCTCATGTGGTTTGTAGTGATGGCAAATAAAATTCTTTAATCTCATATTGTCATTTAGAGCCAAGATAACAAAGTTTATTATATATTGAATAATAATAATAATTCTTTGCATTTATATAGCGCTTTTCTCACTACTTAAAGCGCTCAGCGAATGAAGGTTAAGGGGTTTTGTTCGAGGGCCCAACAGAGAAGAGTCATTTTTGTCATTTACAGGATTTGAACCGGCAACCTTCCGATTGCCAGTGCAGATCCCTAGCCTCAGAGCCACCACATATTGGGAGCAAACAGTAAATAAAAAAAAAAAACCTGTTACTCTTGTGGTACAATCCACATGTCAAGTCATCCTGTCACATGCTCATAATGTCTCAAACACATCTATTTTTCTTAAAATAATAGTAAACCACTCTCAGGAATGAAAAACGAATGTGCTCAGACACACCGGAGAATTGGACTCAAAGACCCGCCTCCCCACGCCATTCATTGGTCAGGAGTTCAGTCCAGTAACACTGTGAGACATATCAAAATAAAGATTAAAAGTTAAAGCACAGTTTGAGAAAACATCATCAGATGAGTACACATGTTGCACTTGTGCATATCCCAGATGCTTCAGGAGGTCAGCTCATCCATTTAATGTCACAGGCTGCCATTAAATAATCCCGATGCACTCCAGCTGTGACTCACTGCTACGAATGTAAATTTAACAACGAGAGGCGGGTCTGCAATTCAAATACCCATTTGTGTCTGAGCGCACTTCATTTTTGTTCGCAAGAGCATTTCCAGGAGAGATGCAAGTTTAACAATATATTTTATGTATTTATGTTATAGTTTATTTTGTGAATATATAATGGAGTGACTTGACATGTGGATTACACAACACATATGTAACTTGAGAGTTTTTTTTTCCCCACAGACATTTTTAGACATTTTTCTGTCCTCCCGCACAGGTCACCAAAGATGCCTATTACCGTATATACTCGCATATAAGTCGGGTCTTGAAACCCAAAAAAATCGATCATAAAATCAGACCTCAATTTATACGCCCTTTCAAAAATGCGACACTTAATTTTTTTTTTTTATTATAAAACATCTTCTTGCCTCCTCCAATCTCACATCAATTTCTCAGACACATTGGATTTTATTGCAGCAGCACAGTTACCAATTTTTTTTCACTACTTGAACAATGTTTAACTTAAAACCAGCTTCATATTTTCTTCTGATCGAACGCTCCATCGCAGATAAGGGATGCTCTTACGATAAAGGTGAATGAGGGTGTGAGATGCAAAAAACACAAAACAGTGCAAATGTCGCCTCAGAATAGTTCAGGTATTACCGCGTGGTCACGTAGGCACAATAGAGAGACAGAGGTTAGGAGGACACGCTGATACAGTGCATTGCCACACCCACACAGAAAAAAAGGCAGTGTGTGCTCCGGGTTTCCTCTCTCAGGTGGGCACTCACATATCGTAATCTCTTGGACCAACAGCGTAAGTTTTCTGCATTTGATTTATACAACCGACATTATAAAATACCAGAAATTATACTGTAAAATCAAGACCCGACTTATCCACGAGTATATACAGTAGATAAGAACTTTTTTTATCATCTCATGTTTTAGAAAGAATGGATAAACATTTTTGTGGCCATTACTACAAACTACATGGTGTAACTAACTTATACAAAAGACAATTTTTAGCTGGAGTATTCCTTTAATAATTCAATTCAAGATGAATACAAAAAAGTTCAGAGTAAAATTTAATATCTGAGGCTGGCAACCTCTACATAGGGGTATCAAAACAATTATCAGCTTTTCTTCTACAAGTGAAAAGAACATTTGGCATTTATGCTGACATTTTCAAATAAAAAGGTGCACACTTTGCGTCCTGTGTAGTTCTGTCCATATAGCTCATCCAAATAGCACGCAGCACAAAGTATGCGGAATAGTTGTTTACTAAGCAGAACAGTCACCATGCTAGCACTGAAACATTAACCCTCTTAAGATTACAGACATAAAAAAACACTGCATGTATAGAGTATGCACATTCTTCCTGTTTGTGTGAGTTTTCTTCCCAACCCCTAAAAATGCACAGGTCTGGTTAACTGGCACAGTGAGGGTGTGGACATGAGTGTTTCTGAGGTGGTCCGGTGCCCTGTACAGTTTGGGTTCAAACCTTTCGCGCAGTGCTGTTAGGACAGGCATCGACAGTGCATCCTCAAAATAGAGTAGCCAATTAAGGAAAGAAAGTATAATAGGTGACACAAAACATAAGTACAATTCTGACAGGAAAGGTCAGATTTTAAAGACATATAGGCCGTTTCTGAAGCATGCGACAAAGCAGATGTCCAATATTCTTGGCACCAAAATATCAGAAAAAGCAGCAAACCTGAAGCTTTACAGCATAAAAGTGATGTCATCTCATCCATTAGACCCCCTCCCCGTGGAGTAATTCTTAAAAGTAGTCTATTAGTGTTAGGGGCTTTGTTTGGCTCAGCTGAACTTGAAACTGGTGAAGACTTATGGTATGGTTCTATATGCCATACTTCAGTTCACAGGGCAACTATTTATTGAAAACAGAAAAAGCAAAAATAACAGCCAGAAGGAAGCAATGCTGAAGTGTTTGTTGATGGGAGGCGCAGCTAATTACCTACTGAAAGCTAAAAAGACTGCTGGGTAGGTTGGTTAGGCAACAGAGACAAGATCTCTTGGCGTATCTCAATGTACGTCCATCCAATAACCTGTTGTTTATGCTCAAGCCAGGACATGTCTCTGCTGGCTCACTTCCTCTTCAGCATGCAGTGGTACACATTTATCCATAATAATATGTTTAACTTAACTTAAAAATACAAATAAATAAATAAATAATAAAAACACACAATGCCACTGTTTCTAAACAAAGCAATTAGAAATGCCTTTTAGCCCGTCTTGTTTTGCAACAAAGCATGAGGTAGTCCTGAAATAACTGTTTATATCTCCACAATCGTCAGTAAGACGAGAGATCTTAACTTCTCTACCTGCCTATTTATCTGAAGTGTGTGTTTTACACCAGCCATCCAGAGTGCTTAGATCTTCTGGTCAGTTGGCTCTGGTTGTCCCTCGTACCAAATGTAAAACCAAGGGGGACAGGGCCTTTGCAGCTGCTGCCCCTCGCCTGTGGAACTCTTTACCTCATCATATAAAGGAGTCGTCAACAATTGAACTGTTCAAAACAAGATTAAAGACTCATTTCTATTCACTTGCATTCCGTGACCTTCAGTAATACTGATGGTTTCCACTTTGTGATTATATAACATTATTTCTATTTATTATCTATCTTATTTTATGTTCATATATTTTATTACTATTTATGTTTTATTGTTTTTGTTTTTCTTTTATTCTATTATTGTAAATCACTTTGGCCGCAGCATTACCATGTTGTTTAAAATGTGCTATATAAATAAATTGAAACTTAAAAAAACTTAAGACTACGTATTTGAAATATTCGACATAATGTTGACCCCAAATCTTTAAGTCAAAAAAGTTTGTTTTGAGCTAAACAGAAGGCTTTTTCTATCTTATATGAATATTTCACTCTCAAAACGCTCTTGTGTACTCCTCCTTGTACGTAATCATAAATATCTCTTGAAAATAGAAGACTGAAGTCTAGAGAATGACCCCTTTGATTGATTTTGGGGAAAAGTATTCTTCTTCGTAGGAAGACATGGAAAACACTGGAACCTGGGCGATTCCCTTCAATGTCAGGTCTGGATTATTGGATTTCTCCTGTTAACGGACATTAACTCATTGAATTTGGAATTCAGGTTATACAGCTTAAAAAATAGCTGTCTCTATACTGTATAGAAATAAGTACGGTCCTGGTTTAGTGTGGTTTTACAAACTATATTGGCATCAAAGCCTAAGCTGATTTGTGTCTTGTCACAAAATGGACTTCAATAAGTGTCTGCCACCACAAAACAGTAAAAGTCACAAATGCAACCCTAAGTTCTCTTTCTGCTGTATTCTGAACAGCAAATCAGCATGTGTCAAAAAAATATCACTTTTCCTTAATCGTGTATTACCTCTATTGCACTAAGTAATGATATAGGGGTTGCTTTTTTAAAAAATGTAAGGTTTTACTTTGATAAAAATTGTAGGGTTAATCAGCTTATTTCAGAATTATTGTTACATGTACAATGTAGTGCAATGATATTCCTATCTTTACATTTGATCAACACCGAGCAGTCCGCCACTGAGCATGTCTAGCCTCCCAAATCTCACTCCATAGGTTTAGATATCTAACAATCCATTGAATATCTAAATCTGTTTATAATATAACATCACAAAATAACAAGTAGTGGTTAGCAAAACAGTCTTTCCAAGTTACCTTCTGCATACCATTTTGTAAAATTGTTAGCAGCATTCATTTTCGGAAATGCAAAACTCACTGCAAATAAAGGGGAGCTGTAAAAGTTGGGGGTTGTAGTGGTTAAGGGTTTGGGAACATCGGCCACCCCTTTTGGACTCAGAAAAGGGCCAAGATAAAAATAAATGGGCAAAAACAGTCTCTTAGAAATTCAACATTGGTAAACGCAACCCACGATAAGACAAAATGACACATTCTTAGATAAAACTTGGAACTGAACAAGACAATTACATTTTTATCCAAATTAGTTGAGAAGGCGGCACAGTACCTGCAGTCTTTGATGAGGCCTAGCCTTGGCAGACAGAAATGTTCGTGTTTGTGTGCACTGACAACTGCGTTTTCCCATCAGCACAAGCACACTCCCCCTGATTGATAGGGATTGTAGCCCTCCTCACATAGGCAGTGGATTTTGGGTTGCCAGACAAACAACCCCCCAAACCCACTGGTCCGATGCAGAGTCACTTCACGCATACAGTGATGTGAAAAACTATTTGCCCCCTTCCTGATTTCTTATTCTTTTGTATGTTTGTCACACAAAATGTTTCTGATCAACCACCACATTTAACCATTAGTCAAATATAACACAAGTAAACACAAAATGCAGTTTTTAAATGATGGTTTTTATTATTTAGGGAGAAAAAAAATCCAAACCTGGCCCTGTGTGAAAAAGTAATTGCCCCCTGAACCTAATAACTGGTTGGGCCACCCTTAGCAGCAATAACTGCAATCAGGCGTTTGCGATAACTTGCAATGAGTCTTTTCCAGCGCTCTGGAGGAATTTTGGCCCACTCATCTTTGCAGAATTGTTGTAATTCAGCTTTATTTGAGGGTTTTCTAGCATGAACCGCCTTTTTAAGGTCATGCCATAGCATCTCAATTGGATTCAGGTCAGGACTTTGACTAGGCCACTCCAAAGTCTTCATTTTGTTTTTCTTCAGCCATTCAGAGGTGGATTTACTGGTGTGTTTTGGGTCATTGTTCTGTTGCAGCACCCAAGATCACTTCAGCTTGAGTTGACGAACAGATGGCCGGACATTCTCCTTCAGGATTTTTGGTAGACAGTAGAATTCATGGTTCCATCTATCACAGCAAGCCTTCCAGGTCCTGAAGCAGCAAAACAACCCCAGACCATCACACTACCACCACCATATTTTACTGTTGGTATGATGTTCTTTTTCTGAAATGCTGTGCTCCTTTTACGCCAGATGTAACGGGACATTTGCCTTCCAAAAAGTTCAACTTTTGTCTCATCAGTCCACAAGGTATTTTCCCAAAAGTCTTGGCAATCATCGAGATGTTTCTTAGCAAAATTGAGACGAGCCCTAATGTTCTTTTTGCTTAACAGTGGTTTGCGTCTTGGAAATCTGCCATGCAGGCTGTTTTTGCCCAGTGTCTTTCTTATGGTGGAGTCGTGAACACTGACCTTAATTGAGGCAAGTGAGGCCTGCAGTTCTTTAGACGTTGTCCTGGGGTCTTTGTGACCTCTCGGATGAGTCGTCTCTGCGCTCTTGGGGTAATTTTGGTCGGCCGGCCACTCCTGGGAAGGTTCACCACTGTTCCATGTTTTTGTCATTTGTGGATAATGGCTCTCACTGTGGTTCACTGGAGTCCCAAAGCTTTAGAAATGGCTTTATAACCTTTACCAGACTGATAGATCTCAATTACATCTGTTCTCATTTGGATCTTGGCATGATGTCTAGCTTTTGAGGTGCCTTTGGTCTACTTCTCTGTGTCAGGCAGCTCCTATTTAAGTGATTTCTTGATTGAAACAGGTGTGGCAGTAATCAGGCCTGGGGGTGGCTATGGAAATTGAACTCAGGTGTGATACACCACAGTTAGGTTATTTTTAACAAGGGGGCAATTACTTTTTCACACAGGGCCATGTAGGTTTGGATTTTTTTCTCCCTAAATAATAAAAACCATCATTTAAAAACTGCATTTTGTGTTTACTTGTGTTATATTTGATTAATGGTTAAATGTGTTTGATGATCAGAAACATTTTGTGTGACAAACATGCAAAAGAATAAGAAATCAGGAAGGGGGCAAATAGTTTTTCACACCACTGTATACCTCCTACACCCATACTCGCACAATGGCCAACATAAAATTTCAATTAACCGGAGAACCAAAATGAATAAAGAAATTACAAAATGGCCAGAAATATTATGAATGTAATGGACCACCAAGTAACACATTTAAAATACTAACAAGGAAAAATAAAAGTACTTTCAGATTAATTCAAACATGAAACATTATGATTTTGTAGCACTGGTGTGACTTACTAAGACACAGCGCTGCTCCTGCTATCTCCAGTCATGACGTCGTTATCAGACACTAAACCCTACTCTGGACCAACAGTCAGTACGCTAGGCTTAGAAGCACCTTTGGATATCTGTCACCTGTCCTGGATGCACTTTTTGATGCAAATTGGACAATTTACTTTGCATGCAACTATTTTGTTCGATTTATGCTTTAAACAGGAAAGAAGATATTTATTTAATGCTGTACTGACAGAGCCAACATGCTTTCTTAAAATGTTACGGCTGATTACATTGTACAAACACACATTCACAAACTTCCTGAACTCAATGCAAAATCATGGTGAGGCCCATATACTGGCAGCCATGGACTCAAGGTGGGAATCTACCCTGAACAGTGTGCCAGTCTAACACGGGGCCAATTTTGAGTCACAAATTCCCTTAATCTGAACGCGTCTGGTGATGTGGGAGGAAAACCCATGAAGACAGGAGAAGGCGGCAGCACAAACTTACACTGGCAAGAGGCAGACATAAGATTTGGAATCAGGGCACTGAATCTATGAAGGAGTAGTTCTGTCAACTGCCACCATTGCAATCTATCATTTGTTTAGTATTCAGCTTTATCCAGGGCTACAAACAAATCTAACCATACATTTTGCGCGATTACAAAGCTGGTCAAAACCTGGTCTTAACGTCAAGTTAGAAGGGGAACTGGCAGGCCTTTCAGTCTTTTGAGATATAAACAGCTTCAAATCAAATCAAAGTAGTTTTAATAATATTAAAAAAGGTAAACAATGGGGTGTGAATTGTAAACCAAGACACATAAGAAGGTAGTTCAGAAATGTATTTATGACAGTAGTAGTTCTTCTTAATTCTACATGCCTTTGAGAAGCCACACACATTTGTATCTTCACACCACGCATGGGCAGGTCTTGGTAAGACAAGTCTCAGAACGTTGACAGATTCATACTGGGAGTACAAACCAGCAAAGGAACAGTTAATGAGCTAAAAATGCCAGCAGGTCCATATCTACAGAGGGCTGTCATGCAGCAAAAGACGAGGGTCATGTCAGGAATCCTGTCAAAGGGCAGAGAAACCAGCCTTACCGACGAAACCTGCTGTACCAGTCACAGCCCCAGAGTGGCATTCCTTTCATCAGACACAGAAAAGGAGATAATGGCAAGCTTCACACTTTAAACTGCGCCTTATCTCCCAGCAGTCAAACTTCACATTTTTTTTTCTTTGGCTATAGGCTAGGATTAAATCACAACAGGTTACTTCCTTGTGAAATGCAGGCGACTGCAAGAGGTTGGCCATAAAGACAGACCAATTACGCAAGACAAGGATCTGCGTTGGCTTCCATTTATAAGAGATGCAATATCGAGTGTAAAATGTCCTTTAATACAAAGAGAGTGTCTGAAAATTACCTTACCTACGGCTACATTAAAAACAAGACAGAGAAAAAGGTTGTTTTTCAGGCAACCCCCCACCCCACCCATCTGCAGCATAAACAGAAACATACAGACTGAGAAAACAATCTTTATTTTATACAGAACTACAAAAGAACTAAATGCTGAAGCCAAAGAGACAAGTTCAGGAAACACAAACAGCTGCTCTAAGGAGTCAGGGGTACAGGAACTCTAGAACAAATGTTCCAGATCGAGGTGACTGAAGCCATGCAGTACCCATAACCACAAAGGGAGGTGACATGATTGTAAACATTTCTTAAGAGATCAAAATCTAATTTCCCTACACCTGTAACTCTGTAAAGGGTCAGTTTAGTGCCACAGTAACTTAACGGTCAGGCTGACTGGGGAACACAACTCCAGGAGTCAGTTTGCCAAACACTGCACGAGTTACTAACAGGGTTGCCAGTGCTGGGTATTTAAAGTCAGATCTGGGGTTTTCGATCCCTGAATAGGTTTTTTTTATTTCAAAACTGAATGTAAGCTTTTCTATTTATTACACTACATTGTATGTATATTGACATTGACTGAGGTTGCTGTAATACATTCAGTATGTGTATCATATATGTACTGATCTCAGTAAATAGAGAACACACCCTTGGCAGCAAGACTGGCATCTGAGTGGCAACTTCCTCACTGGCTGGCAGCAGCATCTTTGACAGTTGGCACAACTTCCATCCTCTGTGTGTTTCTTGGACTTGACACTCTCACTCTCTAATTTCGCCACATGACTGGCTGCAGAGCAGCGAAAAAGAAAATCATGGCCACCTGGTTGGCTGGCTGACACACCTTCCTAGCAACACCAACACATTTTAAGCAACAGAGCATCGCAGTCGCCAGCGGCACAGTTAGTTTGTCTTTGCACTGAAGTAACATTTATTTGTAACATTACATTATACCTGTCAGTATGGGTTTTGTTGTGTAGAATATATGTTTATCTGAGCACAGGATCCTCAGACAGACAGACAGACAGACAGACAGATATAGATACTTTATTAATCCCAAGGGGAAATTCCCATACTCCAGCAGCAGCATACTGATAAAGAACAATATTAAATTAAAGAGTGATAACAATGCAGGTATAACAGACAATAACTTTGTATAATGTTAACATTTACTGATAGAACATCTGCAGCATCTTATTGTAGTGCAGATGTTGAAGGATGCCAGCCTTCTAAGGAAGTATAGTTGGCTCTGTCCTTTCTTACACAGATCTTCAGTATTGGTAGTCCAGTCCAATTTATCATCCAGCTGCACTCCTAGGTATTTATATTTTATTATTTTTCTTGGTAACCATGCTGGTTACTAATGAAAAAATGCACCTTCGCTGTTGTCAGCCAAGTTCTGTCATAAGTACTGTTTGCCACCCGTGGTAAAAAAGAAAAAACTTTAAAATCCAATTAGTCAGAGTTTGTTAATTTAATTTAACTCAAGTTTATTGTCATGTGAGTATTGCATGACTTCTCAGAACAGCTGACAAAAATACAACACAAATAAATAAAAACTACACTAAGAATTTAATATCTATACACACACACTATTTTATGGATATATTAGTGCAGGAGCAGTACAAAAACGTAGATTTCAGCATAGATGCCAGCTTTCGGACTTCAGCACCAGTATCAAAATGATACTGAAGCAAGCAACGGATAACAGCCCAGTCTCACAGCATCCTCCCTGCTCTCCCGCAGAATAGTGCGACTCCCTGGCTAGTCTGGTCTCCCAGCGAAGACTCCAGTGCATTTATATTAACAATATGTTCATAGAGCTGGTGGGGAATTCCCCCTTGGTAAATCGAGCTAGATGTAAAAGATATACTTAATCGAAGAATCCTCTGGGTCATCAGGGATTACGTTTGCAATCTCACTAATAAATGACTGAGCGCACGGTGCTATCATTTACTTCTGGTACTGAAATTAATGCAATGCTGCTACCTGACACCATTATAAAAACTGGGTTTTTCTGACACTTTTTTTGAACGCTATACTGTATAAACTTAATATATACACTACACACAATTATTTAAGATATTGGCAATATGTATTTGTAAGTATTATATGTTTATACATACCATTTACTTTTAAACCTGAACTGGATGTGTGCCGAGTATACAGGTCCTTCACAGAATGAACATGCAATATGGGCCACACCTACAGGATGATTTGACTCCTTGATTTCCTTCACACACATTATTTAAGATGCTATGTTTGCTCTCTGGAGAAGGCCCCTATACCAGGTAGTGCAATCCAACCAGATTCTGGCAGAATTTTTGCCCATCTATATTATGGTTGGAGATCCCCACAAGGGGAATATGTATTGACTAGAATACTATGTTGAATGTAAAGCAGTATTAGAGGTTAAGAAGTGGAAAGTCATTAACGTTAACCTGCCTGTGCTCCAACTCTAAAACATACAGTGATTCATCCGGAAAGTATTCACAGCGCTTCATCACTTTTTCCACATTTTGTTATGTCACAGCCTTATTCCAAAATGGATTGAATTCATTTTTTTCCTCCCAATTCTACACACAACACCCCATAATGACAACGTGAAAAAAGTTTACTTGAGGTTTTTGCTAATTTATTAAAAATAAAAAACTAAGAAATCACATGTCCATAGGTATTCACAGCCTTTGCTCAATACTTTGTCGATGCACCTTTGGCAGCAATTACAGCCTCAAGTCTTTTTGAATATGATGCCACAAGCTTGGCACACCTATCCTTGGCCAGTTTCGCCCATTCCTCTTTGCAGCACCTCTCAAGCTCCATCAGGTTAGCACAGCCATTTTAAGATCTCACCAGAGATGTTCAATCGGATTCAAGTCTGGGCTCTGGCTGGGCCACTCAAGGACATTCACAGAGTTGTCCTGAAGCCACTCCTTTGATATCTTGGCTGTGTGCTTAGGGTCGTTGTCCTGCTGAAAGATGAACCGTCGCCCCAGTCTGAGGTCAAGAGCGCTCTGGAGCAGGTTTTCATCCAGGATGTCTCTGTACATTGCTGAAGTCATCTTTCCCTTTATCCTGACTAGTCTCCCAGTTCCATCCCCACAGCATGATGCTGCCACCACCATGCTTCACTGTAGGGATGGTATTGGCCTGGTGATGGCGGTGCCTGGTTTCCTCCAAACGTGACGCCTGGCATTCACACCAAAGAGTTCAATCTTTGTCTCATCAGACCAGAGAATTTTGTTTCTCATGGTCTGAGAGTCCTTCAGGTGCCTTTTGGCAAACTCCAGGCGGGCTGCCATGTGCCTTTTACTAAGGAGTGGCTTCCGTTTGACCACTCTACCATACAGGCCTGATTGGTGGATTGCTGCAGAGATGGTTGTCCTTCTGGAAGGTTCTCCTCTCTCCACAGAGGACCTCTGGAGCTCTGACAGAGTGACCATCGGGTTCTTGGTCACCTCCCTGACTAAGGCCCTTCTCCCCCGATCGCTCAGTTTAGATGGCCGGCCAGCTCTAGGAAGAGTCCTCGTGGTTTCGAACTTCTTCCACTTACGGATGATGGAGGCCACTGTGCTCATTGGGACCTTCAAAGCAGCAGACATTTTTCTGTAACCTTCCCCAGATTTGTGCCTCGAGACAATCCTGTCTCGGAGGTCTACAGACAATTCCTTTGACTTCATGCTTGGTTTGTGCTCTGACATGAACTGTCAACTGTGGGACCTTCTATAGACAGGTGTGTGCCTTTCCAAGTCAGGTCACATCAACTGAATTGACCACAGGTGGACTCCAATGAAACATCTCAAGGATGATCAGAGGAAACAGGAGGCACCTGAGCTCAATTTGGAGCTTCATGGCAAAGGCTGTGAATACTTATGTACATGTGCTTTCTCAGTTTTTTTTTATTTTTAATAAATTTGCAAAAATCTCAAACTTTTTTCACGTTGTCATTATGGGGTGTTGTGTGTAGAATTCTGGGGAAAAAAAATGAATTCAATCCATTTTGGAATAAGGCTGTAACATAACAAAATGTGGAAAAAGTGATGCGCTGTGAATACTTTCCGCATGCACTGTATATGTTGGTAATTCTAAGAATTTACAAAGTTGATGTTTGTAAATAACCTTGGATAAAATAATCAGTCAAATACATGTGCAATAAGAAGCACAAAAACCATACCAGGGGGAACTTTAAAAGTATGCCATTGATCTGTTGTCTGTGTTCAAATCTGAACTTCAGGAAATACTTTGGATGTTTACAGCCTTTTCTAACGTGCTTCTCTCATTATTATGCACACCCACAGATACAATACTGCCATCATGATAATACAAAGCAAAACAAAACCAGTTATGAGTTTCCTGAGGTAGTGAAGTCAATTTTATTTTAGTCTTACTTGCTGGTGCCTTCACTTATTTCCTTAACTTTGAGAAGATGATAACTTGAACTTTTAAAATGGATGCAAGTGAAAAGGCGGTAGTTTTAAGTCTTTTAACATGAGATCTGAAGAGCCAAGTATGGATGTGAACAGAATCTTGGAGGCAGTAACTGAAAAACGTCATAATAAAAAAAAACAAACATGTTACAAGTACTCTAGTCCATGGACTTTATGCAACAGTGTACATTTAATTTTTGTTACTGTTCAAATAGCATAACGCAGCAACAAAGAGCAAATCTGTTCTATGCAAGATAACATCTATTAAAAGAGTCAAAAGCCAAGTCTTCTAGAATTAAAGTGAAAAAGACCTCTGAAGGCACCTAGCATTCCAGCCAATCCGTAAGCCACTGCCCATACATAGCACTTCAGTGATGTCCAGACAATGCATTTTTATCAACCAAGAGCTTGGCAGTCATTGGCAGAAGAGCAGCATCAAAAGCCCCTGACTAATGGGGCACTAGAAATGCCCAATAGTGTTTGGGCCAGGTGCTTTCTTAGCTGCCCATTTCCTTCAGGTGCAAGTTTTTAAAACGAGCCAACAGTTAGCCATTAAGTGAAACTATACAATAAGGAAATCATATTCTTTCAAGTTTAGAAGCCTCCGGCTACTCAGACATGATAGCATCACTGTCACGCTAGAGATGGGAGTGCCATGCCCTGCAGCCTTAACAAAGGCTTGTCGCCTAACATTTAATTATAGGCTTTAATAAAAATCTATAGACGCAAGGCATTAAGATACACGTCTGAAGTATACCAGCAAATCAAAACCCACAGAGACAGACAAATCAGGCAGAAGCAACCCTACCAGTCTAGCTGCCCTGCAGGGCGGGTTACAGGCTTTCAATTGAGCTTCTACTGATGGCACCTTTCAGAAGAGAGACTCATTCTGCTTAAAGAAAACACCGTGTACCCGACGTGCAAGAGGAATCTGCTGGTTGAACCAACCTGTCATGCTCTGATTGACCTTTTAAGAAGCCATAATTTCAACAGACACAAGTTAATCAAAATAACCAAGCAAAAAAATAAGGTTACTCAAAATAAGATTAAGGCATTTCGGAAATGTATTTTAAAAGTGACACGACAATGTGTTGTATGTGTAAACTGAAGGGAGTGCTCTGTTATCTTTAGGTCTTGCAAGCACTCTATTTGAGGTACGCGTGACGCGGAGTTTCCACTGCACTGTATAAACACAACCCTGTGTACACAGAATTTAAATTATTCCTGCAAGTATTGCTTTTACAGAATACTCATTCAGGCACTAAAACACCTTATAGCTACATGAGGATTCTGATGCAGTCACAGCTGCAGAACATCTACTGGACAGTATTACTATTCTGGAGAAGTCTTCCCTCCCAAAAAACAAACAGATCACAGCTCTCTTCAATTTTCAGAAGTGCGACTCTTCATGCATGCACCCTACCGAGAAACACCTACAAGATGGGCTCTGGACTTTAAGATAATGCTGAGGAAATCTACACCACCAGGTATTGGGAGCCATGTTTCTGAATGAACTTAGAGCTTCATTATTATTTGTTATATTTACCAATGGAGGCTCTCGAAAGACAACGTGAGGAGTACAAGTGTCCTGGATAAAAAACAAGATCCAGGCAACATGCAAAAGGTTTCTGTTCCTGCCTGAGCAAAGACTTTATGCAACTATGTATATTTAATTTTTGTTATCGCTCTAAAAGCATAACACATTAACAAAAAAAACATCTGTTTTAAATATGAAACAATGTGGGGCTTCAGTTGGAAAGGAGCTTTTGTATTCAGTATTTTTGTCAACTTTTGCATGAAGGAAATGAAACGTTAGGTAAACGGGTAGGCTCTCTGCACGGGTAAAAGTCACGAGTGCAAGAATGAATCAGTAGATCAATCGTGTGTGGAAGATATCAAATTGTACCTTAAATAAAATGCATTTAAAATGTTCTCATTTATTTTTTAAGAAATGTTGAGATTATTTCATTAAAATGGATGGGGATAAGTGCCATGTTTGAGTGGTAATACTAACTTAACATACAGTGGTAACCAATTGTCTAACTGGAAAAAACCTCCAGATTATGTCTTGAACTGAAATAAAGAGTACAGGAATGACAAACTGATTTTAATGAACTCCTCTAGAACTCTGCATCACTTGCGTCCATTGCCTACAAGCGATAAAAGTGATGAGACCCTTCAGAACAGGCACCTCTGAAAATGTTCGATTATACGGAGCGCAAGGTTTCGCTACAGGTCTGTATGACATGCAGTAGTTGATCTTATTTAGATCTAACATCTTCAGTTTTTCCTGACATTTTACAGAGAATTTAGAAACTCTGGTGTGACTGCAGTGTATCTGAAATGACTTGATGAAGGATATTAAACTTCCTTCTTATGGAGAACACTGATCTGTCTGTCCATCCATCCATTTCCTAACCCACTTACTGAATTGCGGGGTGGAAGGACACTGTTTTCTATTTTGATCTGGCAAATCAAGTAATTTTTACTGCAACTGGTCTTATATTATCCAGATGAATAACTAACTGCTTTAACCTTTACCAAAAACAACAAGTATTAAATCTTTAAGTTTGTTAGCTACAACATGTCACTAAAATAATTCATGTTACAGTGTTTTTTTTTTTTTTTAAACAATAAAAATGACTCTACTTTGTTAGGCCCTTAACCTGCAATTGCTCTGTCCTGGGTATGAAGTTAATCTGCATCCAGCTCTGCATGTCGGCCCTCCAACCTGCAGGGAAAAACCTGGGGGTTGGTGGCAGAGTTGGCACTCCTGCCACCATAAACAACCTCACACTGTTCCATTCTATCTGAACCAGTGTGATGCTCAGATGTCACCGGCTGCATGGCTGCACTCGGGTCCTAATCTGCGATCCTGAGTTGGTTTGTCGTGTGGTGGGTGCAGCAATGCACTGTATCAGCGTGTGTGTGTGCTCCTAGGTCATGAGGAAAAACAGGATTAACATTAGAACATTCACAATGCCAAGGAGAGTGGAGGCTCACAAAAAAGCCATGGAAGATGGCGGAGGAAAAGGAAAAACTGAGCAGAAAGCAGTTGCTCTGCTCACATGATCTGGCTGCGATACAATTCCAGAGACGAAGTGTCATACGATGCTTCATTTGCCACTGTGAGTCTTTCTAAGATGCATGGATAGTATAAAAAATAACTAGTACAGCAACAACCAAAAGGAAAGGACGGCACTGTTTAAAAAGAACTGAAACCACAAAGCATTGTAAAGATGTGGGCACTGCATAAGGATGACACACAATAAAGAAAAGAAGAAAAAAAAAAGGAGAGTGCCACCAAGAAAGGCTGTTTCAGATTCTGAAGTGAAACATCTGATGTGTTAAACGAACCACAGTAGGAAAGAAGATTAGAGAAATTCTTCATGATGTAGTTAAAATGGCAAATCCTCTCAGGGTGCCTGCCTTGCTAGTGTTCTAATAGAATGAATCATAAAGCTGGGCAGGGTTGTGTGTCTTTGACGTGCCCCCTTCTGCACTTTTCTAATGTGAAGCAAGTGGACGCCTGGAAGAGTCAAAGACAGTATAATTCTCCCTCGAGTTCACCTGCTGCTGAGCATAAAAAAGCAGGCAGGCAGGAAAAAAAAAATAAATAAAAAGGGGAACCAGCAGGTGTACAAAGCTTAGCCAAACCCTGCAAGAATCAGCATGGCAAGCCAGAACATGCTGTGAGGCAACATTATTCATAGGCTACACACTTAACACTTAAATTCAGCCCAGTTTTCAGGTGTTTCCGAAACTTAGCCAGAGGCTAAAACTGTCGTTTGATTTCCATTTGTGCAAGGGCTGACATGCTCACCACACAACAGACCTAACAGTCAGAGAAGTACAGAGTACAATGTCATTTCAGACCGCTTTTGTGAGGGCCTCAAAATAAAAAAGACTTAAGAGAGGATTAAAAGCACCTTTTATGGGGTCCTGCCATCCGAAATATCTCACAAAAAAGTGGGAGCACATAAGTTATGAGGGGTACAGGGAGAGAGAGAGAGACAGACCAATAAATAAAGAGGATCGTTCCATCCAAGCTGGATCACTGACACTATAGATGAGGAGCTTATGTGATAAATGAGGCGGACAAACCGCTCGAGCAAGTATTTTACAAGACACTATTGATCCCATTTGGGAAAAGTGGAAGAATGGCACCAGTTGCAATTCAAAGACTTTATTTCCATTTTCAAGACAAACTTGCAAATGAGAAATATGGCGCCGCCATTGATAGCTGCACCCTGAAGAAATTTGATGCATGGGATAAATCAACACTTAGATTTCATTGAGACAGACTTGGGATTTTTCTCCCATGATCCTCACAGGGTACTAAATGGGACATATCATAGCAAGCACACTATGAGATTTACAAGAGCTTAAAATGCCCTGCTTTTTAAAGGACTGCTCCACCCAATTATGTTACTTACTCCATGTACCTTGTAGTGAAGGCCGAGAAAAAAATTTATCTCGTGTTTTCATGCAGAATAGAGATTAAAAAAAAAAGTTCATGATACAATAGAAGCCAATACTGACCAATAATGTACAACCGCAGACAATGAGAAAAATGCCCATGGAACCAAACAAATTTAAAAAAAATCTTGGGTTGCATAATCCACATGTCAGTTATCCAGTAATAACCAAAAACATGCAAAATACATTCATTTTTACTAAATCTAAGTTACTCAAGGAATAACCAGTGCACATTATAAACAGGAAACTAAAGTGTTGAGTGTTAAAGTGAAGACGGGAGTCTTGTTCAGTGACTGAGAGGTGGATCTTCAATTCAAAAAGTTGAGGCTTTAGGTTCCCGTTTATGATGTGCACTAATTATTTTTAAGTTATCTATTTAACAATACTTTTAGGGAAAGAAAAGCATGTGTCTTGCACATTTTAAGCATACAACTGGATAACGGACATGTGGATTATGTGATACGAGTAACGTGAGATGTGTTCCCCTCCATGGACATGTCCCACATTGTTTGCTGATGTACAGCATTGGTCAATATTGGCTTGCATTGTATCACACTTTTTTCTCTCCATTCTGCATTAAAACATATAATTAATTTTTATTCAGACACTACAAAGTAAATGGGGTAAATAACATATAAAATCTCTCTATATATATCTCTATAGATATACAGTGCATCCAGAAAGTATTCACAGCACATCACTTTTTCCACATTTTGTTATGTTACAGCCTTATTCCAAAATGGATTAAATTCATTTTTTTCCTCAGAATTCTAAACAAAACACCCCATAATGACAACGTGAAAAAGTTTACTTGAGGATTTTGCAAATTTATTAAAAATAAAAAAATTGAGAAACCACATGTACATAAGTATTCACAGCCTCAGTTTAGATGGCCGGCCAGCTCTAGGAAGAGTCCTGCTGGTTTCGAACTTCTTCCACTTACAGATGATGGAGGCCACTGTGCTCATTGGGACCTTCAAAGCAGCAGACATTTTTCTGTAACCTTCCCCAGATTTGTGCCTTGATACAATCCTGTCTCGGAGGTCTACAGACAATTCCTTTGACTTCATGCTTGGTTTGTGCTCTGACATGAATGGTCAACTGTGGGACCTTCTATAGACAGGTGTGTGCCTTTCCAAATCATGTCCAGTCAACTGAATTTACCACAGGTGGACTCCAATTAAGCTGCAGAAACATCTCAAGGATGATCAGGGGAAACAGGATGGACCTGAGCTCAATTTGGAGCTTCATGGCAAAGGCTGTGAATACTTTATGTATTTGTGTATATGTAAATTGTCCCTAGTGTGTGTTTGGTGTGTGGGTGTGTCCAGCGGTGGGTTGGCGCCCTGACCGGGATTGGTTCCTGCCTTGCGCCCTGTGTTGGCTGGGATTGGCTCCAGGAAAACCCCATGACCCTGTGTTAGGATTCAACAGGTTGGATGGATGGCGATATAGATTTTATTTTATTATATATATATATATATATATATATATATATATATATATATATATATATATATATATATATATATATATATATATATATATATATATATACACACACACATACACACACACACAAGGCCATTCGAAATAAAAGATCAGATTTCAAAAATGTATTTCAAACAAACTGTATAAAACAGAAACATTCCACACATCACCGGATAGAGGAAAGTTCAAAGTTTGGTCCTATGGTCCTTGAGGTTGCATGCACTCAACATGAGCACCATGTGTAGCACGACAAACATCAAAACGGTAGACCATTTCTTGCCACACACGACTCAACTGGTCCATAATTACTGAATTTGAACACACCTTGGATATGCTCGACATTTTCTTCTGACGTGCGTGGACAACCAGTGCTTTTATGCTTGCATATGCAATCTTCTTCTACGAATTTTTATGCCACTCATAAATTTGCTTATGACGAGGTGGCTGTTTGTTGAACTGTCGGCGGAATTCAACTTTGCACATGAACAATGGACTCACACTTCACAAATTGATTTCTCTTGTGGCGTTATTGCCATTTTACTATAAGAGAGAAACACCGCTCGGTGGCATTCTCTGGTACTTTCCTCTACCCAGTGATGTGCAGATTGCATTTCTGTTTTATACAGTTTGTTTAAAATAAAATAAATTTTGAAATCTGCTGTATATATATAAATAAAATTTTAGGTAGTGTATTCTTTTTGTATGTTATATGAATTGTGATATATCTACTAGAAAATAATGAAGCCATCAGGGGAAAAATATACTACAGTATTGAAACTAGGAGTAAGCAATTTGGGGTGGTGAGTGGAGAAAGAGTAATGTGTTGAGAAGGAGAGAAAGTCAGTGAGTTTTGAATAGGATTTGGAAGTATCTTACCATATTTAAATGGTCCCATGGCCCACATGATGTGCAGACAGGTTTCACGATAGCAGCCCATGAACACATCCAGCTTCTTTAAGATATTTCTATTATTTGCACTTCAAATGCCCAAGGTCCCAACACCCCCATTCAAATCACAAAACATTATTTTACGATGCAATAGTTTGCTGGAGCACAAATGTTTATTTAGAAAAGAACATCAAAGTTAATAGACACAAGGAGTTCTTTGTTAAAGACCAGCAATTCATGCCATTAATAACAAGGCTAACATCAAGAGCTTGATGATGTGCTAGTGTCAGTTCTGTCGTACAAAATAAGGGCACTGAGCTCAGTTTGCCTAAAGATGGTCACTGCACAGCAAGAAAAATGTATAGAGACAAACAAACAAAATAACCAATAAAGAAGTGCAACTCAGCCATCACTAGTAAAGTGGACTGGACCATCCAGAGATGGTCTGTCAACGCTTTAATTCAAAAAACAAACCATCATGTTGCAAACACATTGGCATATGGACTGTTAAGGGAATGTGATTAGTAAAATGCGAGTGGGGATGCATCAGACACAACATACCATGCTAACATTTAATTATTCCCGACAGTTCTATGCAAAGGTTAGAAGAGTTGACAAACAGAATTTTTAATAAATTCTCTCCTTTTCTAAAGTTTCTTGTTGGCATATTCATATCATTACTATTACATAGAATCTGCATGGCATTCTAAGGAGTCATACAAATTACAGAGTGGCACACGTTAAGATTGTATCTGGTTTCTGTTCATTTGCTGGATTTCTGCTTGTACAATTTGCCCTGTTAATTAACACTCAGTGCCTGAATTAGCTTAGCTTAATTTTATTGTCACACGAATACAGTATAATGAAGCTCTTATGGGAGTATCTAATCAACATCCACAGTCTACTTTTATATAAGAAATCCCTTAAAAAAAAAAACATGCAGAGATACAAAATGGTGTTGAAAGAAATAACAGGCATCATGGGAAATGCTTGGCAACTATTATCATACTTCTAATAACAAGCCTATCCCTATACAAGAATGTCAGCTTCCATTCAATAAGCATGCCACAGCAACAGGACCCATTTGTGACCTAAATGCCTTATTTCTGTTTGGTCCTTAGGCTGTCATTCTGTGCCAAAACACACTGTCATCGTGAAACAACATAGAGCAGAACCTGGTGTGAAACACTCCATCCAGCCAAGGACATCAATGCAAATCTAAGGCAATTCTATTGACTCCATATTACACCTCCGACAAAAATCACAATTCTTTTGTTATCCCTTGACTCTGTATCGAGCAGTACTGCCACTAAACAACATGCACTTGATATTTTTCTTTGAATGCTTTCATTTAAAGACTTTAAAATAAAAATAATGTAGAAAATGTGTGTATGGAGTAATGCTGTTTCAACACGAAAAGGATTCTGCATCCCCATTGAAAGGATGCAGAATGGATGACAGAAAAGCCTATGTCACAACACCGTCAATGAGTTCAACACACTGTTTAAAATATGCTACTAGCAGACCACGTGCGCTTCGCTGCAGTCGCTGTAGTTGGAATAATTATGTATCTACATGCGACTTATAGAGCTTCTTTATATACAACATTTTTGGTTTGTCCTCCTGGAGCCAAAATATATACATTTTCTCTATGACTAATTCGTGAACATGCTACATAAAAAATAGAAACGGGAAAAACAGCAACACCGCCGGGAACAACAGTAAATGAAATAAAGTAAAAGTCTACCAAACACTAAATGAGATAAAGTAAAATAGGGCAACAGCGCTGGGAACAACAGTAAAAAACAACAGTAAATGAGGTAAAGTAAAAAGCTACTAAACACTAAAGTACAAAAACGTAGTAGAAAGTAACAGTAAACCGCAAACACCGCCAGGAACACCGGCACACCGCGTCTACAAAACACTAAGTAGAAACACTAAAGGAAAAAATACTATTCAGTAAATACTGTGTCTAGTAAACAGTAAAGACCGCGTCAGCTCGGAGCGAAATGAAGTGAATGGGAGAGGAGATGATCACGTGACTCCCCCTTCCGCCTTAACTCTCCACCCCTCCACAAACACAGTCTCTCGGATTCCAACTCTCCTTTAAATGTATAGATGAAACACAGAATAAACTGTGGCACCCCATACACTGGAACTTAGAACACTTGCTTAGTATGCATTAAATGGGATAACACAATTTGTATTACAGAATGAAATATCATTTATGGGTTTTCAGGGCAAAACTGAAATATTATCAGATGCTAAACCAGTCAGAATAGTTACCAGTGACTGCAACATGCCATCCATTACAATAGTGCCTTCCATTATCTGGTAGGAGGACTGAGCGAAGGTTGAGAGGTTCCAGTCAAGAAAGTCTGCAAGTCTCTTTTGCTTGACGTCTGGACGGATCACCAACCTGTCATAAAAAGAGGCACATGCAAGACTGAAACAGATCTACAACTTGCTTAGACAGTAAAAGTCACATGCACACCGATTTAGGCAGGTATAATATTCTAAAAATAATATCAATACATGATTTGTCAAAAGTGGATAAAAAAATGATAAAGAAATGATAATTATCACTATTATATGTACAATATACTAGTCTCAGTAGTTACAGAAATAGGATTATAATATTCACTCATTGCTTTCTTGTGGTGTGTTCCGCACAGCTCAGTACAAAGGTCATTAAAGTTTACCCTTTATACGCTGTTGTAGAACCCGGCATCTCAAAGAATTATATTTCTTTTCATCTGTACATGAAATGTGCTGAACTACATTTATCTCAGTAAATGTTTCCCTTAACGTTCAGTTGCTACAGTAAGCTAAAAACACTGAATGCACACCACGTTTTAAACCATGGGGGGGACGACTTTATGTGAATGCTGACTCTTGACCAGTGAATGTGTTGAAAAGACAAATTTTCAATTCAAAAGCTCAATCCTCCATTTCCTGCTTATGCCCAGAGCTGATTTTTCCAAAAGCATTTATTTAACAATATTTTAGCAAAAATGCACATATTATGTATTGCGAGAGCATACAGCTCAAAAAATGATATAACTTAATTCCACCATGGACGTTTTTGATGTCGGCTGCTGCGGTCCAGCATTGGTCATCATAGACCACCACTCTGTCATCATTTATTTTTTTTAATCTCTGTTCTTTAATTAAAACATTCAACTTTTTTTCTTGGCTATCACTACAAAGCACATGGGGTAAATACTAAGTAGCATATAAATATATATAATTTTTGGGCGAAGTATTCCATTAATTCAAAGTGCTACAGCAAGAACCAGAAGGAAGTATGAACATGTAAATCCAGTTTCGAGGAAGTGCTCCCGTTAGTACAAATTTCTAAATCCTCCACTTGAAGCTGTAAATGACTTTGGCCCCCCTGTAACATAAGTTTAATATGTCCCTGTCCTCTGTACAAGAATATTTTATAAATCTACTTTTCTTTCTACTCATATGCACAGTGGACACAGATTTAGCACAGAGGCTCATTATTTAGAACTGCTAGGCAAGCATTTTAAGACAAGACAAGTCAGGGACAACTGCGAAACAGGCCATTGTATACTATTTCTGTGTGTCAAACTCAGCATGGAACTCAATCCTCTTTGCCTTGTTTGGAATGGCATCATTCACCCAAGTGGGGGCCTGCACATGGAGAAAGAGTATAAAGCCTTGGAATATTGACCGGCACACTTTTGAAGCCGACAGACGGATGGGAGATAACGTCATCTGATCCGGAAAATCCTTCCAACGCAGCGACAAAAATGGCAGATTCTATACATCGGGCCCCCACTCCTGAGCTGGGTTCTTGTCATGGCTTCCTTCATCTGTTATGCAGCGTAAACTGTCATTAAAGAAAGCTAAGTTATTTCTCCTATGTGATTTCTTACCGCTGTATCACTAAGGGAGGGGTATCGCCTTTTTATACTATATCTATGTAGTTTCGGGTTATCGAACACACCACAATTAAAAAAAGAACTCATTCCAACAAGGAAGCTAGCAGCTCCTGCTGGATACACCCCCATTTACTTATCAGAACTTATGAATGCCTAAGTTAATGACTATACATTATTATCCTAAGATGCTGATCTTCTAACATTCCCAGTGATAAAATAAACTACTGTATGAAGATGATCACTTAGCTACAAAATCCTCAAACTTCTGGGATGGTATGCCTGTTAGAGTTCTTGATATTTAAACCCAGAGAAAAGAGTAACCACTTTAGTCTAGTGCCCCCTTAATGGAGCAGACTGTGTATCAAGGGAGCACTTTTATAAACTCAGCCCAGGAAGAGAATAGGGGGAATAAACCCATTCCTGTTTTAACCCATCCATGGAAGAGAACATTCAGTAAGAACCCCAACATCATTTTGTATCCGCAAGTACACTCTACTTAAGAAACGGTCAAACCAGAAGTCTGACACAGGAGGTGTCTGCTCTTGGGGCTCTCATTTCAGGCCCAGTGGACCTTTTTCTTTATCTTTTATTCTTTAACTGCTTTGCCCCCTTTAAATGGGTGTCACAAGAGACTCCAACATTAACCTGTGTATTTGCTGATCTATAATTACATTTTTACATAACACTTTTATCACTACTCAAAGTACTTTACATATACAGAGCCACTTCAATCACCATCAATGTGTAGCATCCACCTGATGGATGCAACGGCAGCCATTACTGCACCAGTGCACTCACCACACATCAACTATTAGGAGGTGAAGGAGTGAGAAAGTTAAGAAATAAGGGGCAGGGGATGATTACGAATAACCAATCTGTGGTGGACAATATAGCCAGGACATTGGGGAACAAACAATCCAGGGATCATTTCTGACCACTGAGAGTCAGGACCTCAGTTTTATGTTTCATCTGAAATGATGGCACCAGTTTTCACAGCACAGTTTCCCTATCACTGCACTAGGACATTGGGTTCCACACATAGACCACAGGGTAAGTACCCCTTGATGCCCTGGCCTCACCAACACCTCTTCCAGCAGCAAACCCATTGCCTTGCCTAGATGGTGTGCAACCCAAGTGCCACCTGGAGCTAAAAGTTTAGTTTCGTGTGGACTGCCTGTTCTGACGTGCCTGGTATGCCTTTCACAATATGCACAAACTAGCAGGGGTATCCAGTGCTGCCCAGTGTGGGGGTGCCAACTAAATTTCAGAACAAAATATGGTGTATTGTGTTCCCCTGTATAAAAGGGGAAATCTATGCAAAGTCTGCTGGAGATACCTTCAGTGATGTGGACCTGCACGCTAGGCAAACACACCCAGGGTGGCCCAGTGCCCCCTGGAGTTGAGTCACCATCTAAATTTCTTCAATGGGAAAGTATTGTGAAAAGGGATAAATTCCGAGTTTGAAATTTCACTGCGCACTGTTGCCATCCACAAACACAATTTGATCTCCACATTACACCCAATGAATCTTGGCGCAGTTACCTGTATAAGCAACGCAGTACATTTTGTTATGCAGACATAATGACTTTGATTATTTTTGTGCAGCACAATAGCAGAAGAAGAAAACATACACAAAGCAAAAAAACGAATCTTTTTTTTTTTTTTTTAAGCATATGATTCTCTAATTTCATTTCTTGTGATAAAGTCTTGGCCTACAACTTTTTATTGCTATAATCACATCTTTATGTAGTGAAAGTCATGTGCTGGATACATCAGATTTTTTTCCATAAGCAAACGTTTGGAAAACTTTCCCAGTAGAAACAAATTTCTCTCATTCTGTTTTCTTTCTCAGTATCAGGGGCTTTTCAGCATTCCATTTACTTCCGCATTCTGGAAATAGATTCAGAAATATGGTTCATGTTTTCTTTTTTGCTTCTGAGCAATGCATTTTTCATTTCCGTGAATCACTGCACGTAGTGTATTAGCTATCAGGCCAGTGCATCAGATGATGAACTGCACACCAAAAGCCGTCAGCTCGTTCCCCACCACTGCATGCTCTTTTATGCCAAGGCCCTACACTTGCAGTTTTATTTTCTTTTTTCCCCCCTTGGAACAAATGTACTCCCAAGTGGAATAAATAATAAGATAGGAGAGCATACACACTAAGCAGCAATCCAAGAGTTTGTGTTCAGGTCAAGTCTAAGCAATACTGCAAAAGTAAAAAACTGGCAAGACAAATATCTCAGTTATGAAACCTGGCAAACATTCACTTTTGAATGCTCTTATGCATGTCAATTAGTTGGGCGACACAGACAAAAACTGTTACAAAGAAAAATGGTAATGTAGTAAATATTTTATAGTTCAAAGATTATATACTTAAACTAGCTGTGTAAGCCCATGCTGTTAAAAGCCCGGGGTCCTAGAAACTATTCAAATGGTCAGAAAAAAATTCAAATGTACAGCAGAGATGTCAGGCAATTGAAAGAGACTACTCTAGGCATCTCTCTCCTAGGAGGATTCGTTTTGCCGACGTGCTCACCTCGCTTGAGCATTATCGGTGGGAGGAAAAGTAAAAGGGATACTGTTTTGTTGATGTTTGTGGCTAAGTGACTTTGTCTTTCTTCAGAGGTTCAATTTTGGTGACGTGCTGTGGCCTCACTTGTGTTATTAGTGGCTAAGCGAGTTTTCTGTTTCGTTGGAGGCGGAGCCCATACCCTGATTCCACTTCTCACTTCCGGGCCAGACAAACACATACACTTCAACGCATAGAAGTTTAGTTTTCTGTTTCCTCGGAGGCGGAGCCTTTACCACGACTCCACATTTCACTTCCAGGCCAGACAGGCACACATTTCCACTTGTAGACATTTATATATAAGTTGAAATGAAATGCCCAAAGAATCATACATTGTTCCCATATCTTGATTTTTACTTTAAACAAATAAATCAAAACATACACATATATCAAAGATATAATAAAACACTAAGGTCTATGCATCCAGTCTCTCTTAGGAATCTGATTGGTCAGTTTGGCTTTGGTAAAACAATCGAAAGATGAAGTGCAAGTGTGAGACACACGAGGCACACCGAGAGCATCGCCTTCAAAGCCAGCAAGTATAAAACCAGAGAGGATGCAAGAAAGGACCCCCGAAAATAATGAGAGACTGAGGAAGCAGGCTTTATGGGAATGTACACGAGAGAAGGAGCACCAGTGCAGAGAGGTTCACACACACAAATACCGAGGAAAGATGCTGAATAGAAAAGATAGCAAATATTTTAAACCAGTAACGGCGTACTCCACGATAATGTGCAGTGAATACACTTGACTTGAGCATTCCTAGTTTTCAGACTTTTTCTCTGCACGTTTAGCATTCGTTTGCTCAGAGGTTGAGGCGCTTGTTGCTTCCTGAGCAGCTCTTCTTTTCTCCACCCTACCGGCCCACTGCTTCTCTTCTTTCGTCGGCATCTTTTCACGTTAAAACTGATTAAGTTAGTTTTTGTGTTGCAATTACTTAGTACATTTTCATTCATTTTTCACTTACAGTGGGATGCAAAAGTTTGGGCAACCTTGTTAATAGTCATTATTTTCCTGTATAAATCGTTGGTTGTTACGATAAAAAATGTCAGTTAGATATATCATATAGGAGACACACACAGTGATATTTGAGAAGTGAAATGAAGTTTATTGGATTTACAGAAAGTGTGCAATAATTGTTCAAACAAAATCAGGCAGGTGCATAAATTTGGGCACCGTTGTCATTTAATTGATTCCAAAACTTTTAGAACTAATTATTGGAACTCAAATTGGCTTGGTAAGCTCAGTGACCCCTGACCTACATACACAGGTGAATCCTATAATGAGAAAGAGTATTTAAGGGGGTCAATTGTAAGTTTCCCTCCTCGTCTAATTTTCTCTGAAGAGTAGCAACATGGGGGTCACAAAACAACTCTCAAATGACCTGAAGACAAAGATTGTTCACCATCATGGTTTAGGGGAAGGATACAGAAAGCTGTCCCAGAGATTGAAGCTGTCTGCTTCCACAGTTAGGAACATATTGAGGAAATGGAAGACCACAGGCTCAGTTCAAGTTAAGGCTCGAAGTGGCAGACCAAGAAAGATTTCGGATAGACAGAAGCGACGAATGGTGAGAACAGTCAGAGTCAACCCACAGACCAGCACCAAAGACCTACAACATCATCTTGCAGCAGATGGAGTCACTGTGCATCGTTCAACCATTCGGCACAGTTTACACAAGGAGATGCTGTATGCGAGAGTGATGCAGAGGGAGCCTTTTCTCCGCCCACAGCACAAACAGAGCCATTTGAGGTCTGCTCAAGCACATGTGGACAAGCCAGCTTCATTTTGGAATAAGGTGCTGTGGACTGATGAAACTAAAATTGAGTTATTTGGGCATAACAAGGGCGTTATGCATGAAGGAAAAAAACACAGCATTCCAAGAATAACACCTGCTACCTACAGTAAAATATGGTGGTGGTTCCATCATGCTGTGGGGCTGTGTGGCCAGTGCAGGGACTGGGAATCTTGTCAAAGTTGAGGGACGCATGGATTCCACTCAGTATCAGCAGATTCTGGAGACCAATGTCCAGGAATCAGTGACAAAGCTGAAGCTGCGCCGGGGCTGGATCTCACTAGGAGCTCAAAATCCACTAAGGCATTCATGCAGAGGAACAAATACAACGTTCTGGAATGGCCATCTCAGTCCCCAGACCTGAATAGAATTGAAAATCTGTGGTGTGAGTTAAAGAGAGCTGTCCATGCTCGGAAGCCATCAAACCTGAATGAACTAGAGATGTTTTGTAAAGAGGAATGGTCCAAAATACCTTCAACCACAATCCAGACTCTCATTGGAACCTACAGGAAGCGTTTAGAGGCTGGAATTTCTGCAAAAGGCGGATCTACTAAATATTGATTTCATTTCTTTTTTGTGGTGCCCAAATTTATGCACCTGCCTGATTTTGTTTGAACAATTATTGCACACTTTCTGTAAATCCAATAAACTTCATTTCACTTCACAAATATCACTGTGTGTGTCTCCTATATGATATATTTAACTGACATTTTTTATTGTAACAACCAACGATTTATACAGGAAAATAATGACTATTAACAAAGTTGCCCAAACTTTTGCATCCCACTGTAAGCTGGCACTTAAGTCTTCAATCTGCCGCAAGAATGATTAGTGAAGGTGGCAGGGAATGAGAATGGCGCCCATACGCATGTGCCGTACGGCCGGCCTGCTGCCAAGAGTTCATTCTACAATAAAATAAAATAAAAATAAAGAGTAATAAAAATCATCATCCTGAAAGCGGATAGTAGATGTCATGTGGTATATGTGTACCAAATTTCAGGTCAATAGTTCAAACGGTTTGCGAGCTACAGATGATTTAAAATCTTGGACCGACAGACAAACGAACAGCCACGATAGCGTATTATATATAGAGATTATTTAATTACCTGTCTTTGACAGGTACTGCGGCAAATGAATAAATAAAAATCAAAACAAAAGCTTTGTGATATGCTTACATCTTTGACAGATTTACCAAAGTATTTATGGCAAAGAAATTCCCAGAGCTGGGATGACTTTTAGCTATAAAGTGGAATTAATAAATAAATGAATATATTTTTACACTTTGTTACTTTTACTGAACTAGTTAAACCATAAATGTTGGTCAAGAAATGCTGGTTTATCAACTTGCTGGCAGCTTGTATGTCGTCCTTCAGCAGGGGACCTTGTTGCCACCTGTACTAAATTCTCAGTCTGAGGGTGCGCTAGCAGCAGAGATGGAAGGGTGGCCCAGGCTTGCCAAGGTTGGTTCATGTGCTGTGCACCATTTTAAACAACCGGTGTCTACATCTGGAGCTATCGGCTTGCAAGGTACTAAAGAGGGTCCCCGCAGGACTCCCATTAAAATACTTACCTATGTTAATCAAGAATGGCGTAAATTCTATCTTGTGTCGGGGACAGTCAAATGTCCTCATAATTTAAATCTACTGGGTTTTTTTTTTTTTTCATCTGTTTTAATCTGAGCCACTTTTATGTTGGTTGTAATAACGTCCTCCTCCTTTCAACTTACAGCACTGCACGAGTGAAACTTTAGACCTGCAGTGCCACACTTAAGGCTTTTGTACACCACAATTTGTAAACATCACAAGTAGCAAAAGCCATCTGGTTTGCTTTTACAAAGACAATGGAAAATAACTGTAATATGGAGGATTTTGTTTTCCCTTGACTACTTTATTGACTATAAAAATCACCATTTTCAAGAGCTTCCTCAACCATAGGCAAGATGCTTTTTAGCTGCCTTTGCTAACACGTAGTTTCACGCTAATCTTGGCTGCTGTGTTGGCAAACACTGCTTAAAACAGTGAGCTGTAGCTTGAAGGCTACGATTCGGCAAGCTTGTAGCAACTGGAAAAAATAATTTAACATTGTCTAAACTTAAAATTCATTTAGTTTCACGCTGCATTTTTTGCCCACTTGCAACAACAGAACTAAGCAAAAAGAACTGAGTCAAGCCTCATAGAACTTCCAAGAGAAGACGTGCCTCGAGACTCAAGTAGCCTAAAATACTTTAATAAAATTGATACTCCAGACCATTACCATTATGGAGAAGTTTCAAAAAAATAAATAATTCTCTGCACTACATCGTGTTATCACCCAGGCCTACCTGTCTACATTGAAAACATTCCCAACTTTCGTAGTTTGGCCTCTGTGCCCATTTGTAAGTTCTCTAGGCACCAGACATTGGCAAAAGCTGAGGCAGGGGAAGCTGCTGCAGTATATTTCACATAAGCTAAATTAAATATTTGTTCTAAATCTAACATTTTCAACAAATAACATGTTGACTGCATATATTAAATATCTAAAATGTTTAATGTATACTAGGTTGACTACAAATATTACATAATTATGTGTTTAGATTTTTTTATTTTCTAAAAAAATCGGAATAATCTGGAAAGTTTAAAATGTCTACAATTTCATTTTATAGGCATATGTTTTAAATGCATAGACAGGTTACTAGAACTTTAATAATTTGTGCGTAACACACGTGTAAACGGTACTCATAAAATAAATGGTACATATTCACAGAAAACTACAACCAAATATTTAGCTCCTGAACCAGAGCCCTGCTGCATGCTGTTAATAACTCAATCCTTATTAGGGCTGTCAGATCGAAAGTCTCTATTAGAATAGAATTCAAATTTATTTAAATAAAGGTCTTATTCAAAGGCAAAGCTGACATTCGATTGTAAAAGTACAGTTTGTTTAACCCGCACCAATTTTGGTTAAGTTATTCCAGATGTTGCTGTGCAAAGCTGCTGTGTTTCACGGATCAGTTTTAGCACTTCAATTCCACAATCAGCCATTTTGTAATTTTGAATGGTTCACTTGTTATCTTCATTATTAAAACTTACAGCCAGACAACATCACAATGTAGTTTTTTTTTTATTTTTTATTTCCCAATCTCACAAGTATTCTTGAAGCAGTTTTTCTAAACGCTTTTCCGGTTTGCCTGAATTTATCGTTTTGCAGCTGATTCTATCCCGTTCACTCTTACACCCGAGACCCCTGGCTGTTGCTTAATGTTAATACCTTCTCATTAAAGCAAATGGAAAATAACTGTCATAATTCTGATTTTTTTTTTATTACAATGCTTTAAAATCCCTGCTTTAAGGAGCCAACACACTGTATTATCCGACAATTAGTCTCCATCTGGAGCCAGTAATAAGTTTGAAAATGTCAGGTCAATTTTTTTGGGAGATACCATTGTACACAGGTCAGGGTGGACATCTCAGCATCCTCTTGTTCTGAAACATTCCAACTTATTATGATGTTGGCATCCAGCTTTCTGTATCACAAAAAAAGAAGGCAGAGAAGAGATGCAGAGTATACTGGGAGAAGGATGCTAAGGATAGAGCTGCCAGGCAAAAGAAAAAGAGGAAGGCCTGAGCGAAGGTTTATGGATGTGGTGAGAGAGGACATACAGGTGATGATGGGGGTAACAGAACAAGATGACGAGGATAGGAAGAGATGGAAGAAGATGATCCGCTGTGGCGACCCCCAACGGGAGCAGCTAAAAGAAGAAGAACTTTCAGACAAGAATAGTAATTTTAAGATGTGATAATCAATTTTCATTTTCCACAGACACACACAAGGACACATACAGCCGCCATGCAAAAATCCACTTTCCTCAACGTTTTTAACATCATCGAATCGGAATCTGAACTTAAATTGATAGAGAATTTTTGACCTCATCACCAAATTTCCATTTACGCAGATGTAAAACAAATAATCTCCTACTTAGAAATTAACTTCTTCAGGAAATTAAAATCTTTTAAAACACTACACAGACCTTTGCCGTGTACACAAAATGGCAGGTCACTGCCGAGTGATGCACTGTAGAAAAAAGGAATACATGAAACTAAGGCCGATCAATAAAGAGTGAAAAGCAAAGTACTGTAGTCACACTTTCAAGATATGAATCATTACCTTCTTTGGGCAGAATGAGAGGAGCATTTACCTTAATTTGTTTCCTTTGAAATGTACAATTACTAATCGTTTTTTCCATACCGCCCAGGCACTTTGCATACACTGATCTCGGACTGACACATGCATTGCAGTGCTCTCATATCGTTACTGAGCACTGCTTCTCAAACTCTGTCCTCGGGACCTGAGGTGGCTGCAGATTTCACAATCAGGGAGTCATTTTACCTGAAATTGATCTCATTTAATTAGTTGGCCATTTTTTTCTCTTCCCTCATTCTACAGTCAGGTAAGCATAGCAGTACAATGTTTACATTTATAAATATTTGTATTCTTGCCATTGCTTTAAATTCTTAGTTCTCTTTTGTCATTTTCATACTAATCTGCCGTTGACTGTCTAGTCTGGTCACTTATTTATACTCTAAAAATGACAATTTACAAAAAGCTGAGCAGATACCTAAGCAAAAGACACCACATGTGGAAAGGCTGCTACAACTACTTTAGCATCAGACCCACCAATGTGTAAATCAATCCATTTTCCTAACTTATTCAGGATGGGATTAGCTGGGTAGTTGGAGCCTATCCGAGCAATCACTGGGCACAAGGGAGGAACAGTATCCTCATTACAGAACATCTGAATATACAGAATGAAGATCATGACAATGTTGATAAAAATATCAAAAAACAAGTTTCAGAAAAAAAAAAAAAAAAAACTATCCCCACGTAACATACATAAATGTTTGGTACATTCTAATATAGAATCCAAAATTTTCCCCAAAACACAGAAACTGGGAAATTATAGCTTGTTTATTTAGTCCATGTGTCCAAACATTTGTTTTCTGATAGATAGATAGATAGATAGATAGATAGATAGATAGATAGATAGATAGATAGATAGATAGATAGATAGATAGATAGATAGATAGATAGATAGATAGATAGATAGATAGATAGATAGATAGATAGATAGATAGAATAAATTTACCTTTCTTGTCATCTAGTATCCAGGAGATCCAACAAATTATATTCTCTCTCAGGAAAGCACCAATACCCTAGAACAGCAAGCTGATGGTTCAGGCAGCCATTATTCCAGGCTCAATGGCAGTGTGGTATGAATGCACACGCCATTACACTGAGAAGGCGCTATAGATACCCAGACACCAAAACTGCCAGCTTTAGAAATGCTACCTTTTTCTACATCAGTCAGAATATTAAATACTTTTTGCAGCCCCCTTCATTCCCTCATTTCTAGTCCAAGTCTCCACTTTAGGAGACAGGGCCACTGACAGGTGGGGTAAGTGAGAATATTTGTCCCAGGCCAGAGGCTGGTGGAGGGGCCCAGGACAGTTTGTGCATCAATTCATTGTTTCATAACAGCAACCTGAGTAACAATCTCCAGCAATTTCACAACAGCTTTAAAGGGTCAACTGAAACATCTGAAGACAACCTCCTGTGCCACTTTCAAAATTAATGGACACCTCTGGAATTTCTTACTGCCACTCATGAAATGAAGTCTCAGATTTTTACCCAGATGTATTTGCTGAAGTGGATTTTTTTTTACAGGATATCAGTCACTGTGATCAGGGCGGAGTGTTATCAAAAATCATTATTTACACTCAACGATGTACTAAGTCTAAAACAGTCCAATCGACTAAGCCGTCCAGAGCTTAACATTAAGTGAATTTTGCAGATGCTATTACTGACTTCACAGCAGTGAACTTTGACGTATACAATGGAAACCCATCATGACCCATCTTATGTTCCTGGATAAATATAGAAATGCTATGTGGCAGACTTGCTAAGCTTCTGTATATTTCTGAATTTAGTTTTCAAAAAGAAAATTATTCTCTTTTCTAAAAACAACCTAAAATCGGTTAAAGTTTAGAGTAAAACCTAACAAATCGTATGAGAAAAATAGTTTTAAAATCACATTCAAAGACAGGCCTCTGCTAATTCAAAACTAAAGAGCAAATGTATAAATGCAAGCGGTTTACTTAAAAATGTCCCAAATGAACAGTACTGTGTAGAAGGCGACTCGGAAAGCAAGGACTATGAAGGACGAGGTGCTAGAGATGTACCCCCAAGCAACCTAACTGGTTTTACTCCTCTCACACCCCTCAATCCTCAGCCCTATCATGGCCTGAACCGACAAGCTTAACGTATTTATAAACAAAACGCCACAAGGGTGACTGCACAAGTCAACCAGCATTAAATGTCACCAGACAACAGTTTAGGCAAACACCTCTGCAATGACAGATGGAAAGAACAAAATGCCTACTTCATGTTTCTGTTGTAAATAGGCCGAACTCCACTATATTTTTAATTCCCTATCAAGCTTGAAATTGAGATTTTTTTTTTTTCAAAATATCTAAAAGTATGACAATTCTAACTGAAAGTTCCTAAGCTGCTTTCAACCATGTTGTCAATACTAAACCTGAGCAACTAAAATGACTCAGTGCAAGTCTCAGACTTCTCCATCTGTTTGCAAAAATCATGCCAACGTCAGGCAAAATTCAGCCTTTCCTGAAACAAGGGCTGAGAGACGCACGAGAAAAGTCGCTGCATCAGCCTTCCCGCCATAAGGGAAGTGACTCAAGGTGTAAAGTTTGGAAAAATATCAGTTCTACAAGTAATGGCAACTGCAGACACTAAATAAAATCTGTGTTACAGAAACCAAGTTTAAAAAAAAAAAAAAAAAAACTTAATGCAAATACACATTAAAAGTACATTTAGTAGCTCAAAGGTTTTTAAAGCAAAACTAATTTTTAGAATAACTTACTCACAAATAATAAATACACTGTATATCCTGACACAAGAAGTCCGGCTAAAAGCTTGCCAAATACTTTCATTTAAAAAGAATCTAGCTCCTATGTAATCGAAGGGAAATCAAACTATAATCTGGAAATGGACAGAGATATTTTATTCCCTCAGGTCATGTTAAAAAGCAGAATACGTTACAGTTTTGCATTTATCGGATATGAAATTCACGCGAACTACAAGTGAGTATCTACTTCAAGGAAAAAAAAAAAAAGGTCTTCAGGAGAAAAGGAAGAGTAAGACTGCCACCTAGTGGGTTTAAGTGAAATTCATTTTCTTTCGCTTTAGCAACCCAGGATAGCCTGGAATGACAGCCTATTTTATTAAATACTGCATAAAAATCAGTTTATGAAAAATAACGCGAGTTATTACAAAGCAGAGCCCAACTCCTATAACCTCTGTGAAGGTTTCAAATATCTACCCTTGCTGAAACCCTTGGGTGATGAAAACATTTCTCCCTCAAAGACTACGCATTAAAGCAGAATGTAATCAAAAATACTACAATTGACTTATTTCACGTGGGTTACATAGAATATGTCACTTGTTCTGAGGAAGCCTTGGCTTGGGTTCTAGAAACAGTTCACAATTTAAAACCCCAGCATTAAACAAAAAGTACAAGGTTCTCCTTACTTTGACACAAGAACTGCAGCTGCATCTCTGGCCTTGTCACTGACAGTCAAATAGCACTGCAACAAGAATGAAAATGAAGAGTACAGTTAGTGAAGTCAGCAGAGCAGCGTGTGATACTAGGATTGTGTGTGAACTTATAGACACACTAGTGGCAGACAACATAAACCAACTGTCTAAGCACTGATCAAAGTTGAATTTTCCTAAATAACCAATCTTGGTGTAAGGCAGTGGTTCTCAAACTGTGGGGCGGGTCCCCCTAGGGGGGCGTGAAGTAACAAAAAGGGGGGCGCAAAGATGTGAAAAAAAGAAAACAAGAATCAAAAATATGAAAAATACATCTATTGAACAAAACAAATTAACTACATTCTGATACTAGAAAAATAAATATAGAGTTAGATAAATGTCGATAAAAGTTAAGTAGGTATAATAAAATAAGTATCTATGATTTATCGTTAATTAAAAAAGAACAAATTGGTATTTGTAGGCTCCTTTCACAAAAACGTTAGGGGGCGGCGTGATTAAAACGGTTATGAAAACTCGGGTCGCAAATACTTAAAGGTTGAGAAACGCTGGTGTAAGGTAAGGGGGTAACATCTCTGTGACAGTCTGTTTTAAATGCAAGCCGTCTTCAAACCACAGTTCTGATGAAGTTTTTCCATTAACCAATATTTACCTTTGCAAGGGAGAGAATTCGGTCCATGATGGGCACTTTCGTTGGGCAGTCGGTTGAAGCAAGGTTTCCATCAAGTCGAGCTAGGTCAAATGGGATAAGACACGTTGTAGACAGCCATAACAGCAGCATGTATCGAATCTCCCAAGTCTGAAAGTTTAAAAAAAAAAGACTTTGAGAAACGATGGTCTAATAAAATAAAATGAGGCAACCGCTATTTATTCAGTGAAAGCAATCGAGGCACACCTTTTAGATAATTAAGAGGTTTTTTCAAATATAGCAGTGGAGTGTTTTCTTCATAACTCTACAGCTAAAAATTGGTATCTTAAATGACACTCTGGATTAAGCAGTAAATCAGTGATAGTGATGGGGACTCAAATGACAGCCATGTGCTTCACACATCAGGCCCTAACACAGCTGGCCGGACTTTGTCTTACTAAATCACAGACACTTGGAAACTGAACAGTTATACTTACATGTGAACATTTTGGATGTTTATGCTTAAAAGGGAATTTTCAGATATGCAAAATAGAAATGTAACCAACAAGATGATCAAGATCTGGATTAAATGGGTTTGACAATTGATGGATCAAGACTCTTAATAAAAAAATTAAAAATAAAAAAACAATTCAAGAGTATAGTAAATAAGAAGGATTTTCAAGTTTCAGGGCTTAAGGTTATCAGTCTACTGAATATTTTTTACATTTTGTAAAACATGTTCAACTAGTCAGAGCTTAGGGGAAATACACCAATTCAACCAAAAACCAGGAAATTCTTTTAATCCACAAAACACATTTATGGTTCAACCAACCTTAAGAAATAAATGATAAACATTTCTTATTAACAAAATCATAGTTTACCTCCTTTAATATATTAAAAATGGACTTGGAGTTACCAGCTTTAACCGCAATGATTCACAATACTTTTCAGTAACGGTGCGGACTGAACTGACAAATTTAACTCTCTCACATCATTTAAGTAATAATGTTATTTTATACAAGGATAAGCTGAATGACCACTTCAGAAATAAGTAATCTTGCACATATTTGTAGTGTGATTGTATTAAAAGAAAACAACAGAGTGGACTAACAGTTGTTAAAAGGCCAAACAGTGTCCAACTATTTGCCCATCTCCCTTATAAATGTGAACTTTAATCTGTTTTTATGGCCTGGGTAGTACTTGGGTGTTGTACTGTGTTAGCCATTATGGATGTAATGAGACGTCAAGCAAAAGAACACATTTTATTGGCTAATGGAAAAGATTACAATATGCAAGCTTTCGAGGGGCCTGAGCTACCTTGAAAGCTTAAATATTGTAATCTTGTTAGTTAGCCAATAAAAGGGGTAATTTTGCTTGGCCTGGGTATTGCAATTGCAACATATTAGGTATGTACCTCTGCAAACCAGGGCATGGCAGCCATAAACTAGCTGCCCAACCGATGATTAGCTTGTTGTAAAATAGATTAAATGCAGCTGCTGACTAGATATCCACCTTTATGAAGAAATATACTTTATATACACACAACTGCAGATTGTTTTTATTTTGGTAACAGTTTACCTAAATTACTCTATAGATCATTCCCCATAAAGCGAGCTTTCTTGTAAAAACAATTCTACCATACAGAAAAAGAAAAAATACCAATAGAAAACACCTAAATTAGGGTTAGGATGCTCCCACTTTGTTTCAAATATTACCCTACCTCATGATCCTTTGGATCCTGTAAAGACAGCATGTCCAAAACTGGCTGTACATCTGTAACTTCATGAGGAAATAATCTAAGAAAATACTTGGGGCCACGCACCTGTCATAAAAAAATAATAAAAATAAAATAATTTTACATTTCAAGCTAAGTTAGCAAATATAAACCTTGAAAACAGTCATTATTATTTTTAATGTCCGCTTATATTTTACAAGAGACTTCCAGTTTCTGCTAAGTAGTGAAGGATGAAATATTCTAATATAAATTTGTTATTTTGAACTATTACATTGTGATGGACCGGTGCACCTAACGTTCCCAGGATTTGTCTCCAGCACTATCACAACGCTAAAGCTGGATTAAAAAGAGTTTTTTTTTTTTTTAAATACAGTATAAGTTTAATGTATTATTCTAAAATGCACACACTAGGCAGAGTACCTGTCTGGCAGGAAGTTTCAAGGCCAAACTAACAATCGTAATGACAATAATAACAAATATGGCATTGTTGGAATGCAGTGGCAACTTGGGAGAAGAGTGTAATTTAAAACATGATCTCCAATAATTTTTAAAATATAAACGCTTTGTAAAGGAGGATGTGGATGGACGTGCATAACTCGGCCAAGTTGGTTGGGGGCAACTTTCCCGGACAGGAGGCGATAACAAAAGGAGGGAGGGAAGGAGACTGGCTCCTAAGCCCAGGTGTAACCCTAATATGCTGGGTGGTAGCAGCCCCCTGGTATGGCTCCCATTCAGACACTCAGAGGGCTGCGAAAGAATTGGAGTTCTGACAGGCGTCCATGCTGGGAGTTCAAGGGTGACGACAGAGGGAGCTGCTGGTTACAGGCTCCCTTGTTCCAAAGTGGTCCTGTCTGACCTGAAAGCGCTTTCAGGAAGCAATATCGTTGCGACAGAAGTATGCCACAGTACAGCCTAACAGGAGCTCCTCCACGTCACCATGAAGAGGAACGTAGGAGACAAAGGAGGAGAAAAGGAAAGAAATTGTATTGAGGACAGTAATTTGTGAAAGGTACAATCCTTGTGATGGTGCAGACATATAAAAGTACTCACTGAAACCTGCAACTTGTCATAGGGCAATTGTTTCTGGGATTTTGGGGCTCTGATCTATTCCCTACATGTCACAGTTTATATGCTATCAACAGTACGGAAGAATATTTTAGATTTCAGAAGTCTGGTTCACAATCTTCATTTAAAAACCTTACAGTTCGATGTGCTTTAGAAACTTTCACATTTTGCATGTGTGTGGTCATGGGTACACCTATAGGTTTTGATGCCCTGAAGGTACGAGTAAGGAGGTGCATATACGGAATTAGGCCATGTCAAGTATGAGGGGGAAAAAAAGTACTGTAGGTGGTGATCTGAAGGGTACAATATGTGGCATGGGAAGAGAACATGTAAATAGGTGGGATGAACATTTTCAATAAAGCACACGTAATGACCATGCA
Organism: Polypterus senegalus; assembly: GCF_016835505.1. Classification (NCBI taxonomy): domain Eukaryota; kingdom Metazoa; phylum Chordata; class Cladistia; order Polypteriformes; family Polypteridae; genus Polypterus; species Polypterus senegalus. The sequence goes on from NC_053170.1 coordinate 97,607,503, forward strand.
ACTACAGTAAATGCACAACTATGCCATTCCATTTTTTTTTTTATTCCTTTTGCTAACCTTACCTCCATATCCACTGTGTAGCTGTATGAACAGATTTCACCTTACCCTTTGCATCCAAACAAAATAATGCACAATCCATCACACATACATTTAAGTAAAATCAGCTTTGTACCCTAGCACCGTAGCCATTTAATGCACCTTGGAATATGAAGAAAACAGGCAAAAAGAAATTAGGAAAACCTCAGTGTTTGCTTTACCTTTGAGATACGATACAAAAATTTAAATCCTAAATGAATCAAGGATGGTGAAGACTTTTCATCTTGAATGATTTCAAGTAGCAAGCTCAACATCCATTCTGAAGGAGAGACAAAAGATGGAGACAGTTTAGTGTTTCCTTGTTGCTACATCCATAAATAGTATTACCATGTACTGCCTTATCTCATCATTCCAAAATAAACAAGTCTGACATCAGCATAGCCTACCTTTTAAATGATTACTAGGCAGCGTAAAGTCACGGGGGCTAAACAATTTTTGTAGCTCAGAATTTGCTTATTCTGCCCATTTTTAAAATATTATGGCATACCAGTGTCTATGTTCATTTGGCCTTCTATCTGTAAATATTAAACCTACTACTATGCATTTACATTAATCAAGTTAATAATAATAATAATAATAATGCCAAAAACCTTAACCTCTAAAACAGAAAAGGGGCTTAAGTGAATTTTTGAAAGATGCATACCTAAATGAGGGTCCAAAAGATGCGGCTGCTCCTGATATTTGTCCATAATAACTAAGAAAAAAACAAGATAACACAGATTAATAAAATTAGGGTTAATTTGACTTGTCCATTAAATACTACTTTTCATAAGCAACTGCCGCAAGTCTGAAAATGTGAGTTTTCTAACAACCCTGCAGTAGAAAAGCACACTGCTGAAAAAGAGTTTGTGTAAATGAAAACATCCGAAACACCTTGGTGTTCAGAAACTCATGTGAGGGTGGTACAATGAATATGTATTTTTATTATGGATTTTAAGCAGTATTTATTTTTCAGTTAATGCCAGAATAGAAATGAATGAGCCAGATAACATTTTAGAGTTTTGGAATGTAGGCTTAATTGTGCTCAAAACCAGCTTGCACTGTCAGATGCCTACCCAATGTACCTTATTAAGTTATCCTAATGAAATGGGCACACAATGTGCTTATGTTTTTAAGCATAATTGTCAGGCCTCTCATGCTGCTTAATTTTAAAAAGTGAACTCAAAAAAACACCACCAAGGATCAGAGACAGGAAGTACAACCACATATGTTTGCCCTTGAATCACTGCACTGGTTCTCACTTAAGAAAAGAGACAATTTTAAAATGCTTCTTTTAACATATATTCAGAATCAGTAAACACATTGATATCCTTCTCAGGACAAGATGAGAGAACTGGGAAAAGCAAGGCATTCTGTTCACTTTGAGGTTCATAGCACAGAGGGGTACATTAGCTAATGTGGCCGAGTGGGTGGGGCCAGAGTGTTTTTTTTTAAATAAAAATAAAAAAATCTGAAACTCTACAAATTTGCATTTTTTGTTTTTTTAAGTCATGTATGGCTCATACACCATACAAACGCCATCATTCCCTTTAGCCAATATCCACTCACCTCAAAAGCACTGCAACAAAATGCCCACCAGGCTAACTGAGCAGACGAACTTACAGACGATACATGATGCACAAACATAAGAAACGAAAAGGGACATACCAAAAAATTTCTCAGTTGCCATCTCCTTGGCAGTCAGGTCCCCGTGAATATCACACAGACTGCATATTAACCCTCGGACCTCTTGACTTTCTGTGAAGGATTCAAGCACATTCACACAAGATTGCGCCTCAGCATCTGTGTCAGGTTCGTTGTCTTCCATCTCGTTCAGGGCCATTGTATACCTCAGGAAGCAATGCTATGTAATTGAAAAGAAAAGAGCCAAAGTAAGTTGAAAAGAAGAAGAATGCATTTATTGTCATTGTAACATAATTACAACGAAATCACAAGCGTCTCACCAACTGGATATGAACAAGCAAAAACAACACTACATCTCGTGAAACACAACCAATGGTACAACACAGTCCTGAGGACCCACACTGTGGCTTCACTTATTCTGCCTTTAGAAAAGCACAGCAGTATGTTTTTTACATTTATAAGACATCTCTATTTATATAAAATCCAACAACTGTCTGCTTTTCACAAGAGAAGTACTTAACGGATTCAGATCGGGTTTTTTTCCATAATTTGCTGGAACATTCCAGTTGATTTTACAACCGCACTAAGAATCATAGTTAGCTTGCAGTACTGATTTATTTGTGCAAATCCGACAGAGACACAGCGGGCCGAGGGGCCCTCCTCACTCACTCACTCGCCGCAGTGTGTACCGTTACCTCCGCTTAGCTAGCAAACGAGAGAACGACTTAACGAATTCAGATTGTGTTTTTTTTCCATAATTTGCTGGAACATTCCAGTTGATTTTGCAACTGTACTAAGAATCATAGTTAGCTTGCGGTACCGATTTATTTGTGCAAATCCGACAGAGACACAGCGGGCCGAGGGGGGGGCCCTCCTCACTCACTCACTCGCCGCAGTGTGTACCTTTACCTCCGCTTAGCTAGCGAACGAGAGAACGACTTAACGGGTTCAGATTGTGGTTTGTTTTTCTGTACTTTGCTTGAGCATTCCAGTTGTTTTTGCGACTTCTCTCATCGCGCTACAAATCATAGTTCACTGGCAGGAGCGATATATTTGCGCTAATCCAAGACAGAGGCTGCGGGCCGAAGGGAGGGGGAAGTGTGACGTCAGGAGTGGGGAGACGGTCTAACTCTGCGTTTTGGGGTGTGCCATGCCTCCGCTTAGCTGCGATACCTTTTTGTTTATTGATCCTGTTTTTGTAATATTACACGGGTGGAGCCGCAGGGGACAGCTAGTTTAGAAGTAGTTCCTAGTTTTGCTATAAACGCTTACCTCTCGTATTGCTGTCCTATTGTTTTATGGTTTTGTGCAGTTTGCACCCTTCATTATATCCTAATAATGTTAATTAAAACAAACAGAATCTGACAGCCAGGTAAACAACACTGAATGATGATAGGCCACAATAACTTTAGCGTCAGACCCACTAATTAGCAGATAATAAATTAAACAATCAGAACACCTGGAAAAGCAGAATGAAAATCAGGCTAAAATTGTTAAAAGTTGTTTTTTTTTTAAAAAAAACTATCCCCTTATAAGTGCTTAGTACATTTTAATAAAAATTTACCAAAATAACAGCTCACTTCATTGGGGTAGGAGTTTAATTAAAAACAGAAGCTGGTTGGAATAAAAACCTGCAGCCACAGGAGGTCCCCAGGACTGAGCTTGGGAAGCCCTGCTATAACACATAATACAAGCAAGAAAAAAAAGACTAACATTTTATGTAAAAATATAGTTAAGAAGAAATAAGATAATAATGAAACCAGTAGTTATACATTAAAATAATACCATTCCACTGGGGAGTAGCTACAGGAGAGCAGCAGCAGTATGTACGAGTCTATTTCCCAGCACTAGACTTAATAACTATTATAAACTGCCTTAATTTGCTTATTTTTTGCTCAGTGGATTTGTGGCCGGGCGGCACGGTGGTGTAGTGGTTAGCACTGCTGCCTCGCAGTTAGGAGACCCGGGTTCGCTTCCCAGGTCCTCCCTGCGTGGAGTTTGCATGTTCTCCCTGTTCTCTCTGTCTGCATGGGTTTCCTCCCACAGTCCAAAGACATGCCAGTTAGATGGATTGGCAATTCTAAATTGGCCCTGGTGTGTGCTTGGTGTGTGGGTGTGTTTGTGTGTGTCCTGCGGTGGGTTGGCACCCTGCCCAGGATTGGTTCCTGTGTTGGCTGGGATTGGTTCCAGCAGACCCCCGTGACCCTGTGTTCGGATTCAGCGGGTTGGAAAATGGTTGGTTGGGTTGGATTTGTGGCCACTGCAAAGACACTGTTTCTGAATCTATCAGTCTGTACTGTTAAAAACCTGCAACACCAACCAGAGGCCAACAGTTCAAACAGGTCGTAACCAGGGTGTGAAGGATCCTTAATGGTGTTTGTGGCTCTGGTGAGATAGCAGGAGTGGGCAACATCTTCCAGGGAGGGCAGACAACAACCTGCGATTTTTGGTGCTGCATTTATGACTCTCTGAGGGGCCTTCTCGTCTGCGGCCATGTATCCAGCGTACCATACCGTGATGCAGTACACCAGGATGCTCTCCATGGTTGCACAATAAAAAGCCACACATAGTTTTTGCTCCAAGTCGGTTTTCCTTGGAAGTGCACTCTCCGTTGTGTTTTTTTTTACTTTATCATATACGAAGTGTTGGGAAAGTATTGTAATCGTCCAAAGATTCGATGTTGACATTTTGATGAATCTCGACATTTTATCATATACGAAGTGTAGGGAAAGTAATGGAATCCTCCAAAAATATGACGTTGGGATTTTGACAAATCTAGATGTTTTAGACCTCCCTGACATTCTCAAACACAAAATATTGGGAAAGTATTGGAATCCTCCAAAAATGACATTTTGAGAGTTTGATGAATTGACGTTTTAGACCAGCCTGACTTTCTTGAAAGAATTGTAATCGTCCAAAGGTTCGATTTGGAGATTTTGATGAATTTCAATGTTTTCGACCTCCCCGCGTTCCGAAAATACCATTTTTAGAATTATATCTGTGTGTAAACGTGATAACTTGAGTACGCTTTCACTTCGGTCAACCAAATTTTGCGTACAAAATGTACATTTTTATCAACTTTTGGGCTCTTTCCGTTAACTGGAAGTGGTACTTTACCTTTTATTCATGCAGCTGCAAAGTCCGATTTATTCAACTTTACTTTTACAACAATTGTTCAACATATTCATTTTATTTGATTAGTTGTTGCGTTCTTTAATCTACATAATATAAAAATAAAAATTGTCTTGCGGTTTTACTCCTCAAATTTCCATCCCCATATCTGAGCTATGAGAGTCTAGGGGAGACCACTCCCGACCATTGCTGTGGGGTCCTCAGACCCGGAGAGGCTCTCCCAATAATTTGAAGGTTGCCACCCATTCCACGTGGTCTCCGCTGACGTATAGAGGAACTGATTCTGTGCTGTGCTTTCTTAGCACAGGCGAAATCACAACAAACACACGCAAAATAAAGATGATCACGTTAGAAATGGACATGCGCCTGGTCGACTTGGGAGTGCATTTGCTTGGCCAGTCTTGTGAAGAAATTTCTTCTTCAGAAATCTGCATTTATGACAACTTTTTAAATGTTAGCCTTATCATTTTAATTAACATTTTCCCGTGAAAGAGGGAAGAACTGAATGCATGTTACTAATTGACAAAGGTTAAAAAAGGATTAATGGTTAACATATACACCTCTGATTCAATTACTCTGTTAAGAAATTAGTTTATGTAGAAACCTAATAAAACTGAAAAAAACAGAAACGACTTCACACCTGCAGTGAGGACGGCAGTGGCAGTGATGTCGCCTGCACAGTGACAGTTACTCGTTCATCTCTTTTTGAGTTTGCTTGTTCTGAAAAGCGTAAACCCTCCGTGGCAATGTCTCGTAGTAGCACAGAACTCAAAAAGCTAAATAAAATTTAGAAGGGCGAGTGGCAGGCTGGCAGGCAGGGCCGCCATCACACAGCAAACAAACCCAAGAAAACTGGCAGAGGGAGCGATGACAAGTGCACCGAACAGATTTATGAGTTAAACATCATAGCAGCGATGTTAAAAGCGACGGAAAGGAATTGCAAACACGTTCACGTATATTAACCGCAATGCGTAAAGAAATGTCGGTCCTGAATTTAAAATAAGCCTGCTTGTTCCACAATGACAAGGAGAAAACGAAAAATGTGGTTTTATTGGAACACGCAGAGAATAACGACTGCAATCATTTATATTTATTAACAAATAACTTTTATACACACCTGTCAGACGAAACCAAAGAAACCCGAACGCCTTCGGCAGGCACCGGTCCAGAGTAAAACACAGAAAACTGCGCATGCGTTAGACGCTGACAACGAGGCGCGAAGAGGGACACGCGGGACGGCGGGAGGCGGGCAGGTGCGCGCCAATCAGACGGGAATGAGAAACACTGTGGTGGGCTTGGTTTGTTTTTTTTTTCCTTCGAGGAGCCCGCACTTTTCATTTCCTACGGTAACGTTGGTCTGATGAGCGAGTTTTGTCAGCGGTAAGGAACATAAATGATCAATAGTCATAATGCTTTCAGAAAAGTTTGCAAATTTGTTAAAAATTGAAGGTGAAATTTCTAAAATGTATTTATGTAAGTGGTGGTGCAGTTGGTAGCGCTGCTGCCTCGCAGTTAGGAGACCTGAGTTTGCTTCCCGGGTCCTTCCTGCGTGAAGTTTGCACGTTCTCCCCGTGTCTGCGTGGGTTTCCTCCCACAGTCCAAAGGCATGCCGGTTAGGTGGATTGGCGATCCTAAATTGTGCTTGGTGTGTGTCCTGCAGTGGGTTGGCACCCTGTCCAGGATTGGTTCCTGCCTTGTGGCCTGTGTTGGCTGGGATTGGCTCCAGCAGACCCCCGTGACCCTGTGGTTGGCTTTAGCGGGTTGGAAAATGGATGGATATTTATGTAAGTATACAGACCCCTTGCTGTGATGTTCAAAATTGGGCTCAGCTGCAGCCTGTTTGCTGTAATACCCCTTGTGATGTGTGTAGAACTGCACCTGTGGCAAAATGTATTGACCTTTACATCATTTAGAAAGACACACACGTACCTGGGTATAGAACAGGAGTTTCCAACCTTTTTTCCCCCTGCCAGCTATTTTTACAAAATGAAAATGGCCGAGAGTTACTCGAGTTTTCTAATGTTTATTATCATAGCTTATTTATAGCTTTCTAATTAAGCAGGATTCTGGGAAAAAAATTCCTGCATTTATTTCTAGTAGGATTGACTACTGCAATGTGGTGTTCACTGGCTGTTCAAACTGTTCTCTATACAGCCTCCAGTTAATCCAAAATGCTAATGCAAGAATTATTACAAGAACAAGAAAATAAGAACACTTAACTCCAATTCTTAAATCTTTACACTGGCTCCCGGTTAAGTTTAGGGCAGATTTCAAAATCCTTCTTTTAACATATAAAGCATTAAATGGCCAAGGTCTGGCTTACTGGTCTGAACTTATCATGACTTACAAACCTGAGCGCACATTAAGATCTCAGGATGCCGGTCTGCTTATGACTCCAAGGATTCATAAAATAACAACAGGAGGTTGAGCTTTTAGTTACAGGACCCCCTAAACTGTGGAGTGGTCTGCCTGCTACAATAAGAGATGCGCCTTCACTCTCAGCTTTTAAGTCCTGGCTGAAGACTCACTACTTCAGTTTAGCACACCCTGACTAGAGCTGCTGATGAACTGTGCAGACCGCATCTCTGTTGTCAGTCATTAGCACTAAAACATAAGTAACATGATAGTTAGAATTTGTTACTACCGCTCACCTATTCTGCTTTTCTTCTCGGTACTCAAATGTGGCACCTGCCAAGTTGTTGTGCCTGCTTATGGTAAAGTCATCTCTGATGGAGGATTACAGGAATCATGGAAATGAGGGGTCTTTTCATCGGATTGGCTGGCCCAGCACTGTTTCAGCTGTGGAATGGTCAAATGGGGGAGACAGCTTGATGGATGAGGTCTCCAGGACTCTCTGAACAAATCCAAATCATATTATGGGATATCATCTACTGTTAAATTCTGCACCATACTTCTAAAAGTTTTATTTTTATACTGTATTGAGGATTTGTTCTGTTCTGAGTATTGTATTGTATTGACCCCCTTCTTTTTGACACCCACCCTACCCGGTAAGGGGTCTCTCTTTGAACTGCCTTTCCCAAGGTTTCTTCCATTTTTTCTTGAGAGTTTTTTCTTGTCTTCTTAGAGAGTCAAGCTTGTGGGCTGTCAAGAGGCAACCCCATTTCGGCACTCCTTGTGTGATTTTGGCCTATGCAAAAATAAATTGTATTGTATTTCAACCCAAACAAACTGAATAAGCTTGTTGTGCCTGAACATTTACAAAATATCGGTATCCACAACTCACATTTTGCATTAAAACATCACAAACAAAATATTTAGTTCACCTGCAAGTGCATTTTGTACGTCTGTATGCATTTTCTAGTGTATCTCACACTATTGAATTAAAACATGAATGCTGTCAAAACAAAGCAATGCAATTCCAAATACACCGATATGACGTATTCATTTGTCACATGTCACTTTATTCACAGGTCCAGTCGCATGTGTGATGTGTTTTTTAGTTAGTCAGATGACTGGCACTGAGGTGTCTGGTGGAGTGAAGCCCCCTTAGGTTCACTCTGATGGAGTCATTTCAATGTTCGTCTCTCAGTCTTTGATTTCATGACATTCATGTCAGACCCACAGAGGTATGGAGACCCCAACAAAGCAGACATTTTCAGAGCTGCTTGGTGAAGATGCTTCTAGTTATCTGGCTCTACTAAGCTCCACAAATGCTGAGGAGACTTTAACTGGTCATTATTTTGAAGGTTTACTAATATATAATATACAAAATCCAATGTCTGTCTGTCTGTCTCTGTCTGTCCGCTTTTCATGAGAGAACTACTTAAAGGATTTAGACCGGGTTTTTTCCTATAAGTTGCTTGAACATTCCGGTTGATTTTGCAACTTCTCTCATTTCGCTATGTATTATAGTTCCTTTGCGGCACCGATTAATTTTTATGCGAAACCAAGAGAGACGCAGCAGGCCGGGAGGCCTTCCTCATCCTCACTCACTCGCCAGCTTCGGGGCATGGTCTTTAACTCCGCTTAGCTAGCGAATGAGAGAATTCAACTTTGTTTAATATTTAAAATAAAGTGTTACTTAGGTCTTGATGAGTTTGAGTCTGGATATTCTCTTAAGTGTCTGCCACATTGAAAAAGACAGATTGCAATTCAGATTGTGGATCGTGATTTTATGTGCTAAAAGGATCGTGATATGATTTTTTGGAAAGATCGCCCACCCCTAATTTGACTAATCAAGTTTTCAAATTTATATAGGATTCATTAACCCTTTGGCGAGCTACCTGTAGCTCGCGAGCGACGTGTTGGAGACCCCTGGAGAAGGATCCACAATTCGCAGTGCATGTCAGGACAAAAACCAAGCCATGAAGTCCAAGGAACTCTCAATAGACCTCTGTGATAATATTGTGGTGATGCACAGGTCAGGGAAAGGGCATAAAACCATTCCTAAAGCTTAGAGTGTTCCAGGAAGCACAGTAGCCTCAATAAATATGAACTGGAAGAAGGCTGAGACCACCAACTTCACTTTTCCTAGACTTGGCTATCTTTGCCAAACTTAGTAACTGGGCAAAAAGGGCTTTGGTCAGGGAGGTGACTAAGGACACATTAGTCTTTCTAATTGAGCTTCTGAAGTCCTCTGCTAAGATGGGAGAACCTGTTGGAAGGATGACCTTCTCAGCAGCGCTCCATCAGTCAAGTGTATACGACTGCCCACTTTAGAGTTTGCCAAATGGCAGTTAGCGGACTCCGACAACACGAGGAAAAAGAGACAAAAATAGAACTCTTTAAGCAGAACTCCAAGCACTGCCACCACCTTCATAATACCATTCCTACAATGAAGCATGGCGGTGGCAGCATCATGGAACAGGGGTGCATGGGTAGGGAGACAGGGAAGGATGAATGCAGCCAAATACATAGAAGAAAACCTGCTCAGGAGCGCCTTGTCTTTGACGGTATGCTTCAGGTCAACCGTCACCCCAGTCTGAGGTGGCGTGCACTCTTGACCAGGACTAGGCTTGAGTCACTAAACCAGGCCAACATGGTAGCGGCCACCACTGCATTTTCCTAGTGAACAGCACGCTAGCCCAGTCCACTTTGACAGTAAGACTGGCCAGTTTGATGAGCAGCACTGAGAGGAAACGTCAAAAACAGGCAGCACTCTCTGTGTTAGACCAGACCAATTGGGCAACCCATGCATCAGATTAAAATAAACATGAGGTCTACGTTTATTACTTAGATTTCAACCCATGTAGTTTAGAATTAAATCTACAACTCAAGTACTAGTCCATTAGCGTGGACAAGTGTGTTCGGCCTCCTCTGACTTACATTCACAAACCGTTTACTTCACCATCTTCTCTACACTCTAGAGATTGCAGTGTGTGTGTGAAAATCTCAAGAAGGCAACTGTTTGCGACGCTAGAAACCACCATGGCCAATGTCCATTAGGATCATGTGTATTGCCCAATTAAATGCAGCAACTAATCCTTTTGACACGAGTTCACATGCTGTACTGTATATACGAAGGTTTGCAGGGACAGGCTATTTATATGATCAAGCAGGTGGACCTAACAAAGTTGCCGGATTTTGCTTCTATAAATTCTTGGTACTTTCTATAGACTGCATTTCTTTATTTGTCAAAATAAGCCTGACTGGTTAAGTCAGGGGTGGGCAATGTCGGTCCAGGAGAGCCAAAGTGGCTGCAGGTTTTCATTCCAACCCAGTTGCTTAATTAGAAACCAATCCTTGCCAATCTCAGACCTTATTTAATTTTTATGGCTTGTTAGTCTCCACAATGTAAGGTTCTCATATCCTAGATTTTTTCCTTTACAAAGAAATCATGCAAATCATTTGAAGCCTAAAAACTTAGAATTTTCAGTCGGGAAGATTTTTCTATTACAGTATAATCCCTCTTAACTGGCCACCTCGGGACTGGACCTATGGCTGGTTGCCATTTTGGCTGGTTAATCCGACACATACCTATACTTCCTTAGAAGGCTGGCGTCCTTCAACATCTGCAATAAGATGCCGCAGATGTTCTATCAGACAAATGTGGCGAGCTCCCTCTTCTACGCGGTGGTGTGCTGGGGAGGCAGCATAAAGATGAAGGACGCCTCACACCTGGACAAACTGGTGAGGAAGGCAGGCTCTATTGTAGGCACAGAGATGGACAGTTTGACATCTGTGGCAGAGCGACGGGCGCTGAGCAGACTCCTGTCAATCATGGAGAATCCACTGCATCCACTGAACAGGATCATCTCCAGACAGAGGAGCAGCTTCAGTGACAGACTGCTGTCACCATCCTGCTCCACTGACAGACTGAGGAGACCCCACACTATGCGACTCAGGGGGGTAAACGTTAACGTTATGCAAACTTATTGTCTGTTATACCTGCATTGTTATCACTCTTTAATTTAATATTGTTCTTCATCAGTATGCCGCTGCTGGAGTATGGGAACTTCCCCTTGGGATTAATAAAGTATCTATTTTCATGTAGAAAGATATTTCTAAGGTATGTACTGTACCTCTTCGAAGTTCCTGAAGAAACCGTATCCACAGCTCAAGTCAAAAAGGCCAGTTTTTAAATAAATAAATCGCGGCTTAACAAGTATGTGTGGCCAATCAGTTCCTGGGGAATTCGTGATGCGGGCGATCCTAGCTTAAGTGCACAGATGAGTGGTCGTCCGCATCCGTAATTATTCCCGGGAACTGCTAATTGCCACATCTGATCCACGTCCCCGTGATAAATAGAAGCTTGAGGCAGCTAGGGGGAGAACAGGAAAGAACGGGAGGTTAATGGAGAAGGAAGCAGGTAGAGGAAAGCCGGTGCAGGAGAGCGAGCAAGCGAGAGTAGATTCGATGGAGCAAAGGCAGGCAGCTGGGAGGTGAGCCCCTGCAGAGGAGCGTTTGGCGGACACTCGGTGGGGCTGAAGAAAGCGGTCACTCCAGCCGAGCGATCACGGAGCTGGAGTGACCGGTATTGAAGATGACTGGCCATCGAACTGCAGCGGCAGTCGTGGAGGCTTTGGGCTGGTTTAGCTCCAGCGTGAGCGCCCTGGACACTAGGGAAACAACCCAAGTCTCGGTCCGGATGGAGCCCGACGTAGCCAGGGATCGGAGGGCTAGTGGACCAGTATGGAAGGCAGCTGCACCTGCAGGTAGGGAGACTCCCCTGTTGTGAAGCCCGATGGGAGAAGCAGGGGAGCTGCCCGATAGAAAGAAGGAGGCACCATAATTTGGATGTGAAGCCATTGTTTTAACCTTGTCTGCATTGTTTTTAAAGGACTTGTTTTTTTACTAATGGATTTTAACCTCCACTAATTCATTCGTTTTAAGGGATTATTTATTTAAAGAAGACTTTTCATACACTTAACTTTATTTAATTTGAACACCGTTTTTGTTGTTTGCTGGTTTTAAAATACCTCTCACCTTCCAGGAAAGAAGGAAGTGCATACATAATAATAATTCTTTATATTATTACTAATTTTATTTTAACAGGCCAGTTAATGTGAGGTCAGTTAAGAGGGATTGTACTCTAAGTGTTTTATTAAATCAAACAGCGCATAATGAACACACACAGCTGTAAACTGGAACAAGCGAGATGGAGAACTGCTGGCTGCTTTGTCGTCATTTACATTTTATTGCTAATAAGGTGCCATCAAAACACAGAATTCATCTGTTTAAGATTAAAATGAGCAATTAAGGGTGGGGAACCTGAACAAGCGAGACCACTAAAATGAAGCATCAAAATGTCACTTGAGCAATAAGGGCTTCATCAACAATAATTGACATCTCACTAAGAAACAACAACCTGCAGCCACTGCGGCCCTCCAGGACCAACACTGCCCACCCCAGCGTTCAGTCAAAGGACATCCCACCATCCAAGGAAAAGCTGAGGAGAGTGCATGCGATTAGAAGGAATCCAAATAAAGCCAAGAATGACCCAACACTTTGCCTTCACAGACGTTTGTCATAATGCGTGGCCATTTTAAGAACCGCTGCTCTGCTTTCACATCCTTTAACAGATTCAGATATCGCATTACAGAATCAGTCACACGTTGAATGGAAAATGTCTGCAGGTGATGGCGTGTCACCACTCTATAGTCTCAATAAACGCAGACAGCATCATTTCTTTAATTAGCTCTTTATTTTGTTTTCAGTTCTTTTTCACAGATACTGTGCGTTTTCAATTTCATTTCACAAAATGTTTCATTACTACGTTCAAATCTTCTTGCAAATGCAAGCACAACATATTTCATTTTCCTTCCCAGAGGTCTACCCTGCTAAAATCCCAAATGCACATCAGAAGGGAAGTACTTTAGTATTAACAATGAAATACATAAATTATGGGTGTAAATTCCAGAGGAACACATGGGACTGGAATATCAGACAGCAGAGCAAATGCCCGATGGTTCTGTGCAGAACAAACACCATAACAGGTTTCCAAGTCAAGCATTTTTACCATACAAGATGCTGTGGAATCATCAGATGTCACCAAAAAGGATTCCTCTGAAATTTCCACAGGTTAGGATTCTCTGCTTATGCAATTCACGCCAGGCTCCTACGGCGTATTATCGTAATGCAATGAAGTGAAGCAGTATTAGTTAAGCATACTTACGCCAATCTTTGTGAGCTACCTACTGCTTTACTTTAGCAAGCTCCTCATGACACCGAGAGAAGAGCCTCTGTACCCGGTGCCAAAGTGATTCCAGTGGTTCAGATAATGAAAGAGCTGATAAAATTTCAGGCGTTTATCAAACCCAGGAGCCTTGGGAATCGCCTTGTGGTAGGCAGAGTAAAAAGAACCGCTAAAGCCGCCAAACATCCCAGCAATAGCCAGTTCAAACTCGGAGTGACCATAGAAGGAAGCTGGGTCAAAAATGATAGGACCGGCTTCATTTTCAGCAACATTGCCTCCCCACAGGTCACCGTGTAGCAAGGCTGGAACGATTTCCACATCTTGGAACAATTCAGGGATTCTGAGCTGTAGAACAGAAGATAGATAAGAATTCAGAAAGCACTTTTAAGAAAAAGAAACAATCTACAGTGTTGTGAAAAAGTATTTGCCCCCTTCCTGATATCACCACTTCTTGTATAATTTGTCATAATGAACGGCTTTAGATCTTTAGACTAAAGCAAAGGGGAAAGGAGTAAAGATCTCACACCAGGTCTACATTTCTACTTAATACACTTAAGTCAAAGTTAATTCACCACCTGTATCGATTGTCCTCTTAGTTGCTTACTCAAACTGATGACCAAAGTTCACTGATTCCCATATATTGACTCTCAAAATGACTGCGACAGCAAGTGTTTCTAGGAAAAACAGTAGGCCTCAATCAAAGGAAATTCCAGAGATGATGATGATGAGATATATATATATAGATATATATATATATATAGATATATATATATATATATATATATATATATCTCTTCTGGTTTGTCCTGTTTCCTCCAACATTAAATAACATCGCCCTCTACTGGAGAGTCCCTGCAGTTTCACAGATTGAGTTCATTTTCAAATCAGCACTCATTCACATTGCGCAGCAGTGCTCTCTAATGGCCTTTTACGGTTACTGCATTGGTAGAAATATTAACCAGTTTCTGCGGGCTTTTGTTACAAATCCTCTCTCTATATTATAGATCTTATCTTATATATTTCTCTCTCTATATATATATATATATATATATATATATGAGAGAGAGAGAGATATATATATTCTCACACGTGGACAAAATTGTTGGTACCCTTCAGTCAATGAAAGAAAAACTCAAAATGGTCACAGAAATAACTTTAATCTGACAAAAGTAATAATAAATAAAATTCTATGAAATTTAACCAATGAAAGTCAGACATTGATTTTCAACCATGCTTCAACAGAATTATTTAAAAAATAAACTCATGAAACAGGCCTGGACAAAATGATGGTACCCCTAACTTAATATTTTGTTGCACAACCTTTTGAGGCAATCACTGCAATCAAACGATTCCTGTAACTGTCAATGAGACTTCTGCACTTCTCAGCAGGTATTTTGGCCCACTCCTCATGAGCAGACTGCTCCAGTTGTCTCAGGTTTGAAGGGTGCCTTTTCCAGACGGCATGTTTCAGCTCTTTCCAAAGATGCTCAATAGGATTGAGGTCAGGGCTCATAGAAGGCCACTTTAGAATAGTCCAATGTTTTCCTCTTAGCCATTCTTGGGTGTTTTAGCTGTGTGTTTTGGGTCATTGTCCTGTTGCAAGACCCATGACCTGTGACTGAGACCAAGCTTTCTGACACTGGCCAGCACATTTCTCTCTAGAATCCCTTGATAGTCTTGAGATTTCATTGTACCCTGCACAGATTCAAGACACCCTGTGCCAGATGCAGCAAAGCAGCCCCAGAACATAACAGAGCCTCCTCCATGTTTCACAGAAGGGACAGTGTTCTTTTCTTGATATGCTTCATTTTTCCGTCTGTGAACATAGAGCTGATGTGCCTTGGCAAAAAGTTCAATTTTTGTCTCATCTGTCCATAGGACATTCTCCCAGAATCTTTGTGGCTTGTCCACATGTAGTTTGGCAAATTCCAGTCTGGCTTTTTATGATTTGTTTTCAACAATGGTGTCCTCCTTGGTCGTCTCCCATGAAGTCCACTTTGGCTCAAACAACGACAGATGGTGCGATCTGACACTGATGTTCCTTGAGCTTGAAGTTCACCTTGGATCGAAGTTTTTCTGGGCTCTTTTGTTACCATTCGTATCATCCGTCTCTTTGATTTGTCATCAATTTTCCTCCCTGCCACGTCCAGGAGGTTGGCTACAGTCCCATGGATCTTAAATTTCTGAATAATATGTGCAACTGTAGTCACAGGAACATCAAGCTGCTTCGAGATGGTCTTATAGCCTTTACCTTTGACATGCTTGTCTATAATTTTCTTTCTAATCTCCTGAGACAACTCTTTCCTTCGCTTCCTCTGGTCCATGTTGAGTGTGGTACACACCATGTCACCAAACAACACAGCGACTACCTGGAGCCCTATATATAGGTCCACTGACTGATTACAAGATTGTGGACACACCTTGGATTAACATGTCCCTTTGGTCACATTATTTTCAGTCTTTTCTAGGGGTACCATCATTTTTGTCCAGGCCTGTTTCATGAGTTTATTTTTTTAAATAATTCTGTTGAAGCATGGTTGAAAAGCAATGTCTGACTTTTATTAGTTAAATTTCATAGAATTTTTATTTATTATTACTTTTGTCAGATTAAAGTTATTTCTGTGACCATTTTGAGTTTTTCTTTCATTGACTGAAGGGTACCAACAATATTGTCCACGTGTGTGTATATATCTCTCTCTCTCTATATATATATCTATCTCTATATACATATAGATATATATCTATCTCTATATAGAGATTATATATATATCTCTCTAGATCGATATATATATATATATATATAGAGAGAGAGAGAGAGAGAGAGAGAGAGAGAGAGAGAGAGAGAGAGAGAGAGAGAGAGAGAGAGAGAGTGAGAGAGAGATAGAGATATATATATATATATATATATAGAGAGAGAGAGATATATATATATATATATATATATAGCTTGTGTGACTCAGGACCTGCTTGTGTCCTTTGGATGGGATATTGTTACCCACCCACCCTATTCCCCGGACCTTGCGCCCTCAGATTTTCACCAAACTGAAAGAATTCTTGGGTGGGAAACGTTTTTCCAACGATGAGGAGGTGAAGGAGACAGTGGAGAAGTGGCTTTCGGAGGTGGACGACGAGGGTATAAAAAAAGCTGGTGCCCAGGCTGAAGAAGTGCATCGAAGTTGACGGCGATTATGTTGAGAAATAAACACATATTTTGGAACATACCCTGTAAATTTGGTTGAAATATATTCATTTTTCGATTTTTAACAGCTGTTGTAACCTTTTTTTCTGGATATCCCTCGTAAAATAAACTTTAGGGTTACATGACTTCTTTGCATGACCTAAGAATTTTTGCTGCAGTGCTCCACAGGGTTGAACCAGCCTGACATATACGGTTTAGTTAACCTGTTTTAAAAGAAGTTACCGTACAGTATACCTGCAGTTCACTCCAGAGCTCCCTTGCTTGTTGGTCCCCATAGTCCTTCTCAATGAGGTTAAGCTGATGCTGAATGCGATGTTGAGTGAAAAACGTGACCCAGTCACTATGCCAGTCATTCACCTAGGAAATCAGAGGCCGGATTTACAAAGCATGTAAAGTAAAGTATGTTCACGTACCATCCAGACAATACAAACATCTTTATATCTCTTTATTATATATAAAAAAAACACACTTGGGACGAGACTTGGTCAGAGACGCGAGACTTTCTCAGAAAGACACTTTCACGTTCCGCGAGACAAGACTTTGTGCCAAGAGATTTAAGCACAACCGGGGCCAGAAATAAAAGACAGAGAGTAGATGACAAAGTAGAATGCCATAAAGAATTCAAAAACGTTACCACAATACACACAGAGAGCAGGTTAGAGATAATGGAATAGGAAAATTCAAAAGTCTCAAAAAAATGATAGTAAAGATCGCGTTTGCTCAAACAAATGGTAAATATTACTCAGTGAAATAACGGAACAGCGAAGAGAGATCGAATAGTGTTTCGAGGATATCTTAGGGGAGAAGAGAAACAAGGCAGCGAGACAAAAGGACAGCTGCTGTACAGGCTTTTAAATGTTCGAAGCACCGCACGAGATGCAGATCACCGTTTTGGAGGAGCAGCCGTATCTCCTTGCGGTGCATTCAGCCTCCTTCTTCATAACAGCGTGTTGTGCAGGTGGGTGTTGGCAAGAGGAGCAGGGGGCAAAGCTCCTAGTGGGGGTGTGTGTGTATTATATATATAATAATATAATATATCCTTCCCCCGTGGCTTCATCCATGTAGTAATGAAACAGGACAAACTTTAAAAATCAATAAACAAAAAGATAAATCGCTAGCTAAGCAGAGGCAAGAAACACTCCAAAACACAGAGGTCAGACCAACTCGAACAGAGGCTGGCACATGAGTGAGGAGGGCCCTGCCCGGCTCCCCACTCCTGACGTCCCGCTTCCCTCTGTCTTCAATTAGCGTGGACGTATCGCTCCTGCAAGCGAACTATTATTGTTTGCAACTGTGAGAGTTGCAAAATCAACCAGAATGTTCAAGCAAATTGTAGGAAAAAAAAACAAAAAAAAAAAAAGCGATCGGACAGAAAGACAGATGTTGGATTATATATAAGATGTATATATCTGACAATGCTAAACTGGCCCATGTGTATGTATGTGTATGTGCGACAAGATACATCTACACCCCTCCAAAAGCAAAGATTGATGGATGGATCATTCTGTATTTGCTTCTGTTAAGGTTTCTAATTTTGTTAGTACAGGCGGTCCTCGGGTTACGACACAGTTCCGTTTCTACAACAGTGATGTAACCCGAATTTTGGTGTAAATCGAAACACACTCTAAGCCTAAGTCACTTACCTATCTTAACACATTTGCAAAATCATAATCTAGAACATAAAAACACAAAAGCTAAGCCTGGGAAAAAAGAAAAGGACATAAATATACTGTACTGTAGTAACAGAAAAAATGAGTAAAAAAAATCCTTACCTTTATTCTTTTTCATGTCTCCATTTTTTTTTTTAAAGTTTTTATGGGAGTGAGCGTTGTAAACTCGAAACATAACCCAAGGACCCCCTATATTGTTACATTTTAGGGTTTTGGAGTGTTTATTCTTATATTAGGATTTCTTGGTTTCTCTTAAATGGATTTGCTTTGATTGGTTAAACTATTGTTGAATTGTCCGAGTACCACTGTACTTAATACCGAGTTTAATAAATTTACCTTACTGAAGAAAGTACTCTTGACCAATGAATGAGGGGAAGAGGCAGAACTTCAATTCAAGAGCTCAGTATTACGGAAATGCATTTTCAGTTTATGATGTGTGTAGATTTTTCCAGAACTGTCTATTTAATAATAATACCTTTTATTTGTATAGTGGTTTTTAAGGATATTTTGGCAAAAAAATGTATGTTTTGCACATTTTACACATACGACTGCATAACTGGCAGGTGGATTAGCGACATAAGCAATGCGATTTTTTTTTTTTTTTAATGTATTTATTTTCTTTCTTTATGGACGTTTTTCACATTGTCATCGTCACCATTGGCTTTATGTATCTCTCCATTTTGCACAAAAACATGAGATTAAAATGTTTTCTCAGCCTTCACTACAAACTACACGAGTTAAGGAACATATATATATATCTCTCTCTATATCTCTATATCATTTCTGGGTGTAATATTCCTTTAAAAGCTAAATTGTTAGGCTTCTTTGGGCTCATGGTCTTCTTTTCTCTTACCCTCGATTCATAACAATGCTTCCTGCAAGAATCTTACTTACAATGGAGCAACACCTAGAATCGGACCATCAGCCCCATTACTGCTATCAGTGGATCCCATCATAAATGTCCTGTCAGCATTCACACTTACTGAGCTATGCCAACCAACAATACGTTTCACGTTTTACAAAGATCTCCCCGTCAAATTCAGTTTAAAGACAGTGTGTGTAGTTATCAATAAAAAGCAGCCTACTGAAGTGCATTCAAAGTATCGTTTATAACTCACCTGGGGAATATACCCACAGCACGTAACTGTGTGGAACCCAAACTCGTCTGTATGCTGCAACTGGGACTGTCCCGGGCCTTGCCCTATTTATATAAAAAAAAAAAAAAAAGGGAAAACACAGATGGAAAAATAGGTAAAATAATTTAATTCATGAATGATTTTTTTTTTTTTTTTTTAAAAGCATAGTCATCGTCACTACACATGGCGACATGTCACATGTTGACTAGCACGGCATCCGGATAAGTTGCCCCCCACATTTCGCCCCCAGTAATTTTTGATTACTTTAGAGGCATCGCATACAACTTTGAGTTCTAATTAATAATTTTATAAACGGAAATTTGTGAACATTAAAATTGCAAAGATATTAATTTAGTACATAAATTGCATTTCACGTACGTTTAATCGCAACAGCATGAGATATTAAATTTTGTAAAATCGTTTGGATTCGTTTCATCGAAGTAAACATTTATATATCCTTACAGAGCGTTTCATTTATTGCTAACTTTAGCATTTTGCTGCAAAAATATTTAAAATTAGGAAAGTCAGTTTTGAACGCCAAGAACGATTATTCACTTTACTTTTTCTAGAAACTTCCAACACTCAAAACGTCTGCATGTGGGTATCAGAAGTTACTGGGGTGGGGGGGAGAAATATCACAGAGGCAAGATGTAGTGGAGGCAAAACGTGAGCTGAAATTTCCGTAAACCGATTAGCACATACAAGTAGAAAGTTCAGCGAAACATCGTAGAAACAATGAAGTACCGAGAGAAACCGAACGCAGATAAACTGCCACAGAGACAGCAATCAGGAATGGAAAGAAATCTCAGGATACTGGATCAGTGAGGCAGCAACACTAAAACATGAGCACAATGTGGAACAAAACCGTCTATTAAAAGTGATGGACAGATGACTCCATTCTGTCGTTTCAAAGCCTACACACTTAGTGTATGAGCGTAAAGACCTGCTCAGAGTAACACTTCAACAGCTGGTAGAAAACCCAATGTGCATGAAACAACACAAAATGGTGGACGCCAAATTACAACGTCAGCCTGTAAATAAGGAGCAACAACTGTAAGACCAGACAATATTTCAGATTATTTTACCGACAGTTTGTTCTCCTTTCTGAAGCTTCTGCTTGAGCCTCAGGTTGTGAAGGTGCAGGTCAGCTAGTTGTTCCCCAAGCTTAGCTGAATGTCTGGAAAAGAAACACATTAACACGTGAGAAAGGGCCTGGCCGCTCTGCATGCATCAGAAAAGCATCGACACAGTTCTACTTAGATTTTATTCCCAATTACCATAAATGTAATTCTTTCCCCTTAATGAAGCACCTCAGATGGTTACTTATGAAGTGGAACCGCAAGGCACCCAAAGATTAGCAGCACTTCAGATCTCCGAGGTACGTAAAACCTCAGCATAAACTTGGAATCCCTCCACTCAGGATTGTTAGCATTCATTGCCAGCTTTTAGCCTACTCGATGGCTGCTCGAGCTCACCTGATGTGTAGTTCTGTAGCGAACATCTCAGACTGTATTTCAAATATATAGAGCTGTACTCATGGTTTGCCATTTATATACTGGCGTCAGTAGTCTGGGAAACAAATGCAAGTAAGAATCTTATTGTATGGAGTAGACAGATGATTGGTTGAAAACTGGCAGCCATTTTGCCAGTGGACAAGTGAATGTCGTTTTTGGTTCCTCATTCACTTTTGTATTACTCTAATGAAATCATCAGCCTTGAGGGGTGCTATATGTTACACACTATGTATACCTTTCATTCATTCATTACTAAAGGACAGGCAGGTACGAAATTAATAATAATAATTACTAGATAGATAGATAGATAGATAGATAGATAGATAGATAGATAGATAGATAGATAGATAGATAGATAGATAGATAGATAGATAGATAGATAGATAGATAGATAGATAGATAGATAGATAGATAGATAGATAGATAGATAGATAGATAGATAGATAGATAGATAGATAGAGTAGCACGGTGGGTAGCGCTGCTGTCTTGCACTTAGGAGAGCCGGGTTCACTTCCCAGGTCCTCCCTGTGTGGAGTTTACATGTTCTCCCCGTGGGTTTCCTCCCACAGTCCAGGTTAGGTGCATTGGCGATTCTGAACTGTCCCTTGTGTGTGTGTGTATGTATGTGCGTGCGCCCTGCGGTGGGCTGGCACCCTGCCCAGGGTTTGTTTCCTGCCTTGCACCCTGTGTTGGCTGGGACTGCCTCCAGCAGTGACCCTGTAATTAGGATATAGCAGGTTGGATAATGGATGGATGGATGGATGGATTTACATAGCACCTTTCCCATGCTCAAGGCACTTCAGAGTTTCAGAAGGAATGGCAGGGTATACAGTATATAGAATTGTACTAAACCAGATAAAAAAAGTAAGAGTAAGCTATTAAATTGGGAAAAAAGACGTTCATTGTACCGAGTACACATCACAGTAATCTCGACCTGCCAAAGCTCCGGTGACGAGGACATGATGTGCTGCTGTACTTCAGTGGCAGAAATCTGAGCGACGCCACACTGCACAGCATTCATCTGATTAACACTCAAGTGCAATGACGTTTCAGCATCGACAAGACAGATGCCTCATGAAATGTGCGGACGAATATCAAAGCATCAAGTTCTGATTTTTATTTATTTATGCAAAAGCGCTCCCACTAACAGGAAACCAGCCTATTACACTGAAACAAAGAATGAGCCCGGTGATGGCGGTAAAGAGAGACGAGATGCCATTGTATTTCGATATACTCGATTTATCGAAACTCTCATACCTATTAAGACTCCTCATGTCCAAATGCTCCATGACAAATGCTGCTCCTCCAGGAGAAAGGTCAATCACTTTAATGGGTTTGGGCACCTTGACTGTGCTGGTTTTCAAGATGGCATCTAGACTTGCCAGCTCACCATCAAACATTCTGTGTGCCTTTCAAAATAAAAATAAGATATACATTAATGGAAGATGGGAAACAAAAAAAAAACCACATACTGTAGAGCAGGGGTTCTCAAACTCGGTCCTGGGGACCCCCTGTGGCTGCAGGTTTTTGTTCCAACCAGATTCCTAATCAGTAACACCACCTGATGACGCTCATCTCATTTAATTAGCTGGTCTTATTTTCCTTTTATTCTACATTCAGAAAAGCACAGCAGCATGACTTGTACATTTAGAAGACATTTAGAAATATTTCAGTTTTTTCTATCGATTTAAGGGCTTAACTCTCTTTTTATTATATTTCACCCTCTCTGTGCAGTTTGCTCCCTGCATTGAATCCTAATGACAATTAAAAAAGAGCCGAGCAGAAACCCAAGCAAACAACACTCAGTCGTGAATTGCGTCAGCCCCACAAAGTAGTAAATGACAGATTAATAAAACGATTAGAACACCTAGAAAAGTAGAATGACAATCAAGATGAAAATACTGTTAAAAAGAAAATAATATATATATGTTTTTAAACAAACTTAGTTTTCTAATTTCTCCATTGTTCCCAAAACAGGAAATCTGGGAAACAACAGTTCACTTAATGAGCGCAGGAGTCCAATCAAAAACAGAGGCTGGTTGGAACAAAAACCCACAGCCACAGGGGGTCCCCAGGACCGAGTTTGAGAACCCCTGCTCTACAGGAACGTTTTTTTTTTTGGTTGGCAACTCGACATATCATTTATGAGGGGAAAAAAAAAAAAATGAAAGTTCACTGTAGGATTATTATTCACAGATCTTTAATAAATCAAGTCATGCTATCCATACACCATACTGCAGCACACAGTGGTAAGCCGTGGAGCAACAAACACGAAGGACAAGCGCGAGACAAGACTACAAATAAATACACAATAATAGGTAAGTGAACAGACAGTAACAGCACTCATGATATTGCGACACGTACAGCATGCAATGAAATCCGCACTTCTAGAAAGTTAATTCTGTTCATCTGGACAGTTTCGATACGTTTCATCACTCATCCAAGAGGCTTCCTCGGTCTCAGGAGACTGCAGGTTTCGCCGACCTTAGAAACTGTACCTTGGCCTAATGACCGCAGTAGCACCATTGACTAACAATGGGCCATGTGATCAATGATATGCAAATTGTCCATTGATCAGTGGCCATGAGTACCATTGGCAGAGAGTTGGGGGCACGGCTGCAATCACCGCATTGTAAGATGGTGAGAGATGTACCCTTGGGCCCCCTCCTCGGTTCTGAGATGGTCGTTCCTTTTACATGTAAATGGCCTCCTTGACTCCTCGCTCAAACCAGCGTTCCTCCCGGTCTTCATCACTGAGAGTGACCACTGTCCCGTAGATGTAAACAGACTGAAAAGTCCTAACCTGACGAGGTAGCTCTTCTGCGCTGTGCCATCCGCTTCGCCGGTGGTTGTTTGGTTTCCCCGACAATCCTCTTGGCACTTAACTGTGAAAACGAGATTACTCTGTCTGTGCCGGGGCACCTGATCCTTGGGGTGAACCAATTTTTGCCGTATTGTGTTTTGGGGTTTGAAAGCCGAGACCTGGCGTTTTGGAAAGAAAGAAAGAAAAAAAATGTGTCTCAGCTGTTCAGATACTCCTGACACATCAGGGATCACCAAAGGGTTTTGTTTAGGCGGCGGGTGTCCACCTGAACAGAATCAACTTTCTAGAATTTCCTTACCTGGATTACTGAGCATGCATCGAGACGAAATCCTTACTTGCATGTCTGACTAATAAGTAACAACACATCACCTCGTCACCAGCGTACACGATAAGCAAGAATGCATTAAAATACAAAACTTCATTCCACTGTGCGCACGGTTCATACAATGAAATTTATGGAACGGTTTAATTAACATGGCTATTCTGACGTAAAGGGATATAATCAGAAAAGAAAATTCAGTTAAAGATAGAAAACACAGCAAACAGTCATCAGTGGTTTATTTCTGCCACAAAACATAAATATTTGACATTAACGTTATTTATTATGTTTCAAGCTCATAGACTGAACAGTTGGCATTTGCATCAATCATTAGGCACGGCTACATTTGTTCATTTTTATATATAATTTGCTCCATTTACCAAACAGAATCATTTTTAAAACGTTTGATACGCCTTGCCCTACTGTACCCTCAGCCTTCCTTGGTATCTTCACCCGTCTTGCCTGCTGCTTCCTCTCTTGATTGCTCTCCCACAAAGCCTTCTACTCAGACTCAGAGGCACCTTCCTCACTTCCTGTCCGCTTTTTGAATACCACCAGTGGTAGAGAGGTCCCCATTACCCCCATGTTGCCATAACATCACTCAGATTCTTACAAATGGTGCAACTCAAACCACCTACACTAAGGAGCTGGTGGTGGATTTTAGGAGGACCAGGCCCCTCATGGACCCTGTGATCATCAGAGGTGACTGTGCAGAGGGTGCAGACCTAGAAATACCTGGGAGTGCAGCTGGATGATAAACTGGACTGGACTGCCAATACTGATGATCTGTACAAGAGAGAACAGAGCCGACTATACTTCATTAGAAGGCTGTAATAAGATGCTGCAGATGTTCTATCAGACGGTTGTGGTGAGCGCCCTCGTCTACGCGGTGGTGTGCTGGGGAGGCAGCATAAAGATGAAGGACGCCTCACGCTTGCACAAACTGGTGAGGAAGGCAGGCTCTGTTGTTGGCATGGAGCTGGACAGTTTGACATCCGTGGCAGAGCGACGGGCGCTGAGCAGACTCCTGTCAATCATGCAGAATCCACTGAACAGGATCATCTCCAGACAGAGGAGCAGCTTCAGTGACAGACTGCTGTCACCATCCTGCTCCACTGAAAGACTGAGGAGACCCCACACTATGCGACTCGGGGGATAAACGTTAACGTTATGCAAAGTTATTGTCTGTTTTACCCTGCATTGTTATCACTCTTTAATTTAATATTGTTCTTTATCAGTATGCTGCTGCTGGAGTATGGGAATTTCCCCTTGGGATTATTAAAGTATCTATCTACTTCTCATCTTTGAGGGTAACTCCGGTAGCCCCTCGTTATTACTTAGCAACCCAACATCACTCTAAGTTATTTGGTTTGTTCTCATTGACATGCTCTGTTTGTAAAAATAAAAAATATACTTGCCACCATCAGGACCTTACCTTCGTGCCCCTAAAGTATTGTGCCTTTATTCCTACCACTGAGTCACCACGGTCAAACTGACCAATCAGATTGCTCAGAGGGCCCCCCCACACACACAGTGGAATACTTTAAAAATATTTGCCCTCTCTTGCCCTACATGGACTTTCAGCTCCTTTCCTCCGTATTCGCATGTGTCTGAATGTCTCTTCACCGGCGATCCCGTTCTCGTAAAGCCTGCGTCTCAGACTCTCTTTACCTTCATTTCTTTTTATTTTTATACTTGCTGTCTTTGAAGGCATCTCTCTCCCGAGTCTCACACTCGCACTTCATCTTTCATTGTGTCACCAAAGCCAAACTGACCAATCAGATTGCTCCGAGGTTTTAGACACACAGACCTTTGTGTTTTATCAGATAGACCAGGGGTCGCCAACTCCAGCCTGGAGAACCACCAGAGGAGGGAAACCTCGTTTGTCAGCAGGGACCGTGACGTGATATTAAAAACACATCAAAAGGCAGACAGCCATCAAACAGATTCAGTACAAATAAATTTAATATGGCAATCAACACTTATGGTGACAATAGATCAAACACAGCTATCTGTTTACCTCGGGGGTCGCCAACTCCGGTCCTAGAGGACCACCGTGCCATATTACGTTTATTTGTACTAAATCTATGACGGCCGTGTCCCTTTTGATGCATTTTTAATGTTAAGTCGTGGTCCCCGCTGACAAACGAAACGTCCCTCTTCTGACAATAACACTGAATTGAACCTGCACGTTTATGGGATGGAGGAGACAACAGGAAAACAAGAACAGGTGAGTAGGAGAACATGAGAACGGGAACTTAAGGAGACGGAGCCGCGCAGACGTAAGGTGCTTTAGTCCGCAGAGTTGTTTAAAGTTAAAACCAAAAGACGCAATGACACAAAACACACCCTCCTGAAATAACACAGCCGGTGGTTTTCTTTCGACACAGTAGTCCTAACAAAGGAAAGGGGAGAGGTGGGGTTGATCAAGAAATTAATTTCTGTATCAATTACATCGTTGTAGCATACAAACGAAACCCAGCAAACTCGAGCCAACTATGCAGAGCATGAAGGC
Source organism: Polypterus senegalus (assembly GCF_016835505.1). NCBI lineage: Eukaryota > Metazoa > Chordata > Cladistia > Polypteriformes > Polypteridae > Polypterus > Polypterus senegalus. The sequence continues at coordinate 97,634,127 of NC_053170.1, forward strand.
CGATTCGCTAAACAGCAAAAACGCCAACCTCATTCTTATGGTTGATTTTCACGAACACTCGCCCGTGGTCGGTCTCGTAAGTTTGTCCCTCGCTGATGCACCCACCCCCTGCGTGCCCTGCCGTCTTCAGGGTTGAGGTGTTTAACTCCTTCTTCAATAAGCTCTCCATCCCTCATTAATGCGCATTCCCGATGAGCAACCTGCACATGCGCACTAGCAGGCGAGCGCTTAGCACACGCGCAATGAGGATTTGTCCAACGTCATCGACGTGAGTTTGGCACATGCGCAATGTGACTGCCGAAACTGTACACTGCATAAACAGTGTATCTCGTGTACAGTATTTACTTTAGTGGTGTTAGTGTGTACGTGAACGCGTGTGTTCTCGATGGAGAGCCGGCCTGTCCACGTTAGGTCTCTGCCTTGTATCCGATGCTGGTAGGATTTACTTTCTGCGACCCTAAGCCTACCTACAGCATGTGCGGAAAAAGCTTAAATGAGGAGCACTAACATGTGTAGTCATTTGAAGGAGTTAATGACCGGAAAAAAATTAAAACATCGCAAATGATATGTCCTGCTGTTCCGAAATGAAGCGCGGCTGTAATCCATCCATTTGTCCGATTTGTGAACCTGCAGAGAGTCGCAGCTTTTAAATTATCTATCTATCTATCTATCTATCTATCTATCTATCTATCTATCTATCTATCTATCAGTGCCATTCATCTATCTATCAATCATACAAAGCATTTCGCCTATTATCTATCATATCTACCTTTCTGTATCTATCATTTTATAGACTGATGTGAATGGTGGCTGTTTTATAACTGAAAAGAAATTCTCCTATTATCAGCTCAGGTCAGGTTGGGGAGCCTGCACTGGTACAGCGCGTTGCCACATCCACCAAAGGGGGAACAACTCGGGATCCTGGCAGGCAACCCCTCAGGTAGGCACGCGGTCCAGTCCCACCCTCCGGAAATGATCCTCTATCTGCCACAGCCTGGTGTTATGCGGGCATCCCGTTGGCCCGTCCAGCCGCTCGGGTCCTTAATGAGGGTCCTGTGAGCCGGGTCACCCTGGCTGTAGTGCCGTAACTGCCGCTCCCTCACAATGCAGGTCATGTGCCTTATTCGGGACTCCGTGAGCAACACAAAGTCAAACCAGCGGGACCCACACGGACACACAGTACCGAAGGTGTCCAGCCTTCGTCTCAGCTCACTGGATAACGTCCATATCTCCTATTACGGTTCAGCCAAAAACCTCACAATTCTTTTATTTGCTGTTTTAAGTTTTTCTATTTAGATTTTGAAAGTCTTCTGCACTGGCATGAAGGGGGCCATGCTCACCCCTCATCACATGCCCTTAGAAGATGTGTGGCGCTCCCACTGGTACTTTTTACAGTAATCTCACTCCACATTCCATCCATCCATTTTCTAACCCGCTGAATCCGAATACAGGGTCACGGGGGTCTGCTGGAGCCAATCCCAGCCAACACAGGGCACAAGGCAGGAACCAATCCTGGGCAGGGTGCCAACCCACCGCAGCACTCCACATTCTGCACTAGTAACTCCTCTGTACCAGCAGATGGCAGCAGAGGGTCATATCCCCCCCTGAATTCTTACGCAAGCCCCTCTTTTCAAACATTCTGGACTGTTCCTGTTAAAAAGACAAAAAACAAGCAGACCATCTGATTGCCCAGCAGGCAACATTTCCTGATTTTGGAATGGCCTCCCAATACACCTAGCCACCCACACAGAAGGCGCACTCCCACAGATTGGACCGATGACGCATTTGTGGTCAAAGTGTTGGCTTTTATTTAGAAATGATTGTCGTGAAGAGCGAATTTAAAAATAAAGATGTGTGTTATTTGCTGAAAATGGAGAAGGCTGGGGAGGGGGATAATGACTTCCAAAGGTTTTCTCCTCTCAGCCAAAAGCTTTTTTCTGACATTTTTAGGCTTTGTGTGCCTTCAGGTAAATGGAACAAGTGTGTCATCTCTTGGTGGTTGTGCCCTGATGTGATTCAAAAAGCTGGACTGGACTGAAAAGGTTGCCCAGTCACTTCATCCACTTGCATAGTTTTACGGTAGGAGTGACGCAAAGGAACAAAGATCAGGAACACAGAAATGGGTGGGCTGGCTTTATAATAACATCTGGAATCTGACAGGCAATTTCATAATCAGAAACTGGTTCAAATTTCAGAGAATGAAGAAAACAAAACGGTGAATGTGAGAAAGTGCTTACAAGAGATTAGGGAGCTCAGTTCTGGGACATAATGGGTGGATAGGGTAGGACATTAGAAGAGGAGTCTTAGTACCCAAAACACGCTGGCCTGCTCCTCGGGGGTCACACAGAGCTCACAGGCGCGAGATGGCAATCCCAGGAGGACGCCCAGGGAGGACATGCGGACTCCACACAGAAGGCATCCCTGTGGTGACCAGTTCAGGGTGGAAGGGACTTTTTTATTCGTAACCATCACTCCTTCCTTTACCTCACACAAAGCACTTTGAGGTCTACATATGTATGGAGGTTTGAGGTTTCAGTCCATGATAGGCCCACAAGCGTAGTCAGTGAGCGTTTAAAGAATTCAGCAGAAATGAGGCTGGAATGACAGCATTTGGTCAACGACTGAAATATAAGAAGTGGACGACAGTTGAGAATGAAGAGACTGCAACAGGTGAAGAGGAGCCCAGGCACACGCGCTCAGTGGCAGGATCACCTCACGCTTCAGCTGACTGCATTACAGCGACGCTCCGTCTGCTCCAGAATTACCTTTATGACCTACTGGCCATGGCGTACACACAAAGCTTTGAAATCAAACACCCGCTATTTCTGTTTACCCCGCACAAATGTGCTGAACAAGTAAGCTTACCAGAAGCCATACTGCCTTCCACGCTGTGCCCTGAATGATCTTCAGTGAGTCACTTCATCTGCTGGCACTCACTCACACTGAAGAAACGTGGAAACGGTGGGATGGACGCGCACATGTGAGGCGTCCTCAGAAGTGGAAAGGCAACACACAGCCGTCTGAATCCTGCCTAACCCGAGTCACAGGGAGATGGAGCGCATCCCAGCAGTGAAGAGCGCATGGAGGTCATGGCTCACCAGGTGGAGCATGGCCTGGTGGCTAAAATGAAAAACACGGACCCTCAAGGCGGAGTGACTCATGGCCTGGTCTACTCCTTTATTAAATATTAAGACAACTATCTATCTACTAATTATCTGCCTATGTCTGCCTTTCATATACTGTATGTCTATTCTGTACAGCACGCCTTTCACGTTATTCAGTTTATCAATCTAATATATAGTTGTGCCTTTCCTATCTACTCATCTATAGTATATAGTGCTGTTCACATCTCTATCTATCTATCTATCTATCTATCTATCTATCTATCTATCTATCTATCTATCTATCTATCTATCTATCTATCTATCTATCTATTATATAGTGCCTTTCTATCTATCTATCTATCTATCTATTGTATAGTGCTGTTCACATATCTATCTATCTATCTATTATATAGTGCCTATGATATGTCTTTTATATAGTGTCTCTCACGACTACTTTTCCATTTATCTGTTTTATTCTAAATTGTGTATAAAACAGATATTGTGTATCTATCTATTATACAGTGCATTTCTTTACAGACAAATATCTAAAAAGGAAAATTACAGCGGTTACTTTACAACTCAAAAGAAGGAATCAAAGCGTTGAGGTTCTCCCGTTCTTTACGGTTCAAAAACAAACGATTAACAAAAAAAGAAAAAAAAAAAATCACAATTTTGAAATCCTTTTGTTTGCTCTTTAAAGTTTGTCTTTTTAGACTTTTAAAGAGTACAAATATTGTCTTTCATACCAATCTATCTACGATACAGTTATGTTTTTCATATACAGCATGTTTATTTGGTATATAGTGCCTTTGATATTTATTGATCAGTCTTATATATATGGTTGTGCCTGTCTTATCTATCTATAGTATATAGTGCCTTTCATATCTATAAATATATATATATATCCATGAATCTTTTGTAAATCTTCATATCTACTGATCTCTCTTTTATACAGTACCTTTCTGTATCTATGTTAGACGGCTCTTTTCCTTAAAGATAGATAGTTTTACAACAGAAGAGAAGGCATCAACGTAGTGTGGCTCTCCTGTTCTTTACGGTACAGTGACATAATTATCAACAACTCACAATTTTTGGAATCCTTTTATTTGCTATTTTTTATTCTTTTAAAGAATGCATATATTGTACATTATTTCACACATGTCTATATATCTATATTTTATATAGTCATGATTTTCATATATCTATCTATCTTGTTTATTATTTCTGTATATGTATATTTTATATAGTGCCTTTCACATCTCTACATGTCCTTCCTTTCCAGTTGTGCCTCCTCTATCTAGTTATCATTCTTTAGAGTTGTATTTTTGTATATCTAGGAGTGGTGTGCTGGTGCTGTAGCTTGCTTCTTCTCTCTGTGAGCTTTTCTCCGAGTTCTCTGTTTTTCCTCCCGTACCCCAAACTTGTGTGCATTAAGGTATATAGTGACTCTAAAGTGGCTCATTATGAATGAATGCGGGCCCAGTCCCGGACTGTCTGTCTAGGGCCTGGCACTCTGTGACCCTCCTGTCCTTAACTTGACTTATGACTGCGTGTTGCCCGGTGTTAAAGGCCCTACTGTTGAAGGATGTCTATGTAGGACTGCCTTCCACCTGATGTTGCTTGGGGTGATCTCTACCTTCTTCTTGTGTCGTCTCCTTCTATGTTCTCCTCCTCCTCCCATTGGTCTTGTAATGGAAAACTCCAGTTCAAAAAATCGATTAATAGTGCAGTCCAGGAGAACTGGTTTCAATTTCCAGGAGGTCACTGACAGTATGAATTTTATTGTTCTCACATTGCCAGGGTGGACTTTGTCCAGGTAGGCCAGTTTCCCTCACCACTATCCAGAGAGAGATGTGCATTTTAGGGTGTATTTGCTAACCTTCAGTGTGTATCACAGTGACAAGCCGTCCCGGCTCCGGGGTCGATTCCTGTGTTGCACTCGACACTGCCATGATGGGCTGATGATGGTGCGTGGATGTCTGGACTTTTGCGTGCGTTTTCCCTCATTTGTGTGTAACCGTTGTAGTTTGTAAATGTGAGGAAACACCGAACATTGTGAAAAAGCGATAAAAACATACAATTGTTGTGCTGAGCAGAGCGAGCGAAGTAAACCTTCCATATGAGAAGATACTGTCATCTACGTGACACGCACGCGTGGGTCCAGTTAAACGTCATGTGAAGGTAAACAACAACAGCGCCAGTTCCCCGCCCCTTTTACATACTCGATCCGCCCACAAAACCTGTGCCTCCAATAGTGCCACGGGCAGCGTACAGAGTGACGCAGGCACTGACATATGATACGCAAAGCTAGCCTTAGCAACTCGCGTACAAGGCCAATCAGACGCTCTGAAGGCGGGGCGTAGGCGGGAGCTCTCTCGAGCAGCGTACTGGACGCACGCAGTTCCATCCCGACTGTGCGACTTTCGGAGTGTGTTCGACGCGGATTGACGTTTCGTTTTCAAGTTTCTGAAGAGAAGCCGATTCTAGTTTTTCAAAAGGGCAACCGGTTGCTTGCTTTTAAAGGGCTAAACGTCTCCTGTATTTATACATTTTTTCCAGTGAGTGGATTATCCAGCTACTTTGCAAGAAACGCACGAAAACGTGCGAGACGCCTCCCCTTGTTTCAAGCGTGGACCTGTTCGCGTGTGGCGTGGGCTCGTCGTCAGTTTCCAGTGCCGCCTTCCAGTCGGGACAGCTTTTTGCATTTTTGCCCAGCAATTTGAAGGTTGCCCTGTGCGCCGCCCCGCGTGTCACACTCGAGGCAACGCGCGCACCCAGGCGATGGGGCATTGGGGCTGAAATGACAGGAGGATGAGCAGCCGAGGCAGCCCGCTCAAGGCGTACGACTTCCTTCTCAAGTTTCTGCTGGTAGGAGACAGCGATGTGGGCAAGGGGGAGATCCTTGCCAGCCTGCAGGACGGCGCTAGCGAGTCTCCTTATGGCTACAACACTGGTAAGAAGACGGGGAGGTGCGCGGTGGGGAACTGACCTCCTAAATGTTGATAATGCAGCCTGGGCAGGTGAATGGGGAGCTGGTGGGTCGCAGGAGGGGGAATTGAAGCACCCTGAGGTCCAGGTGAACTCGGGTGGAAGGTTACACGGTAGCCGTTGAGGTGGTCGAGACTGTCACAGCTTGCTTACTCTCCACGGCATGGGTGGCCAGTGTTGTGGGATCCAGTCAAGTCTCCGCGAAGCATTCGTTGGCTGGAGGGAGTGAAGAGAGTGGGCGGCTTACCATGTGCTTTTTTTCGGCTTTAGAAGCCCATCAGTCCATATTGGTTTTTTTTCCATGTCACGAAGCATTTGTTGTCACTCTTCGTTTAGACGGCTCGGCTCTGCTCGACTCGTGTTAGTGGGATGAACAATGCCAGGAAGTTCATTTGTGATGCCAAAATCACTCTTGTGTACTGGTAAATTGTGCCGTGGTGGCTTTGATTGTTTGAACAGAATTACTTGAAATATTCCAGTGTGACTTTGATATACTTTATTAATCCCCCCAAGGGGAAATTGTCATTTTGGATGACCTTTGGGTGCCCGCACGCCCCTGGAGCCAGTTGTCAGGCAGTAACAGGATTTGAACCGGAAACCTTCCAGATCCTTAGCCCCAGAGCCACCACTCCGCCAAGCCACCGTTTGTACAGGTAATGAATATTACTGAGGTGACGGCGCATAGCGAGAGGCCACATGGCCACCACACTTGTTGGGTCCCATCCATTTATTTTCCGCATGACGTCGTTTCAGATGAGAGTCCCATTTCTTGTTTTAGCAGCGGCAGGTGCTTTGCTATCAGCCTTGTTATCCGCCACCATTCTATAGGAGGTCACAGAGCCGCAGATGCCGGGTCCCATTCATTTATTTTATGGATACAGTTATTCTCTTCTAAGATGACACGCACATTGGCATTCATGTTTAAAACGCACCACACAATGCGTTTGTCTCTATATGGGATAAGATATGGGAAAAGACGATCCGCTGTGGGGCAACCCCAAACGGGAGCAGCCGAAAGAAGAAAAAGACGTTTGTTCCACCCAGGTTCAGCATCAGTGTTGAGAATTGATCTCATTTAATCAGCAGGTCCTTCTCTTTCTTTCTCTTATTCTGCATTCATGAAAGCACTGCAGTATGATTTGTACATTTTAGACACAGTTCTATTTTTGCTCCGACTTTAAATGCTTGACTCTCTTTTGTTGTTTTGCTATTTTGCCCTTTTCTCTGTGTGGTTTGATCTCTTCATTGTATCCTAATAATGACAATTAACAACAATGCAGAGCAGACCCCCGGGCAAACAACACTGAATGATGAACGGCTGCAGCAGCAATGCCAGTGTCAGACCCGCTAATTAGTGAATAAGAAGTTAAATAAGCAGAATGGAAGTATTGTTAAAAAGTTTACAAAATGGATTATTCCCTTACACTGTAGCTGCTTAATACATTTTAAAAAACATTTACCAGACTATCTTGAACCCAAAACACAGAAACTGGGAAGCAGTAACAGCTCACTTAATTAGGCTAGGAGTCCAATTAAAGATCGAAGTTGTTTGGAACAAAAACCAGCACCGAATTTGGGAACCGCTGCCATTTGGTGTGGGACTCGTAAAAGCAGAATGAATGTGTGTGATGCGCCATCTGTTGGAATGACTGAGAAATAATGACCAGATGGAAGCACACGCACAGACATGGAGACACAGGTCCTTTTATTAAGGTGGACGAGAGTTCATTGGCTGTTTTAACAGAATCAGGTGCTGGGCAGGAATCCATGTCATGTAGGTTGTCATTCTGGATTTGGATTTTGTCATTTTAGGCCAATGAGCGTTGGTTGATGAGAGCTACCGAAGCCGTGGGGGACGGCGAGTGTATGTGTGTATATGTGTGTGTGTGTATATAGAGAGAGAGATATGAGAGATGTAGATATTATTTCTCAGGCTATGTCAACAATTTATTTTAGTTTATCTTTTGTTACGTATTTTTGTCAATTGCTCTGAAGTGACATGCACTCCACACAAGTGGTACTAAACCTCCCCTGACCAGACCTTACCTGATTTTAGGGGACACTGAATGGTCCAGGATTGAAAGTCAGGTTTGTGGGCGCTGTGAGGGTCAGTAGGGCTAACCACTGTGCCAACACGTTGCCCTTGAAGCCACCCATGCATTAATTCAAGGTTTGTTCTTTTACTGAAGGGTCTTTGAGAATCGTGAACCGTGATAGGCTGTTTATGTGACTGTTGGCTTCGCCCAGAAGTGGTCAACAGGGTCTGCCATGTGAAGTTCCAAATTGTGAAGTGGAGTTCATTCTGACCCAGTGGCTCCTGTGTGTTCTCATGTCGCCGATGGTGTGGCAGGCGGTGTACAGACTTCAGTTTTTTGATTCATTTTGCACTTTTTGGAAATATGGGGATTAGTTATGGGAAAAAGGGTGTGAGTGGAGAACGTTTGCTGATCTGACCATCTGACCTTTTTTTTTCCATGTGTGTGCGTCTGCTTTGTACTAACTGGCCAGTGACACTGATGAACAAATTATATGACAGTCACGCCTGACATCCATACGTCTCTTGTGATCTCCAACTCAAAGATAGGGTTGGAAAGTCTACCAGTTTGATTAAAATAAAAAACAAAATAGCAGAGTATGAATTGGGGGTCCGCATGGCGGCGCAGTGGGTAGCGCTGCTGCCTCGCAGTTAGGGTTCGCTTCCCGGGTCCTCCCTGTGTGGAGTTTGCATGTTCTCCCCATGTCTGGGTGGGTTTCCTCCCACAGTCCAAAGACATGCAGGTTTAGGTGCCTTGGCGGTCCTAAATTGTCCTTACTGTGTGCTTGATGGGTGTGTGTGTGTGCCCTGTAGTGGGCTGGCGCCCTGCCCGGGGTTTGTTCCTGCCTTGCACCCTGTGCTGGCTGGGATTGGCTCCAGCAGACCCCCCATGACCCTGTGTTAGGATATAGTGGGTTGGACGAAGACTGACTGACTGATCTGTCCCAGGTGGTCCTGGCAGGATGGAAGGCTCTGGTTGGTACCCGTTTTGTTGACAAGGTCCTGGCCACGCAGCTGACAGGGGCTGTCAACCCCAAAGAGTCGCAGTTCCGAGCGGATTGACCTTTTCGAGCGGTGAGTTATCTTTAGAAGTTCAGATGGCTTTGGCGTCTCTTGTGCCTGAAGTCATTTGTGAGCTGGAGACTCTTGAGTGCACATTTTTGTTTTTTAAATAAATTCAATAATTGAACTGTTTTATTTGTAGTCCGTTGTTCTGCCCAGCCTTCTAAAACGGGCACTATAACTGGTAGTGACGAGCAGCCATTCTGGATCTCACTGCGCACCGATTATTTGAACACATTCTTGTTTATCTTGGCACCAGAGAGCGGTGACATGCTGTGTGTTGGTTGGACGTGCGAGCAAGAATTTGAGTGTAGGCACGAGTAAAGCATCCACACGTTCATCAAATAAGACGCATGATGTCATTCCGAGGCGAGTAAAACTGCATTCTTAGAAGCCTTGGGCTGAGCCTTTGTGTTTGTGTTCACTACGCGATGTGCCAACGTATTCCTGAGGTGAGGTTGTTGGACTGCGTCTGAGAAATGGGATGACCTCATACGCGGGCAGGGTAACATCCTGTGACAATATGGAGTCCACTTTATTATCCAGGCTGTTGTGAGTCACTGATGGGCATTTGCATGTCAAAAGATGAGACTGGCAAATGTTTGGTGTGTGTAAAGAGTTGGGGCGCCACCCTGTAAAACTGAATGAAGAAAACAATGAAGTGGCAGAGACTTCTTTACAGGCACGAGTTCCTTTGTGAAGTAGGAAGAGACGGCTCATTTCCTGGTTAAGTGGTCATGTGGCAGGAAGAGGCGGGTGAATGTGGAAGTGACATCAGCAATGGACTGGCTGTCAAAATTCTGTCAAGTTTCAGAAGACTGATATCCAATCCATTGGTGATGTCACTTCCATTGTCTGTCCACAGTTGTGATCCGTTGTCTGTAGTTACCCACTGGACCAGGGACTGGCACTGTGTCGTAACGTCCTTCTAAATGTCTCTCTATTATATAGAAAAATCTTGGGGCGAGACGAGACTTTCTCAGAGAGACACGTTCAAGTCCCATGAGATGAGACTTTGTACCAAGAGATTTGGTCACTGGAAGTTCAACAAGGCACCTCATGGCAAAGAACTCTCTGAGGATCTAAAAAAAATACATAAAGATGGCGCAGGCTATAAGAAGATTTGTGACACCCTGAAACTGAGCTGCAGCACGGTGGCCAAGGCCGGGGCCGGAAATAAAAGACAAAGAGTAGACGACAAAGTAGAACATCGTAAAAAATTCAAAAACATTGGCGCGGTAAACATGCAGAGCAGGTTAGAGATAATGGAAGTTCGAAAATTCGAAAGTCTCAAAAAACTGATGGTAAAGATCACCTTAGCGCAAACAAATGGAAAATATTACTCAGTGAAATAATGCAACAGCGAAAAGAGATCGAATATATGGATGGACACAGGTGATATGACAGAAGTGTGTAGATAGTGTTCAGCTTTAAAGTTTAGGTCGGAGACTTGTAGATCGTCTAATTCTTGTTGCCATCAGGGAGAAGTTGTGTTCCTTCCCACGAGAATTAAAAAGATTTGTTATTTGGTGAAAGTGAAATCCACAAACACTACAGGCAAACTATCCGCATCTACAATAATCTGTTCGCGATCGCATCATATCAATGCTCAGAACGTAGATTTACACGATTCAGGACCATACGCCAGGAGAATCTGTGGTCCCGCAACAATTAAAGCGACGACAAGAAACCACAATTAGGTCAGGTCTTTGTTTCTGATTACGGAGAAACGATGCAACAGAGAATCGAAAGAGTTAAACGATCGGACGTATTTGAATTTCTACAGCCAATGATGGAGACAAATCCATACGTCCAAAAGTGTCGCACTTTACACGAGGTTTTCTTGGAATCCGAGAGATCACGCTGGCATATATAATAAGTCAACGTGTGACGAATTGTCAGCAAGAATAATTTTGAAAGCTGGAGATATCGAAGACAGAGTTGATATTCGTGTTCATCCAAAAGCACAGCAGCAGATCCGGGAAATGACGAGCGTGTAGGGTCCGCACGGGGGTTGGCGAGTGAAGCTCCGCCCCCTAGTTTTTTTTTATTTTTCGGTTTTCACCGTTTTATTTTTCCTTGATTCAGATTTTTGGGTGTTTACGTTTTTTTTTTACTGTAAGAAAGTAGTAACAGCTACAACAAAACAAACAATAACGAAACGGCACTTGACATTCCTCTTAATGAAACGGCGCACCAGCTCAACTGAACCTTATCCTACAGTTCCATCCATCAGGTAGGAGCCCAGATCCTCCACAACGCTGCATGCTGAGACTGCAGTAGGACAGGGAGGGCCCTCCAGAATTGTGAGAGCTGTCACTACTGTGACGCAGCCTTCTGAGACGAAGGTGGACGTCACTTTTAGAAAGAATGAGAGAGTGACCCTCGCACCTGAGGAGACCTCGCCTGCTCTTCTGCCCGGGTTTGTAGGTCCCGAGTTTATAACGGAAGAGTCAAAAGTCATCACTGCGAGACGAAACATTTATAGAATCCCGGAAACACCGTTGTTAATTTTTAAAATGGAACCCGTTAACAGCCAGTGCTGTTCACTAATGACATTTTTCTACAGGAAAGACTGTTGATACCGGTTAAATATAATTGAATGGGCTAACTGATCCACCGTAAATACGTCACGCACAATTAGAACGTTGAGAATGCGCTGCTCTCTGCCGTCTGGTTTCATCAACTACAACATGGATTTTCCTGCCACAAATCTTTCAAAGAACGGCGTCCATATGTTGTTCAAAGACACGGGGCAAATGAGTCTGACGAAGACTGCTGTCATTTTCTGGCAGGGCTTAATAAAGAAAGGACGCATCTTCAGTATGTCTGACTCGCGTGGACACAGCCTGGCGTCTTGCGTCTGACGATTTTGTTGGTTCCTCTGTTGTCACCTGAAGGGGAGCACTTTTTGATCTTAATGTCTCCTTGTTCTTGAGATGGGTTTTAGATTTGACGCGGCCATTGAGGCGGAGTGGTGGTTCTGAGGCTTGGGATCTGCACTGGGAATCGGAAGGCTGCCGGTTCGAATCCCGTAAATGCCAATAGGGACTCTGCTCTGTTGGGCCCTTGAGCGAGACCCTTAACCTGCAATTGCTGAGCGCTTTGAGTAGTGAGAAAAACGCTATAGAAATGCAAAAAATTATTATGATTATTAGTATCTTTTCATGTCCAGCCTCTGGTATGCTGGCAAAACTTGCAGAAAAGTTGTTGTCCAGATCCGTAAAAGTCGTCGAGATATTGTTATACCCTCAGCTTTGCAGTTAAGCTTGTGTTTCTTTGTTTTTTGACGTAGTTAGGGTATCTGATCCTGCTCGCTTTGACATTTCTGTCCTGTGCGGTTAGCTAATTCCACGCGCCTTTAACGAGAAAACATGCAGGAAACAACGAGCACCAACGGATTGAGGGCACGACTGGATTTCTATGAAGAATTGCGTTCGCTTGAAAAACAGCACACTAGAAAATATTATCTGAATGACAGAACTACAGATTATTCAATGGTTTAATTTAATGGGGAAGTTTTGTAACAGTCACCCCTTCAGTCTAAAATCCGTTTTTAAGCGTTAATTTCGTGATTCTCTCCGTGTTATCCCCGCATTGCGGAAATCATAGGGCCCTGCAGGTGAGGTCAAAGGGTCCAAGACACACCACCTCTAGGAAACAATTAATTGAAGACTTCATTTCCGATGACTCCGATCCTGGAGGGCCGCGGTTGCTGACCCCTTTTCTTAATTAGTGATCGGCTTTTACTGCCAGTTCACACTTTTGCCTTCGTTTCAATCGCCTTGCGGTTTCACAGCGAGAGGCAAAGCGAGCCGATACCCGAGTCCATCGTATGAGATCTGAAAATAAAGAAAGGTGAAGGTCTGCTCGGGTCCACTGACAGAGAGAGAATTCAACCGCGTTGGCAGAATGACAGCAGCAGCGGGACGTGGAATTAAATAACGAGTTTCATTAGCAACAGGAATTGGCTTCTAATTAGGAAGCTTGTTGGAAGTTGAGACTCCGACTGAGGTGGTCATCTGTTGGCTCACTAACCTTGCATCGCCTTTCTATTTGGGCGCCGTTGTTGGGAACAGTCTGAGCGAGTCCGAGGATTCGGTCCTAAACGAACAAGTCCATTAAAATGAAGGCAAAAAGAAGTTAATTAGCAGATTAAGAAGAGGGTTAGGGTTAGACCCCTGCTCTAAACCGTCCTTGTGTCGTTGTCCCACGATGGAGGGGGCAGCCTGTCCAGATTTGTTTCTGACATAAGAAGCTCCGACTCCCAGCATGAAATGATTTCAGTGAATGGATTGGACGGAGGGATAAACATTTATGAGGTCATTAAATGTAACGTGACCTCAGACTGTCCATTCCCGTACATTACGCAACAGGCACATTTCCACCAGCTTTTGGGAGTCGCAGATCTAATCCGAGGCATTAGTGATGTCTTCTCCAAGGATTCCAAAGCAGTTGGCCACTCGTAACTCCCGCCGTGTGTGTTTCCTTTCCCTTTTTGCTCAGAGCCTTCAGTTTTTTGCCACCACTTCTTGGTGTCCTTCATCCGACTGACCGCCCTTATACTGCCGCGTTAGCCTGGTTTGCCGTATACACTCATGTATAAGTCTGGTCTTGAAACCCAAAAAATGGACCATAAAATCAGACCCCGACTGATACGGCCGTTCAAAAATGCGACAATGAATTTTTTCTTACGTCTTCTTGCCTCCTCCAATGTCACATCAGTTTCTCAGGCGTATCGAATTTTGTGGCAGCAGCACGATTACCAATTTCTTTTGCCACTTCAACGACTTTTAATTTTAAACCAGCTTCATATTCTGATCGAACGCTCCATCGTAGATAAGGGATACACTTATGATAAAGGAGTATGAGGGTGTGAGATACAAAACGTCGCTTCGGAACAGTGCGGGTATCACCATGTGGTCACGTAGGCACAACACATAGAAATCAAAAAGGCCGTGTGCTCCATGGCGGGCGGGGCTTAGCATGTCGTGAACTCTTGGACCAATGGCATCAGTTTTCCACATTCCCCCGACCGACATTATATCCATCCATTTTCCAACCCGCTGTATCCGAACACAGGGTCACGGGGGTCTGCTGGAGCCAATCCCAGCCAACACAGGGCACAAGGCAGGAACCAATCCGAGGCAGGGTGCCAACCCACCGCAGACCGACATTATAAAATACCAGAAATTATTCGATAAAATTAAGCCCCAAACTTAATCGTAGGTATATACGGTAATTAATCTAGCCTAGTTGTGTCAGGGGGGCCTTGGTTTCCCGATTTTCAAGTCCATTTATCGCTAGTTATTTTGACTCATCCGTCACCCACCGCGCAGCGTTATTAGTCATTAGCACTACAGCTGTAACCCTCAGTCATGTGGCCCGAGCGGGTGTAAGAAAGTTGCCAGTCGCACCACCACATCAGACAACAGTCAAAGTGACGCCTTATTTATTGGTTTCTGCTACCGGATTGCACCCAGCGAGCTGACTTCGTCTTCGACGATGAAGCACGATTAGTTTTCCTTCGGCCCGTGAACCAGAATTCTTGTGACGGTGGCTAGCTGTGGTCGCACGTTTCAGCTGTCCACGAGTTGCTTGCTTTTCGCATTTCTAGTCGCATGTGCCTGGGAAGTCTCTTCAGTATTTTCAAGCAAATGTTGCCTCTGCTCACAGTAACGTATTCCAGTGAAAACCCTCTGAGCTTACACTGATAGAGCCCTGGTTTCACTGTCAGATGCATTATGGGTAAAATGCTTTTTATGTCAAGAATATGTTTCCATGAAAGACGTGCTCCTAAGAGAACGGGGCTGGGAAAGAGGAGTTACTAATGGATGAAAAATGTATGAAGTCTTCTCGCACACTAAATGCCTGACAGGGAAAAAGCAAGCATCTCTTAAAATATAAATGTGGCGGTCTAAGGAAGCGTCTGCGCCGAGGAATGACGGCAGTCTTTTGAGAATGTTGACCTTAACGGCGCCGAACGAGGACCTGCAGTATCTCACAGGAGTGAGTCCACCCCTCACGTTTTTGTGAATATTTTATTCTGTCTTTTCATGGGACAACACTGAAGATACGATGTCAAGTAGCCTGTGTACAGCTCGTATGACAAATAACTCGACACACGGCCATTAATGTCTAAACCGCTGGCAACAAAAGTGAGTCCACCACTAAGTGAAAAATGTCCAAAGTGTGCCAAAAGTGTCAATTTTTTTCCAGCACTGCCTTAACTCTCTTGGGCATGGAGTTCACATGAGCGTCACAGGCTGCCACTGGAATCCTCTTCCACTCCTCCATGACGGAGCTGCTGGATGTCAGAGACCTTGTGCTCCTCCACCTTCCATTTGCTCAACAGGGTTTAGGTCCTTAGACATGCTTGGCCAGTCCAGCACCTTTACCCTCAGCGGTCGTCTTGGAGGTTATCGTGTTGGCATGCTGCCCTGTGGCCCAGTTTCCGAAGGGAGGCATTCATGAACTGCAGCACTCATGCAGCCCCAAACCTTGACAGTCCCACCACCACCACGCTTGACTGTAGGCGAGACCCACTTGTCTTTGTACTCCTCACCTGGTTGCCACCACACACGCTTGACACCATCTGAACCAAATAAGTTGATCTTGGTCTCATCAGTTCCAGTAGTCCATGTCCTTAGTCTGCTTGTCTGTCTTTAGAAGAGGCTTCCTTCTGGGACGACCGCCATGCAGACCAATTTAATGCCGTGTGCGGTGGGCGTACAGTCTGAGCACTGACTGGCTGACCTTCGACCTCTACAGCAATGCTGGCAGCGCTCATACGTCTGTTTACAAAAGACAACCTCTGGATATGACGCTGAGCACGGGCACCATGGCGAGGCCTGTTCTGAGTGGAGCCTGTCCTGTTAAACCTGTCGCTGTGTGGTCTCGGCCGCCGTGCTGCAGCTCAGTTTCAGGGTGTTGCCAATCTTCTTCTAGCCTCGGCCATCTTTAGGTATTTTTTTCAGATCCTCCGAGAGTTCTTTGCCATGAGGTGCCATGTTGAACTCCCAGTGACCAGTATGAGAGAGAGAGAGAGTGTGAGAGCGGGGACACCAAATCTAACACACCTGAGACCTTGTAACACTAACGAGTCACATGACACCGGGGAGGGAAAATGGCTGATTGGGCCCAATTTGGACATTTTACACCTTTGTTGCCAGCGGTTTAGACATTAATGGCTGAGTGTTGAGTTATTTACACGGTTATAGAAGCCATACACGGACTACTTCACGTTGTATCAAAGTGTCATCTCTTCAGTGTTGTCCCATGAAAAGATAGAATAAAATATTTACAAAAACGTGAGATACTGTAAACTGAAGCAGAACGGAACGGTACAACAGATCTGTGTGAACCCAGTAGCCGAGGAGAGGTGCTGGGAATCCAAATGTTTGCTTTTGGCTCCTGCTTTGAATTCCTGAATGACTTTTTTGAGAATGTGAGACCTGTAGGGGGCGCCCAAACACGAAAACAAGAACTACACAAGTCCCGGGTTCAACTAACGATTTATTTTGACAAATACCTTTGGCCAGGTTCTTTTTCCAAGCACAGTTGCTTCCTTCCTCTCCTCCAGGTTAGTCTTGTCCTCCTTCGAATGAATGTGAGGGGACTCAGGGTGTCATCGTGTATCCCGTGGGAAGAACTTCCGGGTCAGGCGAAAGCTCCCTGAAGTAGGGAGAGCTTGTTTTGACCCACCGGCGGCAATTGGGGACCCTCGAGACTACAAGTCCCATGATGCCCTGTGTGTGTCTAAACTGGGAGCTGACCAGAGAAGCACTGCCACCTACTTTCCCGGTCCATTCGCGGCACCCCAACTGCCACTTCTGGGATAGGAATCATTAGCCATCCCGGCTGGGTTGCTTCTTCCATTACACTGTCCATCCATCATGGCCTCCTGGCCGGGTAAGGCAGCAGTCTCCTACCCAGTCAGGATGCCAGCCCTTCCGTGTCTCCATTGACATTTGCTTAATGAGTGAGGTTCCATAACGTTAAACGACTGGGAATCGAAACGTAAAGGCAACTTGCCCTTTAATACCTGCAACTGTGAGCAGATGAACGTCACACTCCACCATTGGGGACTTGCTTTGAAATGGCGTCCTCCTGGCAGGAATGGCTAGCAAGTGTTGATAATCCGAGAGTAACAGCATCTGAAGAAAAAGCAAAATTCAGTTTTCGGAACAATACAGTAAAATTCTGAGCGGAAATCGTGACATCCCACAGTCTGCCTGTGTGAACAAATTAAGAACAAAGACGGAACGTAACGCATTCAGACGTACCTACGCTTCTGAGAGCCGTCTGCATGTCATCATCTGCTTGGTTGGCGGGTGGGTAGGTGGCATGCTGCCATGATTGCGTTTGCATTTCAGGGTCTGTTTATTCCTCAGAGCGCCTGGTTAATTGCATTTCATACCCCCGTGCCAAAGGCGGTGCCAAGAAAGAACAAAACAACAGCAGACTTCATCGGTCCTCAAGTGAGCTGCACAAGCCGGGTGGTTAGCAGATTCATCACGGAGTCCTCGCCCGGCTGGCTCTTCAGTGGGTTGGCTCTCGTGGACCCTGACGTAAGTAAAGACACTGCCCCTGCTTCTGTGTCCCCCTCTGACGTTGAGGAGACTGAACCTGCAGGTGGGCGGCCACATTCTGTGGGGTCCTCTCACCTCGTATGTGTTGTCATGGCGGATGAAGAGGAGTGAGACTGAATTTTACATCAAGCTTAGGAAGAACGGTAATGAAACTCACAGCGAGCGGACACGGTGTTGAAACGATTTGCCGCGCTGCTGTTTTTCGGTGGTGGAAACACTTTAGGGTCCGCAACACGCGGGCGGATTACAAGACGACTTCAGGGAGGCCATCTGCCGCTGTTCTGGATGTCAACATTGCCAAGGCTAAGGGGCATTCCATCCATCCATTGTCCAACCCGCTATATGCTAACTACAGGGTCATGGGGGTCTGCTGGAGCCAATCCCAGGGCGCAAGGCAGGAAACAAACCCTGGGCATGTCACCAGCCCACCGCAGGGCACACACTAGGGACAATTTAGGATCGCCAATGCACCTAACTGGCATGTCTTTGGACTGTGGGAGGAAACCCACACAGACACGGGGAGAACATGCAAACTCCACACAGGGAGGACCCGGGAAGCGAACCCAGGACTCCTAACTGCGAGGCAGCAGCGCTACCCACTGCGCCACTGTGCCACCTAAGAGGCATTCCAAGTCAAATCAGCCAATGGTCCACACACTTCAGACTCAAACTTTAAGTCTGATAAAATGAGCCATGTTAGTCAGGAGACACCCCCCCGTCAAATGTGTTTGTTGGAAGATCAATGCTTTCGAGGTACAGCCATTTTACCGGGGGTGGAGGGCGGGGGATTGAGTTTATCCGTCCTCATTTTTTAAGTCCGTATCTTAAGAACTAAACCACCGAGCAGGCTGGCACATTCATTGGTATCATATGTGACGAAATGACGACGTTTGGTCCAGATGACCCGTCCTGTTCAAAGCAGCCCCTTGAAACTGACCAGCAATTGAATTTGGGGTTTTTAGCTTAGCTGTGTTTAGGCCTCAGAAACACACATTTGTAACCAACATGGACTTTTGATTTTTTATGTTTCCTTATTCAGAGGCGGGCAGAGTGGTGGGTCTGAGGTGGGATCTGCACTGGCAATTGGACGGTTGCCGGTTCGAATCCCGTAAATGCGAAAAGTGACTCTACTCCACTGGGCCCTTGAGCAAGGCACTTAACCTGCAATTGCTCCATCCCGGGTATGACGTTAATCTGCATGTTGGCCCCCCAACCTGGAGGGAAAAACCTGGGGAGCTGGTGGCAGAATTGGCACTCCAGCCACCGTAATAAACTCCCACTGGTTCCATTCCATCTGAACTGGTGTGGTGCTCAGATGTCACCTGTCACATGGCTGCAGTCGGGTCCTAATCTGGGATCCTGAGTTGGTTTGTCGTGTGGTGGGTGCAGCACTGTGCCATATCAGTGCCCGCTCCTAACCTCTCTGTCTTATTGAGATAACTATGTAGGCTTTCTGAAAAAGTAATAGTAAGAGAAAAGTAGCTGTGATGTCTTTCACTTGGATGTTAGAGATGGCACTGAGTAAGTAAAGCTGGAAAAAATATTGGGTTGTGTGTTTTCATTTAAGGCTCCATCCATCCATCCATCCTCTTCCGCTTATCCGAGGTCGGGTCGTGGGGGCAGCAGCTTGAGCAGAGATGCTCAGACTTCCCTCTCCCCGGCCACCACTTGTAGCTCTTCTGGGGGAATCCCGAGGCGTTCCCAGGCCAGCCGATAGACATAGTCCCTCCAGCATATCCTGGGTCTTCCCTGGGGCCTCCTCCCAATTGGACGTGCCCACACCTCACCAGGGAGGCGTCCAGGAGGCATCCTGATCAGATGCCCGAGCCACTTCATTGGACTCCTCTCTACTCTTGAGCTCCTCCCAGATGACTGACCTTCCCACCCTATCTTTAAGGGAAAGCCCAGACACCCTGCGGAGGAAACTCATTTCAGCCGCTTGTATTCGTGATCTCGTTCTTTCGGTCACTACCCGTAGCTCATGACCATAGGTGAGGGTAGGAACGTAGATCGACTGGTAAATTGAGAGCTTTGCCTTACAGCTCAGCTCCTTTTTCACCCCGAGAGACCGATGCAGAGCCCACATCACTGCGGATGCCACACCGATCCGCCTGTCAATCTCACGGTCCATTCTTCCCTCACTCGTGAACAAGACCCCGAGATACTTGAACTCCTCCACTTGGGGCAGCATCTCGCTCCCAACCCTGAGAGGGCACTCCACCCTTTTCCGGCTGAGGACCATGCTCTCGGATTAGGAGGTGCTGATTCCCATCCCAGCCACTTCACACTCAGCTGCGAACTGATTCCGAGAGAGCTGAAGATCACGGCCTGATGAAGCAAACAGGACAACATCATCAGTGACCCAATCCTGAGCCCACCAAATCGGACCCCCTCAACACCCTGGCTGCGCCTAGAAATTCTGTCCATAAAAGTTATGAACAGCATCGGTGACAAAGGGCAGCCCTGGCGGAGTCCAACTCTCACTTACTGCCAGCAGTGCGGACCAAGCTCTGACACCGATCGTACAGGGACCGAACAGCCCTTATCGGGGGTCCGGTACCCTGTACTCCCCCCACAGGATTCCCCGAGGGACACAGTCGAATGCCTTTTCCAAGTCCACAAAACACATGTAGACTGGCCAGGCAAAGCCTGTAAAAAAAATATATATATATATTTGGAAGGGGGGATCCTTTTCTGTCCCCACTGTACATGGTACCGCGCTGCAGCGATTCCCACCCACACAAATCACGACACCAAACACTCAAGCACATACGCCACTAATACATAAATACGGGGAAGAGAGAAGAAAAAAATGAATGCAATCAGAGCACACGTACAGTCTGCTGTGAGGAAGGATGCGCCGAGCCGTACCTCCTGTTCAGGGAATCGTACTACTAAACAGTCCCGTTGGCATCCTCTCCTGAATGCCTTCACTTCATTCGCAAGAAAATGAAGATTATTTATTCACCTGCCGCTTTCCATGCGAGTTCACTAGCTTATCCTCTTGTCTTTTTTTTATGTTATGGCGTCTGCCGCCCTCCTCTCCCTCATCTGCCTTTCTCCCGCCACACTTATAAAGTTGGGCCCTCGCCGTAGAGTTTATTTGGCCCTCCGAGCCAAAGTTTAGTACCGGTTTGGTAACTGCTGTCTCACACACACACACACATGCTCATGGGAGGCAGCTGAAGGGCTTGAATGAAGGTAATTCCGAGCCAGACCGGGACTCTTTTTCTCTTCTGGGATTCTGTAATCCTGCCGACTACGCCACTGTCACAAACTCGACTAAGAGCCATAGCAAGGTTTGGGGCAGACACTGTTTTTCTCGCTTTACTGCAGAGCGTTCAGAGGAAATCCCGCCCGGCCCCGATGATGTCAGTTCTGGTTCCGACCCCTTTGACGTCACTGCCGGGTCCGAGCTTATGCATGAAGACCCTTCCGGTTCCGGCCCCTTTGACGTCATTTCCTAAACTGGCCTTTAAAGGCCGTCACCTTTCCCCTGTCCCCTCAGTTCTGTTTTGGACTCCTGATTTGTGCACATCAGTGCCATCACTTTATTCAATTTTGCAGCCAGGTAGGAACATACGGGTGGCTGCCCCAAGCCTTGCTATGGCTCTTTGTCGAGTTGGTGACACTGCGTATTTCTTGAAATGAGTTCTCGTTCATCTTCCGGTGCCGAAGTCGACAGTAAGTGGTAAAACGTGAGGGGCAGATACGTTCGCCTTCAGAAGAAATTGTGTAGGGACAGGAGCGGTCATCCCGGGGGTCAACAGTGGCCTGCATCGGAATGGACCGTTCAGTTTCCTTGCGGGCTTGCACGTGTCTGTGGCGCGGCGTGGCCCCCATGCAGAAGTAATAAATCAGCCTTGCAGAATGCAGTATGGCAGACGGGGACACAGTCGAGCTCTGTCAGCTGGGCAGTAAGAGTTGATTTGCTTGTCCACACACACCGTGTAGCATTGGCGCCAAACACATGAACACGAAGTGGTGTTGTTTCCTCAGATATCTGGGGAGATGGCGTCTCTCTTCCAAGACAGTGGGTGTCACTTATGCAATCAGAAGGGGCGCCTGATGATTCAGCCTTCCAGATGACAGCAGTTGCCTTTTAGCATTGCATCGGAGAAAAAAACACAAAAGCCTGAGCAGGTGTGGGCAGCTAAATTGGTGAGGAGCGTCTGGGAAGTTGTTCATTTGTATTGTCTGGGGATTGTCACCTAAAATAACTTTAGAGAAGAACCCCGCAGAAACAGCAAAGCACGAAGGCAGGAGCTGCACAGCTGAGCCCGTCAGTGACAGCCTTGTCGTAAATCACAGCAAAGGCTAATTTAGTTTTTCTTTTATCTGTCAAGCGATTTAGCAGCTCATTTGATCATCCGATTTTCATCCTACGACAATTCTTGATGTCCTCGTCGGCCCAAACGGTATCGTTAGAGCTGTGAAGCAGAGCAGGCAGCGCCACCGTGACGGTGATCCGTCCTCCAGCCGGGCCTCGGAAGCCTTTGGAAAAACACCAATGTGATGTGAAATGTGTCCCCTGCAACCGTGGCAACCGTAATTAGCAGGCGACTCAGCTTGTTTTTAGTTGGAAATCGGAGTAAACCCGTTCTGTGCCCCCTGGCAGCACCCAGAGGTGTCACAGTGCTGCACCCTGTTGATATTTAGTGCAAGTGCGGCACCCAGAGGTGTCACAGAAAAACTTGTTCACCTTTAAGACAAGACCCTCTGTATGAAAAAGAGAAACAAGCCCCTTGTACTCGGGTAATGTGTAGAAAAGGGTAGAGTGTCGGACAACAAGGGGATCTTAAATCGCTTACAGTAATTTCAATAATTTGGCTTATATTCCTTACCATTGTCGATAGGAGGCGGTCAGCGGCCGTTAGACTTGAATCACGGTAACTCGCTTTATGAAACAGAACAATATAATGTGTTATAGCTGCACATACAGCGCCCTCCATATTGTTTGGGACAAGGATACGTTCTTCCTCGATTTCCCCTTCCGCTCCACCATTTAAAATTACAGACATCGCGATTAAAGTGCACAGTTCAGTGAGGGGAATCAAAAGACTCAGAAAAGAATCACCGTATATACTCGCGTATAAGTTGAAAAATTGATCATAAAATCAGACCCCGACTTGTACGCCCGTTCAAAAATGCGACAATTCAATTTTTTTTCTTCCCTCCTCCAATCTCGCCCCAGTTTCTCAGATGCATTGAATTTTGTGGCAGCAGCGCAGTTTCCAATTTCTTTCGCCACTTCAACGACATTTAATGTAAAACCAATTTCATATTTTCTTCTGATCGAAAGCTCCATCGTAGATAAGGGATGCTCTTACGATAAGGTGTAGGAGGGTATGAGATACAAAAAACACAAATCAGTGCAAACGTCGCTTCAGAATAGTTGGGGTATTACAGTGTGGTCAGGTAGGCACAATACATAGGAATAAAAGGCCGTGTGCTCTGTGGTTTCTCTCTCAGCTGGGTGTTAGCATATTGTAATCTCCTGGACCAATAGCGGGAGTTTTCCGCATTCGATTTATATGACCGACATTATAAAATATACGGTCAAATCAAGCTCCGACTTATCCGCGAGTATATATGGTAAACGTCATCCGAGAATAAGCGTGACGCCTGTGACCGTTCCATAAATACGTTCAGTCAAACTGCCACGTTATTTACGGGATCGCATCCTGCGCCCTCTTTTTTTCCATTTCGCTGTGCGTCTGAGCCCTGCTGAGCAGCGGCGTAGTGACGCGTGTGCTTCTCTCTGCCGGAATAACGCACTTCGATAAGATGTATGTTAGGTCGCCTGAAAAAATAACTGGACTACGTGACGCGTGTTACTTTTAACGTGTCGCCCTACTGCCTTCGAGATTGTGCTGCCATGTTTAGCACTCTGAGTTCAGCTCATCAACACAAACTTAGCGATTTCTGAAATATTGAGACAGATTATTTGAGTCCAGGGAAGGAATGATGCGACCACCCGAACAGTTGATTCTGGAAATGTATTTGAAGCGACATGCCAGGCTGACAGAGTACAATGGACACGTGCAGAATACTAAACCTTACTCCACGCTAACCTGGTTTAGGGTTTCCATGGCCTCATTATCGGGTTAGTTGGGTTTCTCTGACTGGAAGAAGAGTTGACAGGGTGTTTTAGAAATCGGGTTTATTGGAGCGCAAGTAATAGACTGCAGTCTGCCTGAGGTTTCAGTCCAGGACGTGTTTCCTTGGAGGCAGCAGCGCCGTCCATCACGTTACAACTACAAGGGTGGACATGGCCCTTTCAGAATCAGTTACTGTAGTGCATGTAAAGGCGCTGTATGATACAGGGGGTCAGCGGGGGGCTGGTCCTGTCACTGCCCGACCTGTGCTACATAGCGAGGAGCATGGCATCCATAATCCAGCCTGAAGACCCAACATGCAGTGAATCTGAGCAGCACACGGCCCTGACATTCTCAGTATGGTCAGCTCAAATAGAAATATACTGCAAGTTTTTGTATTTTTTTATTATTAATGCGTGCGGGGTGCAAAAATCTGGCTGGAGTTCCGATTGGATGGTGACATCACGTGTGACTTATTCACACCTGCGCAAAGCAGATCGGGAGGCCCTGTCAAGTGTAAGGTGGACTGCGCTCACTTGGATGTGTGAAAGTTCTGCGCGTGTGCAGTGCAAATCAAGCAGGCGGCACAGATTGGGCAGCGACATCCCCCAATCCATTGCCCGCTACAGCTCTGTGATGTCACGCCAGCCTTGCCAAGCATCATGGGGCACTGGGACAAAAAATAAAAAGAGATTGTCAACGCCGGCTGTTTATGGGAAAAATTCGGCAGACGAGATCGCTGGGCAAAAACCCCGGAAATTCAGTGCGTAGAACGCTTTGGCGAATTTTGCAGATCAACACAACCTGTGACATTGAAAGGCCAGTGCCATCTCCAGTGTCCCAATTCACTGCAAGGCTTCATTTCTGTTTGAACTTTAATGTGTTGGTAGCACTGCTGCCTCACGGCAAGGAGACCCGAGTTCTCATTCCGAGTTCTTCATTTGTGGAGTTTGCGTGTTCTCCCCGTGTCTGCGTGGGTTTCCTCCTACTCTCCAAAGACTTTCGGGTTAAGTGAATTGGTGGTCCAGATTGGCCCGTGTGTTTGTGTGTGTTTGCCCCGTCCAGGGTTTGTTCCTGCCCTGCGCCCTGTGCCAGCTGGGTTAGGCTCCAGCAGACCCCAGTAACCCCTGGTCAGATCTGAGTGGGTTTGAAAATGACTGACTGCCTTTAATACATTACACTCTGATTAGCACTTATGGGGGTCATTTAGACGCCTTTCCTGGGGGCTGCGCCTCACGGAGTGATCTGTGAATCGCCTACTAAATGATGAAGTGTTTAAATGGTAGGAAGGTGACAGATTCCAGCCGCCATCATGTCTGCTGATCACATGGATCACTTTGACTCCACATATTTATTCCCCACTGGCGAGACCCCAAGTTGGCCCCCGTGGCCCGCTACAGCAGAGGGTGTCCTCCCTAAATCAACCTAAAGTCAGCTGCTCTCCTGACTAATGGGAGTAAAAAAGCAAAGTCCTTGGCGACGTATTTAGAAGGCAGCTGCTCCGTGCTAAAGTGGGAGACCCTGACGTCTTTTCTTGTATCCTAATGGAACCACAAGTGCTTTCTATAAATTGCGTTTCCACGTGGCGCACATTCATGTTTTGTTCTGTTTCGACTGTGTTGTGTTCAGGCGAGTCTCGATCTGCTTGAGCCAGATAAGGCTGGGTGCTTCCCAACCCAAATAAATAAAACCCCAGGCACCTCCATCCAGGTTAGGGAGACCGGGGACGAGCTGCGTGTCCCCCACTCCCACATGCAGGAGAGCATGTGCCCACCTGACCGCCACCCATGCCTTTCGAGGTTGGCACACTAGACATAGAGGTTCACGGCTCTCTCTGTGCCTGTCAGCTCTTCCTTTAGGGCTAATTTGCCGCCATGTTTGAATTTCAAGTGATGAGTGGACGAGGCTGAGGAAGGAGCACACGACAGGCGGGGAACTGGTGGTGTGTAAGACGCCCAACGCTTCCTGGCTCTGCCGCCCGCGTATGGGGAAGTGGATGTAGAATTTAAACAGATTGTTACATAAGCATAATAGAACTAATTATTTTACATTAGAGTGAGTAATTAACCATAGTCCATCCATCCATCCTTTTGGATCACCGCTTTTTGCAGATGATGTTGTCCTGTTTGCTTCACCAGGCCGTGATCTTCAGCTCTCTCTGGATCGGTTCGCAGCTGAGTGTGAAGCTGCCTGGATGGGAATCAGCACCTCCAAATCCGAGACCATGGTCCTCAGCCGGAAAAGGGTGGAGTGCCCTCTCAGGGTTGGGAGCGAGATGCTGCCCCAAGTAGAGGAGTTCAAGTATCTCGGGGTCTTGTTCACGAGTGAGGGAAGAATGGAGCGTGAGATTGACAGGCGGATCGGTGCGGTGTCCACAGTGATGCGGGCTCTGCATCGGTCTGTCGTGGTGAAAAAGGAGCTGAGCCGTAAGGCAAAGCTCTCAATTTACCAGTCGATCTACGCTCCTACCCTCACCTGTGGTCATGAGCTATGGGTAGTGACCGAAAGAACGAGATCGCGAATACAAGCGGCTGAAATGAGTTTCCTCCGCAGGGTGTCTGGGCTTTCCCTTAAAGATAGGGTGAGAAGCTCAGTCATCCGGGAGGGGCTCAGAGTAGAGCCGCTGCTCCTCCGCATCGAGAGGAGTCAGATGAGGTGGCTCGGGCATCTGATCAGGATGTCTCCTGGACGCCTCCCTGGTGAGATGTTCTGGGCACGTCCAACCGGGAGGAGGCCCCGGGGAAGACCCAGGACACGCTGGAGGGACTATGTCTCTCGGATGGCCTGGGAACGCCTCGGGATTCCCCCAGAAGAGCTAGAAGAAGTGGCCGGGGAGAGAAGTCTGGAGGCTGCTGCCCCCACGACCCGATCTCGGATAAGCGGAAGAGGATGGAGGATGGATGTGTCGCGTTGCGTTAAGAGTTATTCGTTGCGTTATACGTTTTTATTCTGTTTGGCTTTGAAATGAACAGGTGAATACTTTTTAAACTTCACACTTTTACTGTAAAACTTCGGTAAAAACACTTTTCTTGAAGATCGCTTTGAATTTTGATTCCGTGTTTGGACTTCCATCGTGACAACGCAACGTATAACTGCCCGTGAGTGAATTTCGTTTCTTTCCCTCTAATAAATAGAACGACGTTTTCGAACGTTTGTCCCTGTGATTTGTTAATTGTCATAGCACAAGCTATTCTAACGGGAAACTGGAAACGTTTTAATACGAATGGCGTATCACGATCTCCTTTGGTGTCTCATGTTAGATGGACTACATGACCTTTCTTGTCGCCTGTTAAAATTTTACATGTTGGAATGTTCAACCAATTTTGAATACAACCAGTCTTGTCCTATCGCAGGGGTCGGGAACGCCACATATTTTAAAATGTAATTCCGTGAGAGCCATACAATATGTTTAAAACTAAATACAAGTAAATGTGTGCATTTACCGTAAGACCAACACTTTTAAAGTACAGTAAGTCTCTGAATTCTTTTTAATAACGTTGTTATGCAGTTGCTAACCAATGATGAATAAAGTACTTCTTACCATTAATGCGACTTCTGGTGCTGCGTGGTTTTGCTGATGGCGTTGTAGTCTGCTTGATACGTGCTGAGGTTAAGCTTCATGCAGACGTTGAGACTTCCATCCGTTAAACGTGATCGTAGGTTGGTCTGAATGTTCTTTAGATGTGAGAAAGACATGCATACGTAGAGCCAAACATCGTCGGTCCAGCCGTACTCGCACGCTGCAGTGCGTGTTATGTGACGGGAAGCGCGTTCCAAGTTTTGACAATCAGCTGCTCCGCGGGTTGACGTTTTTTCATTTCTCCCCACTTGTGTTTGCTCGCCAACTCTGCTTGCTGTCGTGCAAGTCTTTCCAAATCTTTATCCGGTGACTTGAACTTATTCACCCACATGTCTGAGGTCTTCAGGTCAGCAGCTTGCAGCTCAAAATCTCTTGACGGAGACACCGGCGCTGTCCACTGCACACTCGTGTGGATGGCTGATGAACTTAAAAAGACGAGTGCGCTCACGAAATTCTCCAAAGCGCCTTTGAATGACTTCAGGAGATGAGATGAGATGTGAAGCCCGCAGCTGCTGAAGATCAAGATGTTGCGCAGGGTCACTTGCTGTGCACGCATCTCTAAACTCTCCCGGTTTTTCAAAGTGTAGTAAACGACCCGTTTCAATGTCTAGCCTGTTTTCAAATGCAAACGCTGCTCGTTGAAGGGATGAGACTGTGTTTCCAGCGCCTTGCATTTTCACATTGAGCGGCTTCAGATGTTCAGTCATGTCCACGAGATAGCAGAACTTCAGGAGCCACCCAGTGTTGGCTAACTCAGGATGCTCAACGTTTTTCATTTCAAGAAAAGTCCGGATTTCGCTCAGACGTGCAATTTTATCATTGCATATTAGACACACTGCAGAACCTGCTCTCGCCACAAAGGCGGATTCCTCTCTCCATTCCTGCTGAAAAGTACGATACTCCTCGTCTTTTTTTCTTTTAGCCATCTTCTTCGATAAAAGGGTTTCTGCAATTAGTTAGCTGACTGCTTCATTAAAAGGAGGGAAGTTTACTTCCTGACCTCACAACGACCCGTGTACGTTACGCTTTATCCAATAAAAATTGGTGTTGTCCCGGAGGACAGCTGTGATCGGCTCCAGCCCCCTGCAGCCATGAACATCAGCGATAGGAAATGAATGAATGGATTGAAGTGTTTTAGATTTTTAACATTATTATCTTTTTATTAGAGATTTGTCTGCGAGCCATAGGTTCCTGACCCCTGTCCTATCGCAGAGCCCATCGCTCAGTAATAAGATGCGTTTTGTGTTTCTTGTATCTCACCCTCTCCGACTCTACTCCTTTATCGTGAGAGCATCCCTTATCTACGAGGGCGCGTTCGACCAGAAGAAAATAAGAAGCTGGTTTGAAGTGAAACGTTGTCGAAGTGGCGAGAGAAATGGAATGGAATGGAGAAAATTCGATGCGTCTGAGCAACTGATGTGAGATTGGAGGAGGCGAGAAGATGTAAAAAATGACATAAAATCGAAGTGTCGCATTTTTGAACGGGCGTACAAGTCGGGGTCTGATTTTACGATCGATTTTTAGGCTTTCAAGACCCGACTTCTATGCCAGTGTGTACGGTATGAGTACTGCTGGTCAGAGGTGGGGTTGAAATCTGAGTAATCAACGTAGCGCTCAGCATTGGCGTGTGCGTGAATCGCATCAGCGGCCGTGGAGGACCCTGCCATCCAGAGCTCGAGTCTTTCCACGCAGTCAGTTTTGACAACTCTGGTACTCGCGTGGGGTCATCTGTCCAGAACGGGGGGTCCTTGGGTGTCCTCGATGACCCTTCTGGGTGGGCCTGCAGGTATGCAGTCAATAAATGGCCGTCTGTCCAGCCTGCATGCTCGCCTCGCGTCCCCCCGGTGCTTCTACACTTGCAGCTCTCGTTTTGGGTCTCCTGAGGACTTTTTTTTTATTCCATCAGCCCTCGAGTCTCGGCGGTGTGCTGACACTGGCACAGGAAAGCATGTCAGGAGCAGCTTTAATTCCCACGGCCAACAGCTCTGCCGCCCCCAGCCATGAATCATCGGCATGGCGCATCTCTACTGCTTCCCAAACCAGTGATTTGTAATCTGAGGCAGAGTGAAGCGGACGCCAAGCAGTGACTCTCGGTAACGTCGCGCTCTTTAGCTCTTGTGCACTTTCTTCAATCTTTTCCTCTCCATTCCTGATACTTGAGGTGACGGACCCTAAAATATTGAGCTACAAGTTCTGCCTGATCCAGCTGATCCTACAAACATCAGAAGTCACCAATTCAATTGAGGTGACAACACTGGCATTTGACGTCACTCTGCGCCATGCAGTGTGTCACTGGCATGGAGTTTCCTGCCATCATTATGAAGACATACAGTAAATGTCCGCACTTTACATGAAGTTCAGAAAAAGTCCAGAAGTTCTCTTATTGAGCTGGCGAATCTCCAGGCCAGAGGAGGTAAAGACTTTGGATTTACTGGAAGTGAATGCGTGCGGATTGGAGTCGTCGTCTATAAAAATGCATTTGATTTCCCTCGTTACATCTCTGGGCTTTCTCAAAGTTTCTTTCTGCGTCTTAGAAATCACGGAAAGTCGTGGATTCTTAAGAGGCCTGCTGGCTGGTCAGCCCTCGGGCACAACTGCTTTATGATCGGCCTGCTCCGGTCATTCATGTGCCACCCGTCAGCTGATTTGAGGACCGTCACACCAAAATGAAGAGGTGCGGCCCGTGACTGTGGTCCTTCAGTCATCCCACTGGCCTCCAGTTCATGTGTACAGCCCAGTTGTACAATCACATATACGTCTGGAAACGGGCTAGCCCCGCTGCCCACCTTACGTACCCCATTAGTGGCGCCACTCCAGGGCAGGCAGCGAGACGCAGGCCTTCTCGAAATGATGACAACAAGTTAAGTGAGTGTAGGAAACCCGACTGTGTGGCGTCCAAACTCTGGAGTGGATAGACAGACAAATAGATATGATAGATAGAGCTATGAAAGGCGCTATATGATATAGATATGAACTCCGACGCTCGTCTCCATTTGCTGTGTATCTGGGATGCTTTGAGGGGCTCGTCTCCCTCTCTGTCTCCAGTCTCAGAGCCTTTGAGCCCCCAGCTTTATTTTTTTCTACTTTTGTAGACTCTTCTTAATTTTTTTATAGCCTTATAATTTTGTTTTTGTCTTTATCTGTACGATTTGTATTTCTGCATATTGTAACGTGTCTTTCTTTTTTGTCCTCAACAGGGATCGATTACAAGACCACCACTATCCTGTTGGACGGACGAAGGATTAAGCTGCAGCTTTGGTAAATTTGGGAATTTATGTTACGTATTTTTTGTTTCCATCCATCTTTGAAAACTGAAGGCTCACCTGACAGCATCTCTAGCGCTGAAGGCTCACCTGACAGCATCTCTAGCGAGGCAGGGTGCCAGTGTATGGCGGGCGACGCTCGGGTCAACACTTGCAGGGCCACGTTAAGGTCACCGTCTCCTTTTGGGTTTGTCTTTGGTTTTCCACCTCATTTGTAGTTCAGAGGCCCAAATTGTACACGGGACCCCAGATGAGGCCCACCAGTGCGTTATGAAGCCGAGCATCACCCCCCTTGTGACTTGTGCTCCACACATCGGGGCGCTACATAACCTGGCATTCGGTCAGCCCTCTTAATGTCTTCTGAGCACCATCTGCCAGTTAACAGTGACCCCTAAATCCTTCTCATCGGGGGTCCTCTCAAGGCGCAGACCTCCTGCTGTGTGTTCAGAGTGCCTCACATTTCTATTTTTACCGTGTAATTCTTTACATTTACCTACTGGGACTGATCTGTAGACACAAATAGGAATCACAGAAACGACACAAAACCAGCAGAGCCGTCTACTGGGGGTCCTGCGAGCTGATAGACCACCCACACCCCCCACCTCCACTGTGCTCCATGTGAAAGCAGCACTCTTAATAACTTGACTGTGATGTCATGTGTGTTTGTGCGTGTGTGTGCGTACAAGTGTGTGTGTGAGTGTTTGTATGTGCGCGAGTGTGTGCGTGTATGTGTGTATATGTGTGTATGTGTGTGTTTGTAGTATGTGTGGGTTTATGCATGTGTATATATATGTATGTGTGTGTGTGTATGTGTGTGCGAGTGTGTGTGTGTGCGTATGTGTGTGCGAGTGTTTGTGTGTGTACAAGTGTGTGTTTGTGTGTGCGCGGTGTGTGTGTGTGAGTGTGCGCGAGTGTGTGTGTGTGTGTGAGTGTGTGTGCGCGAGTGTGTGTGTGTGTGTATGTGTGTGCGAGTGCACATGCCCTAAAGTGAGACGGCGCCCCACTGATGCCCGTCCGTCTCTAAACCCAGAGCTGCGGAGCCGCGGTGCCGCTCTGCCGCTCTGCTCTTCATCGTCTCCCCGTATCTCATCAGTGATTCACAGGAGTCGCACGTTCAGCAGGTGGGCGTGGATGTGAATCAGTGAGTCACTCGGATTGCAGTCACCTTGTGGTCTGGGGTGTTGCGCCTGCTTTTTCAAATGTGTTTATTTGGGAATGGTGCGAAAGCAGCCTCGTTGCTGTGCCAAGGGCTCATCTGGCGTACAAGTGCCTGGGTGGTGGGTGATGTTTAAGGAGGCTCCATGCAAAACACCAAAGAGTCAACAGGAGTGGCTGACAAATATCAGCATTTGACCCTGTAAACTGCCCCCTCGACTCTGTCGCTTATTTCCGGGTTTCTCGAGGGGCATTTTGACTTGGCTGAGCCCACTCGTCACATTGAGGATTCACTTTTGGCTTGGCCTTCAACAGAAGAACTGACGGCAGTCAAAGAAAGAGCCGGTCATCCGAGGGGAGTCATTTATAAAAGTTAAGAGACTGAGGGGCACACACTCCAGACACCGAGGTAGACCCCTGACCTCCATGTCCTAACAATACTGCAGTCTGCACGATGTCTTATGTAACTCACGTGGTGCGTGCTTAGGACCCCAAGGTGCGCCCGTGACCTCAGAGTCTAATACAGCAATACTGCAGTCCGCACGAGGGGGGACCCCTGGACCTCAAAGTCTAATACTACTGACTGTGTGCTGTGGACAGCAAGGGGCATCGTTTATGTAACTCAAGTGACGCATACTGGATATAGAGGGCAGACCCCCAGGACAGGCTCCCCAGAACCGTGAAGTCTAATGATACAGCAGTCAGCACACTAAGGACACCGAGGGGCGTCGTTTAAGTAATTAAAGCAGTTTACGTTACAGAAAAAGTTGGAACTTCTCACTGCTATTGATGCTCTCAGGCAGAAAACAGACGTTGCCATCGAGCTTGGTATTCCACAGTCAGCTTTGTCAACTGTCTCCCCTGAAAGACCCCCATTATAACAAATTGTCTTTCTAACGGAATTCGCCCCGTACATTTATTATTGAAAGTCCCACTTCCCACAGAAGATGATCACAATATAACCCGCCACCCCCTGCCCCTTTGTTAGGCCAGTTAGCTAATTCCCTCAGCCTCAGTTCCCAGCTGGTACTGGCAGTTCAGTTTCTTGCCTCTAATCTGGGCAGCTCTTGGGCTGTCTTCATGGTCATGTGATCCTTCTGAATGGGGGGTGACGTTTGGAGTTGGCACTGAGAAGACCTGACCGACACATTAAGTGCTGTTTTCCGAGTAGGGCAGCAGTGCATGCAACACCTAAATGTTACAGGATGGCAGTGTGGGGGATCTGTTAGTGCCAAGAGCCCACAGCGCCATGTGTTTATTTGTGGGTGTGTTAATGCTGTGTTGACCTTTCTTCGATGTGTGCAGGAGGCAGCATGGTGTGCACAGCCCACATGTCCTCCGGCGCACCAGCAGGCTGTCACACTGAGTAACTCCCAGCGTGTGTCTGCTGCATGTGACGCAGCCTGGTGCCCCAGATGTTGGTGCCCTACGTGCAGGCTGTCTGCCAAACAGCTGCTTTGCTTTTTCTTTTCCCTGGAGCTCCCCGGCCAGTTGGGAGAGTAGAGGGGACTGTTGCTAATAAGCAGGTCAGCGCCACCTTCTTTACACAGAAAACGTTTCAGGTCCACCTGCTCACCTGTGCCATTCAGCTCCCTGTGCCAAGGACATTCTGCGAGGATCAAACGAGTGGGCAGCACACACTTTGCCCACCTCTGGTCACATCACACTTTCAGATCCCAGCAGTCATTTCTCCACAGGCCTTATTCTCATCCAACCGTGAAAAATGCGTGCTGTGGACGGTGATGATGAACGTGCCACGTTGTGTTTCATCCTTCCCCATTGCAGGCTCATCTGGCCAGTGATATTTTCCGAATCTGTTTATGGCCGATGGTGGACGGCCTTCCTGCACAGAAACAGAAGTTTACATTCGAACAATCGGGACGAGCGAAGCTCGCCAGTCCACTCCGCTCAGCGCCTGTAAAGTAACGTCAAGTCGAGTTCATGGATGAGTCAGTCATGTGATTCGTGTACGAGTTACTACTCCATGATTGGTCAAATGATTCTCTTGTCATGTGATTTGTGTACGAGTTGCTACTCCATGATTGGTCAAACGATTCTTGGTCATGTGATTCGTGTACGAGTTACTACTCCATGATTGGTCAAACGATTCTCAGCCATGTAATTCATGAATGAGTTACTACTCCGTGATCGGCCTAACGATTCTCTTGTCATGTGATTTGTGTACGAGTTGCTGCTCCGTGGTCGGTCGAACGATTCTCTGTCATGTGATTCGTGTACGAGTCTGTGTGAGTTGCACAATTCCCATTCATTCACGATTCTTGTTTTAATTATGCATCTTAAATGTGTTATTATGCTTTGTGTATGGAAATGGCAATGGCATTTGACTTATGTTAAATATATAATGAATTAAAATGTATAGATAATTTAATCTGGTCTTATATCTTAATTTTATATATTATTTTTGGTTGGACTGTTTGGGGAAAAATGCATAATCGCTGTTGATTTGTTACTTGGTCCCCCCCCCAAAAAATGCAATCAATGATAAAATTGCATTTTTGTGTGAAAATAAAGAGCAGAAGTAAACGTGTTGAATATCAATCACTTCGCTCCAAAATGTATTCCGATCAAAAATTGGCATTTTGGCCTGACCAGGATGTTTTTGTTTTAAGTAATGTGCTGAGGTGAAAGGTCAGCGTTACATCACAACTCGGACAATCTGGGTAGCTTTGTTTTGTCCAAATTGTAATTCCGAGTTTGTTGATGTGGTATTCCCGACTCGACCACTTGGATTTACAGTTTGACCGAGAGCAGGTGGACACGACTTTAGGCCTTCCCTGGGAGGCTGAGGAGCCCAAGTGACCGAGTTCACCCTCTGGTGACCCTTTTGCCGAAGTTCATGAGACCTGCAGATGCTCTTCCAGTTTGTGAACGCTGACATCCTAATTTATTTATTCAATTTTATTTTTTTACAGGGATGCCTCGGGCCAGGGCCGGTTCTGTACGATATTCCGTTCCTACTCTCGAGGGGCTCAGGTAAGCTTTCTTACCCTGGTTTGTGTGGGGGGTGCAAGTGGTGCGGGCAGTTGGTGTCATTGCAGCCCCCATGGTGTCAGTTTCTTGTGTTCCATAATTCTGCACTTGTCTTTTTTGCATATAACAGTGCTGTGGGGGGCAGCATGGTGGCACAGTGGTGGCGCTGTCGCCTCACAGCAAGTAGACCAGGGTTCACATCCTGCATCCTGCCTGCATGGAGTTTGCATGTTCACCCCCACCCCGTGTCTGCATGGGTCGTCCCCCAAGTTTAAAGACATGCATGTCAGGTGAATTGGTGACACTAAAGTGGCCTGTGCGTGTGTGTGGGTTCACCCTGTGAAGGCTCTGCTTATGTTTTTGAGTTTGACGTCACAACAGATGCCACTTGCGGTGGATTTGTGGGACGTTTTATTTTAATGTCATTGCAAAGCAGTCTGTTGACCTTCCCTTCTGGGGAGTATGGTCTCTGGTTATTTTGGAGATTTTACAAGGGTTATTTTTTCTCTTGGAAAATCTGATGCCCCCAGGATACCGCTGAGGCACAAACTGGCAACTTCCCTTTTCTAGTGGCGCCACCAGTTGGCTCTTTGTCTTGGATTAAGCCATCTGTCACTCTTGGCCGGGTTTGTCTCTGTCTATACGTT
Organism: Polypterus senegalus; assembly: GCF_016835505.1. Classification (NCBI taxonomy): domain Eukaryota; kingdom Metazoa; phylum Chordata; class Cladistia; order Polypteriformes; family Polypteridae; genus Polypterus; species Polypterus senegalus. The sequence continues at coordinate 97,669,641 of NC_053170.1, forward strand.
TTCTTTATTTTGGGTGTTGCACTAATAAACTACTAACAGCCATTTTGAACAGGAAGCGGGTGACCTCCTCAGTGCTGGCGAAGCCAGTAAATGTTTGTTTTACTTCTTCCACAGGGAGTGATTCTGGTTTATGACATCACCAGTCGCTGGTCTTTTGACGGCATTGACAGGTGGCTGAAGGAAATCGATGAGGTAAGTTGGTGCAGAGAAACACGCGGGCAGCTCCTGTTAATGGGACTGAACGAGTCGGACAGAATTCCCACAGTGGGTTTGCTGTAGACGAGATTTGAATTTGGTGCAGAAGCAGGCGAGAACCTCAGAGTGTGGCCTCCTGTAAGTTGGCATTACCGGCGTCTCTCAGGACGCCACAAGTCACAGCAGAGTCTTGTTTGGGATCCTTCACCACAAATCGAGCAAAACTCCGAGTGGATCGGATGTGTAAGAGAAACTCGGAACATGGTGAGCGTGCAAGCAGTACGGTCGATTTAAAGTCTGTCTGTCTGTCCGCTTCTCACGAGAGAACCACTTCACGGATTTAGATCGGGCTTTTTTCTAGAATTTGCTTCTACATTCCAGTTGATTTTGCGACTTCTCTCATTGTGCTAAGAATCAGAGTTGACTTGCAGTACTGATTTATTTGTGCGAATCTGAGAGACATGCAGCTGGCCGAGGACAGGGGAGCGGGGCCCTCCTCACTCAGTTGCCAGCCTCATGGCGTATCTTACATCTGCTTAGCTAGCGAACGAGAGAAGAACTTAACGGATTTAGATCGGGTTTTTCACAATAATTTTCTTGAATATTCTGGTTGATTTTATGACTTCTCTCATTGAGCCAAGTATCATAGTTCGCTAGCAGGAGTGATTTATTCGCACAAAATCCGTGAGACACGCTGTGGGCCGAGAGGAAGGGGGCGGGGTCCTCCTCACTCGCGTGCCAGCCTCTGTTCAAGTTGGTGTACCTCAAGCCACGTGTTACCTCCGCTTAGCTAGCGATACCTGTTTAACACTAGAATTACCAGAGCCTACGAAAAAACTCGTAATTCCGTCCCACCTTAAACTGCTTCTTAAATCCCTTCACACCTCTCCACCAGCGCCCTTTGTCTTCTAAATGTGCTGATAAAGAGAAGCCGGCTATTCCATCCCCCCACCAATTTAGAACGTGCACGAACTTCTCTCAGCTCATGCCTTGATTGAGTATCTGGGAGTGAAGTGGAGTTTTAGAGTGAAATAATAGATCGTTGTTTGGAACACACGCATTTCATGTCTGTTCCGTTTCTACAGTAATCTGTGTCAACACATTGTTAAAACAGAAACTTTTTTTATATTCTAGTAGTAGATGACAAAATGTAGGCATAAACTATATAATGTATGAAGCCTGAAGTCCAAATAGCAAAGAAACATTTTCACAAGAATAACACAATTGCACTTTTATTCAAACATATAACTGCAGAAAAAAAAGCCGCCTTAACATTGACATTGACACCAGTTTACTATAACTGACTCCGTGGTTCAATAGATACAGCCCCGCTTGGGAATCAAGGGTCACGGTTCGATCCTGCCCCTCCTTTTGAGAAGTAAACTGCTCTTAGTCTTACTGTTTTAGAATAAAAGCATACATTTGATTTCAGTCTGTAACAGCCGGTGCAATTTATGATCTTTGTAAAGGTTAGCTTTTTTTTATTCACTTTTCACTCTTCAGTCGCTCAGAATCAATCCATACAACCCCATCTGACACGGCTGTTTTCACTAAAGACGCGCTATAGCTCTGCAGTGTACCACGATGCATACTAACGCCCCCGGTTCTGACACACAAACGCTGGCGAAGCTGCCTTCTTCGTATCTCACCGTCACTTGCTTTTCTTTTTATTCAGTTTTATTGAGTGTTCCTGCCAGTCCCCGCATGTTGCTGTATGCTTTTCTTTTGCACCCAGGACATGCAGAGGAAAGAATGGTAAAGACCAACTTCGGCGCTATATGCAATCATCAGACACTCCCCATCTGCCCGTGTGCTCAAACACAGGAACATATATTAGTGTAAAAGTATAACAAAAGTGCACTTTTATTCAAGTGCACTTTTTCCATCGCCTTTTCCTGTAAGAAGCAGTGTACACACTTCTCTCTATGCTGTGGTTTCTATTACACACCTGAAAGAAAGACAATATATGTGAAAATATAATCGCACTAATGCAATATTATTTGAAAACGAACAGCGTCAGAGGTGTGAATTTATGCAGGAACTGGAAATTCTCTGATGCGGGACCTTCCCCCAGGGAAGAAAGTACAGTGTCAGGTGCTCATTCAGTGTAATAGAAACCATAGCACAGAGAGGTGTGTACACGGCAACAAGTACACGTGTCGTAAATGTAGGAAGGACGGTCCTTGGGTGTGTGGGAACTGTTAATATTTGAATGTGATGATTTTATATAGCACGGAATGAAAATCTGCACTTCTTAGCATTGCACCATGCAAGATGTCGTATCAATCGCCTACTGTATCTTGCTTTCTTTTTTCTTCGGTTATACAGGTAGTTTTGAATAAAAGTGCACTTGTTTTGTTTGCGAAATGAAGTGTCTGCGTGCACTTTTCGTGGCATTACACGTGTATTTTTTGAGCATGCCCGCTTGAGCAGTATAAAAGTATTGAAAAGTATAACAAAACAACGGGCAGATGGGAGTGTCTGATGATTGCAGATAGCGCCAACTTACTGCTCTTTACTATTCTCTCCTCTGCGTGCCCTGGAGTACAAAAGAAACAGAATACAGACGCGCTATAGCTCTGTGCTGTACCACGATGCATACTAACGCCCCCACCGGTTCTGACACACAGACGCTGGCGAAGCTGTCTTCTTCGTATCTCACCGTCACTTGATTTTCTTTTTATTCAGTTTTATTGAGTGTTCCTGCCAGTCCCCGCATGTTGCTGTATGCTGGATATGTTCATATGTATTGTCTCTTTCTTTCAGGTGTGTAATAGAAACCACAGCATAGAGAGAAGTGTGTACACTGCTTCTTACAGGAAAAAGTGCACTTGAATAAAAGTGCACTTTTGTTATACTTTTACACCAATATATGTTCCTGTGTTTGAACGACACGGGCAGATGGGGAGTGTCTGATGATTGCATATAGCGCCGAAGTTGGTCTTTACCATTCTTTCTTCTGCATGTCCTGGGTGCAAAAGAAAAAGCATACAGCAACATGCGGGACTGGCAGGAACACTCAATAAAACTGAATAAAAAGAAAAGCAAGTGACGGTGAGATACGAAGAAGGCAGCTTCAGCGCTTGTGTGTCAGAACCGGGGCGTTAGTATGCATCGTGGTACACTGCAGAGCTATAGCGCGTCTTTAGTGAAAACAGCCGTGTCAGATGGGGTTGTATGGATTGATTCTGAACGTGACTGAGAGAGTGAAAAGTGAATAAAAAAAAAGCTAACCTTTACAAAGATCATAAATTGCACCGGCTGTTACAGACTGAAATCAAATGTATGTTTTATTCTAAAACAGTAAGACTAAGAACAGTTTACTTCTCAAAAGGGAGGGGCGCAGGATCGAACCCGTGACCCCTTGATTCAAGCGGGGCTGTATCTATTGAACCACGGAGTCAGTTATAGTAAACTGGTGTCAATGTCGCATGTTAAGGCGGCTTTTTCTTTCTGCAGTTATATGTTTGAATAAAAGTGCAATTGTGTTATTCTTGTGAAAATGTTTCTTTGCTATTTGGACTTCAGGCTTCATACATTATATAGTTTATGCCTACATTTTGTCATCTACTACTAGAATATAAAAAAGTTTCTGTTTTAACAATGTGTTGACACAGATTACTGTAGAAACGGAACAGACATGAAATGCGTGTGTTCCAAACAACGATCTATTATTTCACCCTAAAACTCCACTTCACTCCCAGATACTCAATCAAGGTATGAGCTGAGAGAAGTTCGTGCACGTTCTAAATTGGTGGGGGGATGGAATAGCCGGCTTCTCTTTATCAGCACATTTAGAAGACAAAGGGCGCTGGCGGAGAGGTGTGAAGGGATTTAAGAAGCAGTTTAAGGTGGGACGGAATTACGAGTTTTTTCGTAGGCTCTGGTAATTCTAGTGTTAAAGTTTGTCCTGTTTCACTTCTACACAGGCAAAACCTCGGGGGACGGCTAGTTGGGGATAAAGATTCTGGTGGGAGGACACCCCACCCCTCCACCTTGCCTCACATGGCTCAGTAACGATCCCTCATCAGGTTCACCCACAGGCCTTTACTTCCTCTGTAGTCAAGTTCGACCTTCTGATAGGTGCTTCACTAGAGGCTGTGAGCGACCGACCCGAGGACCTCCTTAAACCATCTAATCGAAAGTAGTGACGGGGAGGGAACTTACTCAGTGGCAGCTTGAGACCCCCACTTACTGGGAATGGGGTTGAGCGACTCATCCCCACCTCTCAGGTAATTGCAGTATGTGGACTTCCCCAGACATCACAGATCTGTAAATTACTCAACATGACACTTCACTGCTGTGAATAGGCGCAAGGAAACCATCGGTGTTATGAAATGCATTCCACTTTTGTAATGGCAAATCCGCGGATTATTTGGTTTGCATTTGACAGCACGGCCGTAGGAGGATTTATTTATTGGCTGGTCACTTCTCACAATTGGAGCACAATGAAAGGATTCACTTAATTATTCATCAGTACCTGAAGTCAGACCTCCCTTTGTCAAAGGGACTGATAACACCGTGATATAGTTGGAATGACAAAGCATAACGTAAATCCATGCTACCTCTGGAACGAAGGAAGCAGAACACGCAGCCCGCTTAGCGTACATAACAGGGGACACTCCGCGACGCCATGAAGGTCTGTGTGTCCCCCTCCTGACTCTTCTTCGGTAAGCAATTCCACCCTGGGACGAGAGGGCGCGGCGCTGTCATTGGTGGTGTCGTCTGTTTCTGTGGTCACAGTCGGGAGAAGACACCCAGTGGGGGCAGCTGACTCCGCCCCTTCCGTTCAGGGGTCTGTAAAACCGAGGCGTTCACAGAAGGAGCTCATCACTCCAGCTACGTTTTCTAGAAGCGCCATCGTGCACCGTTATCCTTTGAAACTTACATTTCCTATTAAACGGGGTAACCCGGCTGCCACCCCACCATTTTCTTGGCCCCTCTTCTCTCTGCCCTTTCCTAAAATGCTTTACTCACTGTTTGTTTTACTTTATTTTGTGTTCCAGCATGCCCCAGGAGTCCCCAAGATTCTGGTGGGTAATCGGCTGCACCTGGCTTTTAAGAGACAGGTGACCACGGAGCAGGCCCAGTTGTATGCCGAGCGCCTGGGCATCACCTTCTTTGAAGTCAGCCCCTTGTGCAACTTTAACATCACCGAGTCCTTCACGGAGTTGGCGCGAATTGTGCTGATGAGGCACGGGATGGAGCGGCTGTGGAGACCAAACAAAGGTACGTGAGTTGGGGACACGCGGTGTGACTTGCGGCGTTTTCATACGTCTGAACCCTAAATGTCTGAGCTCTGCGCTAGAAGCCCTTGGCACCATTCAGCTCACAGCGTATCTGAACCGCAGGCTTACAGCAGTAAGGCCATCACAAGCAAGCAAACTCCCACAACAGAGTCTAAGCCATCTCTCTCTATAAAATCCAACGTCTGACTGTCTGTCCACTTTTCACGAGGGAACAACTTCACGGATTCAGATCGGGCTTTTTTTCTAGGATTTGAACATTCCGGTTGATTTTTGTGGCTTCTCTCATTGCGCTAAGTATCAGAGTTCGCTTGTTTTAATGATGTATTTGCACAAATCTGAGAGACAAGCTGCAAGCCAAGGGGAGGAGAGGTGGGACCTCAGGGGTGGGGAGCCGGGCAGGACCCTCCTCACTCACATGCCAGCCTCGGGGCGTATCTCACACCCACTTAGCTGGCGAACGACAGAACTGCTTCTCAGATTCAGATCGGGCTTCTTTCTAGAGTTTGCTTGAACATTCCAGTTGGTTTTGCGGCTTCTCAGTTCACAGTACTGACAGATCTGAAAAACAGAGAGGAGGTGGGGGGGCCAGCGGTAGGACCAGGAATAAAACAAAAAACGAGGACATCTCAAGGTGAAGGGGCCGTTCAGACCACCAAAGTTCTCCAGTCGTATTCCTCCTAAATAACATCAAGGCGAGTCCTACTGGCACCAAACTGCTCCGTGGAAACTTCATGGGAGACACAAATCCCTCCAGGACCCCCTTGCCTTGGTGTGATTGGGACCTCATGTGGACGACTAACCCCCCTGCTTCTTCCTCTCAACGTTCACGATTGTCAAGACAGAAACACTGCTGTGGGCCGCAGTAAGATGGCGGGTTTTAGGAGTTCATCTGTCATTTGCTTCAGAACCATTTTGGTGCCAATGAGGTCCAAATGAAAATTTTAGTTCCTCTCCACCATTAGTCGGTGGATGGGATTGGTGGAATACGAGCGAGAGGAAGATCTCGGGCTTCTCTGGTGGTCTGAATTGATGCCATCCTTGTGCATTCTCACTGCTCCTCTTGGACCCTCGGGGCACCGACTCTTCTGCCATGTGCTGGTCTCGTGCCCTGTGACCAGTCCCGTCTTTTTCGCTTTTCACTCCGGTCGTTGGTCTCGCAGATTTAGAACTGTCAGGTGGCGGCCCTCTGTGTTACACAGGTAGGTATCTGAAGTTTTATGTGGAAAACTGCAAGAAACGTTTTTCGTCCACCTGTCGGGTCGTAGCATTCGGGTGCTTGAGGTGCCACCCGTAGTATTTTGCTTTTCATTTGTTTCTCTGTATTTGGCCATTTGTACTTAGTGGGCTCCTGACTGGCACAGCCAATGCCAAACGCTCTCCTGCTCTGCAGGTTGAGTTGCCTGTTTTTTTTTTATTTTTGACGTTGTTGGGTGAAACTCCAAATTGAAGGGGATTGTAAGTGGAAAGAAACCCTCGCTGGCTTCACACTCGTATTCTGAAAAGCCCCATGCCACCTCCTCAGGGTGACGAGTCCATGAACGTTAAGTAGACCTCCTAGAATTCTGAGTCGTGCTGAATTTCTCTTTAACGCGTCGATACACCAGCTGCCAGGGCCGCCATCAAATAGTTACCAAAATTGGGTTGCGTCATGGAAATCCCAAGATGGAGTCGGCCCGTTAAAATAAAAGTTCAAGTTCTGAGGCACTGCAACAGAAAATGAGGCTTCCTGTTTCAGCGATTATCTGGTGCAGATGGTCTGCCAGTCAGTTAGCCAGCAATCCCACAGAGAAGAAACCAGTCTGCCAGCGAGCATTCCAGGGTCTCCTGAGCTGTCATTAAGTGACGTGTGCCGCAGCCCTCTGCCATCTTGTGCCAACTGCAGAGTGTGGCAGGAGGAGGTGAAATCAGAGCGAAATGCCATCTGTGGGCGGGTGGGAGAAACGCAGGGCGAGTAGTGGGGTGCCAGCTGGGTCGCCCCCCCCACCCCTGCCCCCCTTAGGCCATTTTAGACAAAAACAAAGCACACAAGGGGGCAAAGCACAACTGAAATAAAAAAAAAAACGGCAGCCTTCTTGGCTTCAAGATCTCCGTCCTCAAGTCTGGGGCCAAGTGAGACATCCCCATTCAAGGACAGCGGGTTTTCATTGGGGTCTGACTGGAGTGGGCACAGCCAGTTGCCCTCAAGGGGAATCTTCTCGGGGCTGGTGATAAAAAAGTGGGGTATTGCCAACCTTAGATTGGCCCTGAAGGCCTTCCTGTGATGTGCACATGTGACGCGTGTCATTTTCTAACCTGCTTAATCCAGACCAGGGTCACGGGGGGGGGCCGGAGGATATCCCAGCTAGCATAGTGTGCAGGGTGAACACACAGACGCACATAGAGACAGACAGACAAACACACACACACAGACACATACAGACAGACAGGCAGGCAGACAGACAGACAGGCAGACAGACACGAGGGCTGATTCACCTAACCTGCATGTCTTTGGACTGTGGGAGGAAACTCCCGCAGACACGGCGAGAACATGCAAACTCCACACGGGGAGGACCTGCGAGGCAAAGTCATCAAAAACAATAGCAGAGGAGCCCAGCCAACATCGAGAGGGTGAAAGCCGCTGAAGGCTCCACGGACCTTTCCAAGATTGTTCACCTCTTTGTCCTCACGAGGCCCGTTCTAAACACGTCAAATCTTAAAGCCGTCACAAGCAAACACCAACCAAAACAGAACACGGGTTCAAAAATCGCAGAACTCGCCACTCCTAACGCACATTCAAAAATGAACAGCAAGGGATTGTGGGTAGGCTCACTGGATTTATAGGGGGGACCACTCAGGAAACAGGAAACATGCTGCGTGATTCACCAAATAAGAGGAAAGTACACATACAAGGCGAATAATTAACATAAAAGAACAATAAAACACAAAGTCCATGTGCACAAAACTGCAGGTGGATAAACCAAAGAAGTCACAAGCTGATGCCCGCTCTGCTCTCTGTGAACTTGGCAGAGGCCTGTTGATGGCCTGAGCTCGGGGGGTCCTCTCGACCCTGGGGGTCTTTAGCCGCTCTGCTCTGCTCTGCTCCTGGCCTTGTTGCTTAGGCTCCTTTATTGTCCTGCCTGTTTCTGCCTCTTCCTGGTCTTCCCCAAAATCGTCCCGTGTTTTACTCCATGCAGTTTCCCACTACTCTGAAAACTGCCCACCCCCCCACCACCAGCGTTGATGGCTGATCACCTCCACCGCATCATAAGGGTGCCATTGTTTGGGTGGTGGACACTGAGCATTTCCCCTTGGATTGTGTGACATGCCAGTGAGGCCACATCTGGAGTTGTGTGTGCAGTTCTGGTCCCCTCACTACTAGACAGAGCAGGAGAGCCCCCAGGTGCATCCTGGGACTTAAGGACATTTCCTGCTCGGACAGACTGTCCTACTGCTGGATCACATGGTGCAGTCATAAAGCAGGGGAGACCTCCTCCTGGCAGCCCCTGCAACACCTAACAGCTCCCATGAACCTCTGCAGGAGCCCAAGCTGGGGGTGCCATCAGTTAGTCCACTGGGGGGACTCTTTGCCCCCACACTGCAGTCTCACATTGTCCTTTCATTATTATCAGGTGTGAGGCAGGCAGCACTCACCCTGACAGGGACGCCCATCCATCTCTCTGCTCCCTGCAGCAGGGGGTCTTTCTGGCCGGGCAAGGTATGACCTTTCACCCCGGCCAGTGGGGCAGTCCACCCGTGTGCATTACACAGAAAAAATCGGGAAACAAAACAACAACCAATGAGAAAATCCAAACCCTGGATCAGAGTATAGATGGCGTACATCCAGCCAGGAAATCCTGTAAAAAATGAGCTACAGATCACAACGCTCCCCAAAGTCCCAGGACACTCTGAGGGGTCCGTCTCATCCATCGGAATATAAAGATGGGGGGAGGGGTGGTGGTCCCTCAGCCTCTTGGGGTTCCACTCACAGAATACAAGGACTATCGTCAAATGTTACATATGGATGGGTCAGAACAAAGCTGGATTAGGACCCCAGGACACATGGACCCCTCGGGTGACTTTGCTCCTTAACAGAATTCACACACTGGCTCGTGTAATGCAGGCTGGCATTTCGCATTGTTGATCCCAGCATGAGACTCGATTGTTGTATTGCCACCCCCACCCCCACAGGGGGATCCCCTTGGGCATTTCAGCTCATGGATGCTCTCATCATTTCATCCTCCAGCTTGATCATTTGGAATCATACATTGACCAGGGTTGGGGTGGGGGGCACATGGATACTCCCATAGTTTTACCCCCCCCGTCCATCGTTACCCCCGATTGCAGATAATCGATTGTATCTTCCATCGACTTGGCCCCCTTGGCCATTTTTGTGCGTGGACACTCCCACCTTTTCATCCACCTCTCAATCATTCCGACTTGTCGATACTCAATCGATTCTTTCATTGACCTGGGGGTGTTGGGGGGTTCGGGGTCTTGGTCAGCACAAGGATACTCCATCGTTTGATCGAGTTTGGTGCTTTTAGGTGGAGAGGTCCCTTTGCTGTCATGGGCACCCAGAACACCCTGGCAGCGGATCGGCCCCCCGATCAGAGTTGCCCTAAATATCGATAAGCTTTCCTGTCTTTTATATAAAGCGTTGTACGGACGTTTCAAGCCCGTTTTTGTGCGTACGCCAGTTTCATAAACCTGAGCCCCCTGCTCTTCTCGTCTCGGCCCGTTTGAGCTGCCCGTCCACGTCTCTCCCCTTCAGCCCCCCCAGTACGTCACTAATTCTGATCTACAAATTTCAAGACAATGACATCCAGCCGGTGGGCCGTGTCTTAACTGCTCTGTATGGGTTGTCTCTTGGGGGGGAGAACGTGGCGGGAGGTCCCAGCCCTGGAGGTGGCCTCCACATGCTGCAGTGTGACAAAGAGTACGGAGCCCCCCTTATTTTTTTTGGCTCCGTCTGTTTTGCTGGAGGAGGACAGAAAACAACATATTGATTGGCCTGCTGGGGGGGCTGGAATTTTAGAAACCCGAAATGTGCATCTGAGGAGCCGACCTGCAAAGACGCAGGGAGAGGACGGCGCCCCTGTGTCACACGACGACTGTCTATTTAACGGCTCAAAGTGTAAAACTTGTGTGCTGACGGCTCTGCCAAGCTGCGTGGTGTGGTGAATCCTCCCACTACACCCCCCAGCAGCAGCAGCAGCCCCCCTTCTGGCCCCGATGTGTATAATTGTAGTCATTGAGATGTCGCTCATTTGACATGCTATGTAATTACTGCTTGGTTTTAAAGGCTTAGTGCTTTTCACTTCACGTTCACATAATACGGGGGGGGGACACAGGCGTCGTCTTTCGTGTGACATTTAAACGGCGCTCGGTTTCCTGCTGCAGAGCTCGTTGGAGGGATCCATCGTTTGGGGGTAACACGTGGTCTGCACAAACCTCGAGGAGCCAAAAGGATCCGTGGTCACTTTGAGGGAGGGTTGGAAATCTCACCCTGGGTAAGGGGGTGTTTGGGGATAGCCAATCAGAATCCTAAGTACACACAGACACCCCTCAGACCATCTAGTTTGACAGCGACGGGAGCGCGTCCTGCATGCCTGTTTTTACTTATTTATTTATGTGCAAGTTAAAGTCGGGAGGTTTATCGTCATCGGTAAGGCCGCAGCATCATCACAGCACCACTTGGGGGCGTCGTATTGTGGCCGTGTGTGCGCATGTGACCAAAATAAATGTCACCCTGCTTAATAAAGGAGAAACGCCGGAGTTCTGTGAGGAAGCAACAAAAGGGCACAATTGGAGCAGAGCACCCGACATTATTTATCTTGACTGCTAAGGGGGCACCAAACTAAGGGTGTGGCGTGTAGGTGGGTGCAGAATTGGCTCCGGCACAGGAGGCAGAGGGCGGCGGTGCGAGGGACCTCATTGGAATCGGGTGCAGTTAAGGGTGGTGTCCAGCAGGGGGCAGTGCCAGGGCCACTGCGGTTTTTAATTTTTATAAGTGACTAGCCGTCCCCCGTGACTCCGCCCATGTGAGGAGGGCCCCGCCCCGCTGCCACTCCTGATGTCACGCTTCCCCCTCCCCTTCAGCCTGCAGCCTCTTTCTCGGATTATCGTGAAAATATCCCTCCTGCCAGTGAACTACGAGTCTTAGTGTGATGAGAAGAGTCACAAAATCTACCAGAGGGAGAGAGACCAAGCGAGGTGGCACTGGCAGATAATCGAGAGTCCATTGAATCATCACAGGGCACTTGGGCAGCAGACGGCCTTGGGCAGATTTAATGTCAGTAAAAGTAAGGAATTACACGGAGGATGAAATAAGATGAAGTCTGAATACGCAGTGGGAGATCCGAAAATCGAAAGTCCGCCTTATGAGAAGCATTTAGGATTTGTGGAAAACTCGACTATCAACTGGCAGACTGCATTCAGAAGAAGGCTGACAGAGTATTGGGTTATATAGCGCCTTGATGTGTGGAGTCCAAGTCACAGGTGGTTCTGCTGAAGCTTTAGGACGCACTGGTGAGGCCTCATCTGGAGTCCTGTGTGCAGTTTGGGTCTCTGAGCTACAAAAAGACATAACAGCACTGGAGGGAGTCCAGAGAAGAGCGACGAGGGTAACTCGGGACTACAGGTGAACATTCCAGGTTTTTATAATTAAAGAGGCTTTCTGACCAGCTGGGCTATATGCCAACCCACCCCAGTGGGCATTTTGGGGGCTATGCAAACTCCTTAATGCTTGGGACCCCTAGTTGTAACAATTTCTGATTGGCTGACTGTATCACAGAGGAATATGTTAAGGCATGAAATTCCTTTTTAATGAACTCATTTGTCATTTATACAGTATATGCACATATCCCTGTACTGTAGATCTACTCTCTCTCTCTCACTCTCTCACTCTCTCTCTCTCTATATATATATATATATATGTCTTTCATTGAAAGTGTTTTAAAGGTCACATGGGGGAGTATCGGCACAGTCTCAAATAATCTGGCAGCTGCAATGTCAAACAACACAGCAAAGGGAAAGCATCCTTGGGGGGAGTTGTTTGACTGAGTCATGTCACCAAGGACATGACAAAGGTGACTGCATTTCCAGAAATGACAACATGATAAAAGTGTCACCATCCTAAAGTGACCTGTCATTTGGAGATGCTGCCAGTTGGCCGTTGTCTCTTCGCCTTGACATCGGCCACCTCCTGGACTCTGGCTGAGACCAGCCGTGAGAAGCGCTTAGCGTTTTTGGTCGTTAGAAGGGTGCAGGTCTGCCGTGTTACTCATCTTTGCAGAGTCGGAGTGACACAGGCGGCCCTCGCCAAGCACGCTTTTCTCCTGCGGAGGGGAGATGAGTGCTGGAATGATGCAATGACCTGAAATCTGACACCCTGGCGGTGCTGGCAGGGCTATTGGCAAGCGGGCGGGCGGGCGGTGAGGTCTCCTCACTCCCACTCACTCTGTCACTCTCACTGTCTGCCGCTCACCTCCATTTCACGCCCTTCATGTCCCTTTGTTGACTCTGCCGAGTGTAAGCAGGGCCCTCCTCTGGCCTTTGTGCTTCTGCTGCCCTCTTGTGGTACAACAGCAGATCTGCTATTATGGGACTTTTTCTACTTTCTAAGCCGCCCGCTCCTGAATATCTAAGCGTCCTGCAAGCATCCTTGTGATTTTTCTCCCACTTTCATGATTATTTTTTTTTTTTTTTTGACCAGAGCTTGAACCATCCCTGAAAGGCATTTTTTCCTTAGACAGTCTGTGGATAGCCACAGATTTCTTGTCAGTCAGGGACAGGTGTGACAGCTGTGACAAGAGCTGGCCGTTCACCTTATGGACCTGACTGCTCCAAAATGACATCAAGTCGACACTGGAAGGTCTGAGAAGTGCTCTGTGTGAAGAAATATATAAAAAATAAAATAAGAGATAAAAAGACATAAAGGGTTGGGGTACCAGGGGTCACCCCAATTAATGTCCGCTGATGAGAAGCATTGCAGCAAATAGAAAGAAAGGCAAAGTGTCGTCGCTAGTGGCCATGATGGCTCTTCACATCCGTTTTAGAAAAGGGGGGTCCCAGGGGGGGTCCCTCCCAAAGCCTCGGTGGTCTGCTCTGGTGTCACATGGGGGCTGACGACTCAAGGGAGGAGGTGACAACGTCGATAGCCCTCCACAGAGTTCTCGTCCACACACCGGATGTACTTGAGACACGCAGATCCTTAATGCCCACCTGCTCGACACCGTCCTGTGCGTCTGATCTTCTTGGTGCTCCCGTTGGGTCACATCACCAATTTACAAAGCTGTCAAAATGTTTTGTGCATCAGAGCAGGTCGGAATTTTACAGAGTTTCATTTTTTTTTTCTCCTGATATGTTTCAATTGAAAAAGATAAACATATGAATGGCTCCGGTGCAAACTGGATTGAGATACCCCAAGGGGACAAATAAAGAATATCGGATGGAATTGGAAGCAGAGTGAGGCGGCCATCTGTTGGCTCGCATTGAACTTCTTTGTTACCTGGCTGCTGGTGAAGAAAAAGAAACACAGAGGAGCTTGAAAACTAAACTTGAAACAAAAGACTTCCGTCTGATCAGCAGCAGTAATCGGTTACTAATTAAGATGGCGGCTAGAAAGAAAACCAGCAGCCACTGCAGCCCTCCAGGACCGTAGATGGACACTCCTGTACTTCACGTTTTATACTGCATCTAAAAATCAAAGTGGACCTCTGCGGTAATGTTTGCAGTGCACCATCTGTTGGAGTGTATTGTGTAACTCATGCAGTAATAAAGTGAATTTCATTCATTATTCCAACAGATGGCACATCACAGACGTAGATAGTAGTGAAATGCATTGCTACAAATGTTTGTGATGCGCCACCTGCTGGAATGACAAATGCATTGCATTTTATTAATAAAAATGTTTGTGATGTGCCATCTTTTGGAGTGACAGAGACATAGCAACGAGACAGACACACAGATGTTTATCCTTCTATTAAAGTGCATAAAGTAGATAATACTTTCAAATACGTAGTGTGAGCGTATCTATCTCTCTATCTAATCCTGCCTACTATACCATATTCTATCAATCTATCATATAGCGCCTTTCACGTCTATCTATCATATAGTGTCTTTTCTATCAATCTATCTATCATATAGCGCCTTTCACTTCTATCTATCTATCTATCATATAGCGCCTTTCACTTCTATATCTATCAATCTATCTATCATATAGCGCCTTTCAGGTCTATGTATGTATTATATAGTGCCTTTCACGTCCATCTGTCACTGTCATTTTGCCTTATCTGCCTTTGTACGTCTTGATGTAACCGCAGGAGGCCATGTCTTTAAGCAGTGCCTCTGTTGTTTGCCTTTCCAGTCCGTTTCTGTCTCTTTGTGCCATTGTGCAGTGGCCCGTGTCCTTGTCATCAGTCTCTTTGTGACGTGTCATGCCAGCCACTGTCCTATCTGGATGCGACTCACTAATCTCTTCCATTTTGTTTTGCAGTGCTGAGCCTGCAGGATCTGTGCTGCCGCGCCATCGTCTCCTGTACCCCCGTTCACCTGGTTGACAAGCTGCCCCTGCCTGTTGCCTTAAAGAGCCACCTCAAGTCTTTCTCCATGGCCAACGGCTTGAACGCCAGAATGATGCACGGACGCTCCTACTCCCTCAACGCCAACAACAGCAAGAAGCGGAACAGCCTGAAAAAATCGAAACTCATCCGCCCGCCCCAGAGCCCATCACAGAGCTGCACCCGGAACAGCTGCAAGATCTCGTAGCCCACCCGCCCGGTCCGAGGACTCTGCGCCTCACGCTGCTGCTAGGCCGACGTTGTTCAAGCGGGACTTGCCTTGACAACGGTTTGCCAAATCTTAACTTCACACGCGCAGGAGTGAACCTCTCACCGTAACAGAAGCCATGTTCTGCTCAATAAGAAAAGGGAAGGGTGAGCAGAAATCGAGAGAGACCACCTGGGCAGGGAGAAGTGGGAATCCCGCCCAGCAGTTTGAAAAGGACGCGTCTTTTTAATGAAGGTTTGCCTTTTAAACACTGAAAGCACTAATAATAAACGCTGCATACCTGTGTAACAAAGATTTGGATACGAACAGAAGCTTTTTTGTGTATTTAAAATGATGTATGATGTTGTTTGATACAATAGTGTATTATGATTTGTATTATAAAGTTTGCTTTTTTGGAATTATTGCCAGTTTTACATGCAGTGAAGAAGAGACGCCCGACGGGGAGCACAGCGGGGTCTCCGCCAAGTGTTTTTGTAAGTTACAAACTCGATTCTTTGCAATAAATGTTTCAGGCCGAAAAGGAGGGGCGTTCTGCAGTGGTGGTGTCTTCTTGTGTTTCTAATGATGGGGACACTGGCACGGGGGTCTCAAAGTCAGGGCCAGAACGTGACACTTTGTACACCCAACGGGAGCTGAAATCTAAAAACGGGGGGCGCCACGTCCTCGCGACAGACAAGACACGGTGACGACCCACGGCCACCGCGTGCCACAGGCCATCGAGGAGTCGCGCTGACAAAGAAGCAGGGTGAGCGAGAGGAGCGGAGACGTTACAAAAAAAAAAAAATAATAAGGGGCTTCATGAAAAATGAGGGAATTCAAAATATCACCTCCTGGCAAACGCTGAAGTAAAGCAAAGAGCCGCACTGCTGAGGCCAGCCACGATCTCATCGGTGGACAATTCTAATGAAAAAGAAAGAAACAACAGACAAAGACTCCATGGCTCGAGTCCCGTGGCCTTCCCTCTTGTCCGGGCTGCTAGAAGGGACCACCAGAGACCTTCTGAGACCAAAAAAGGTTGCAGTCCTCTTCCCCATCACCATCTTGTCAGGCAGCTTACGGAACAAGGGGCTGCTTCTCAACTCGCCCCCATTGCTCTTAAACTGGGGGTTGAGTTGGGGGTCACGTAGGATTTGCAAACTGGGTCGCAGTCGGTCATCACGGGTTGATAATGCAAACCACATTCTTTGAGGGTCTCCCTTGGTAAACTGTGATACTCTAAGGGACCCCACTTTGACGATTTGTGCCAATTTTCCTAGCGGGACCACCTCATCCTCCCCTAAGCTTTGACGAGTGGTGCCAATTCTACAAAGGGGTCCCTCGTTCTGACAATCATCAAGGGTTGGGTTGCTCGCCTCCCGGTGGTCAGACTGAAGTCGCCGTAACGGCTGCCCGTGTGTTTTAACGTCAGTGCAGTTTTATTGCTGTGATACAAAACTGGCAGAAAGACTGCACCACTGAGACCACCGCGTCACTGAGTCTGACCCATGCCCTGTGTGGGGTCCTAACCCAGGGCTTCAAAATAAATGCATTGGGGCTTGTATAGAAAGGCGCTATATAACTGAGGATGACTTTGTGGGCTCCAAACCCTGGGCTTCAGATTGAGTAGGGTGGGACTTAACTACAGTAAGGTGTTGTGTGCTCTTGAAGGCCATGTGGGGTCTTAACCCAAGTCTTCAAAATTAGTAGGATGAGATGAAAAGGCGCTATAACGGGGAAGATTACTGTGCTTGACTACCTGTGGTGCCAGCCACCACCTCACATAAAGTCATACTCTGTAATCTGAGGTGCCAGCCATCCTACTACTAAATTTAGTTTGAGGTGCCACCCTCCCCATCATATTGCAGCAAGTTCTGTAGTCTGAGATGCCAGCCACCCTGCCCACTACGAAATAAGCTCTGCCAGCCAGCCCCACCACTGGGGACCATTCTCTGCTATGTGAGGTTACATTGTATGGTGCCAGGCCCCCAGTGTATGATGACAGGTTCTGCAGTGTAAGGTGCCAATCACCACACACACACACACACCACATCCCAAGAAACTGCAAAGGGACTCCCAGATATTCTGAGCTGGACGGTGCAGGTGCCAGTCATTCTTTTTTGTTTTGATTTAAGAAATGCACTTCAGTTTGAAGTACCAGTGATCATAATGCATGATGCCAGATACAGAAGATGACAGCTACCCCTTCCCATCCCAGCATTTTACATGCCAGTTGCTCAGAAGTGTGAGGTGCCATCCACAGTTGTGCTCAGAGACTAGTGCCACTTAACGAGGAGTCAGGCACAGCAGTGTGGGCTGCCAACTTCACTCATTATGACAGGCAGCAGTTTTAAAGTAAATGCCCGTGCGGTCCAGACAGCTGCCTTCCCTGGCACAGGAGGAGGCCGATTCTTCTGAGCATGTTCAGTGTCGTGTAGGCGCGATCCCGACGCCGCCGCGTGCACTCGCGTGCTCGATTACTCCTGCGATGCCGACACGGGCGCGGCGCGGTCCCGCGCGCTTGTTTCCACTCCATTACTCGGCGCTCCGCACTACAGCCTAGTAGTCGCCGAGGAGGAGCCGGCCTGCTTCGCTCGCGAGTGACAGACGAGAGAGGGCGGTGGGATGTCTCCGCTCGGCTGAGGCTCAAGCTGCTGGGAATACGAGGGGGCAAAGGACCACACTATGAACCTCCTGCCTTCCAATCCTCACGGAAATGGCTTGTTGTACGCCGGCTTCAACCAGGACCATGGTGAGGCTGACCGGGGGAGCCTGTTTGGGTCGCGTAGTCTGGCGCAGCTGAGCGCTTGGCCCGCCCGGCTCTGTAGGCCCATCCGCTTGCGGCTCTCCTTCTGCCTGAAGGCTACGGGAGAAGCCGGGAGTGACGGACTTACGCACGGCTCGGGGTGTCCGCATCTGTCTGAGCTCGGGGGTGGAGGAACTGAGGGGCTTCGTGAGCGAGTACGGACGGGTGGGCTTTGTCGAGGGTGTCCTAAAGATCTCAAGTGGAATATCAATGCGAACCGTGCAAGTTGACCAACTAAACGAGTGTGGGGTTTTGCGTACTTCAGAATGACGAAGGGCGCCGTCATTGCAGTGGCCCGTGACCCGTGATGGTGGTCCTGTTCCGGCTCGATGGACTTTCCCTGTCCGCGGTTGCATTTACGTTTATTTTACTGACTGACGCATTTATCCAAAGCGACTTACACAAAAAAAAAGAGGTCAGCAGAATGGCGTAAACGGGGTTAGGGGGCTGTTTGGGAACAAGTATGACAGGACAAGGGGACAGAATTGACCTTAACAAAGGAAGAGCTCGGAACAAAATGCCAGCGGGATATAATTCGTAAGTATCAGGCAGACAGAAATGAACGGCACGAGCGTCGTCAAAGGCTTCCTAATCACAGGGAAGGAGTCAGAAGTTTGAGTGCCGGTGGGCACCCCGGTCCACCAGCCAAGAGTGGCACGTGAGGAGCGCCTGGGTGGAGGGTTGATAGGAGCAGGAGGTGCGGAGGACCTCGGCGGAGTCTCCATATGCAGTTGTGCACTTGAGCTTTTGTACCCCGGGCAGAGTCTGTGATACGCGCACCACTTGTTAAAAAAAAAAAAACGACGAGGCGACAAAACGCATTTCTTTTATTTTTAATGGGGTTCAAATGAAACTGGTAGGCATCGCAGAATGGCACACTCATTAAAGAAACCACAGCAGCAAGTGTAATAATACGAGGGTCCTGCGCACCCGTGGCGCTTAATGTCGTGTGACGCCCCCTTTAGCATCACCGAGTGCCTTTACTTGGCGCACACGAGAGCGGAATAAGGAGAGTAAATCAGTCAGCGAGTAAACGTCCGTTCACACGTGTGCGGGTCCACCAATGGAGTTAAAGTCCGCAACGGAATCTGGAAACCAGCTTGGGGGCAGGGGGTCTGTCAGTTCGAAAAGGAACTTCGTTACATTACTCATGACTTACACCAAAATGTTACGGCCAATCTGATCACGTCTTCTCATCGCTTAGAGACTGATGGAACTTTATTTGACCCCGGGGGACATTTGGCCTTTTACAGAAGCTCTTTACATAAATACTATAAATACATGAATGGATCAACACACACACACACTAGAATGGCTAAAAAGAAAGTTCTGACTCGGCAGTCCCAGTAAGGTGCAATACAGGAGCGCCCTGCAGTGTTTCTTGACACACTTCTGCTGAGTGAGTCATTGGCCGACAGCCCACCATGTCAGTGTGTCACAGAGAGGATGTGCAGCGTGGTTCATAATGGCACTCCGTTTTGTTTTAATTCTCCTCTCTTCTATGAAAACCTCCAGAGTGCGTCCCATAATTGAGTGCGCCCTTTCAATTAGCTTATTTAGTCACTTATTATAAAATGTAATACGTTACTTTTGCGTGACTTTCTTCTTTGATATTTAAAAAAAACCAAAACTGCACGTTTGACTGGCCAGCAGTTATTAAATCGTAAGCCCAAGAATCGTCGAAGTGCAGCCAAATATGATCATCTGCTTGTGTTTCATAAATGCGTTTAGTCCTTCATGTGCAGTGGAGTGTGAATCCCATCCATCCTCAACCTGAGCCCCCAGTGGTTCACCGTGTGGACCCTAGATGCTGCGTCGGCTGATCACACTGTCTCGGCATGTCTGTAGCGGGCGGCTGGATGAAAACCGAAGTGACGCTTTATTGATGTTCGTAGTTTTGCCACTGGGCTGCATGCAGTGCGACTGAACCCCACAAAGGGGGTGGCAGGCCGGCACGGGGGCTTCGACCCTCACATCCAGTACTGCTGGGGTAAGAATAACGTGGCAAGAGTACGTTTTAGACAAATGTTAGGATGTTCACCTAGAGAAGCACCGACACCTGGAATATGTGGTAGACAGGAGGACTTTAGTGGCCTTCAAAACTCAACTTGATGTTTTTTTTGGAAGAATGAAGTGGACGGGACTGGTGAGCGGAGTTGAGCCGCCTGGCCTGTTCTCATCCAGATCTTTTAAAAACAACTGTGGCTGGTGATGTTTGATAAAAAAAAGAAAATCAACAGTTTTGGAAACGTCTGTTGAGTTAAAATGAGAGCACTCGGAAGCCGTGGAGGTTCAGTAGGTAAGACTTTTTCAGTAGCTACAACAAGTGGCTTCTGATGAAGAAACTGGTTAGAATGACAATGGTGGCCCTCCAGGATCGGAGTTTGTGACCCCAGGAGTGAGTTAGTCATCGGTTGGCTTGCTTTGCATCCCCTTGTTATTTATGGGGTTGTTATTGTCATGTACAGAGTCCACTGATGCTTAAGAACATGCACTCGCCTCACTCCGGCGCCATTATTGAGTAAATCTACCATACGTGACATGTCCCAAACCATTAGTCCATAATTATCTGCTAATTTTGTTTGGGTGGGCACTGCAGCTTTCCCTGCACACTCATGTGGACACGCGGCATATCTGTAGTCGTAGTGCTGAAGGTTCGACTTTGATCCATCTGTTCATCTCGCCCTTTTCTAGGAGTCTTACATGGCCGCTCCACTTTTTCGTTTGCACCAAAGACGAGCTGTGGTCTGCCTCTTCGTGGGCTGAAGGTATACGAGGGTCCGAAATTCAGAGAAGGCTCTGAAAAAATGGTCAGGCGAGTGTTAAGCACAAAGAAGGAGTGGGATGCCCGTCCACATCCACCACCGAGTACGATATCGAGCGGTCCATTCCATGATTCTGACAAACCGATGAGGATTTCGGCCCACCGGTACACTTTCAGACCAGAAAAGGTGGATCACTGCACCTCTTTGCTGCAAACGGAGAGTGGAGCGGCCAAAATGACGAGATAAACGGCCTGACTGAGGTGGGAAAGTTCACCACGGAGACCCCCAGACACACCTGCGCCCCGGGAGAGCGTACAGCAAAGCCAAACTAAACGGGCAAGTGACCATTGATTACTGTTGGGTAACAATAATACATAATGGCTCACTCTGCACGTCTTTATTGTTTAAGGCAGATGTCCTTTGTGTTTTGGACAACTAGAGGTGGTCTGCCACAAGCAAACTCGTATTAATCGGTCAAAAAATCAACAACACAAAGAAAGGGAGGTTTGGAATCTTAAAAAGCAAGACAATCAAAATCGAGAGGAAGGAAGTGTGCAGCTGTCACGTGTGCAGAGTGTGTGGAGTTTGAGACCCCCGGATTTGCAGCGTATCCCACTGCAAATACAAAACACCTGTAATTCACCTGCTTAGTTTGGTGTTAGGACCACCACAGGTGGAATACAATTCAGAGTGTACTCCAAATAAAAACCACAATGCCGGGCCGGCAGCAGTGGCGCTCAGAGAGCTGAAGTGGTTCACTAGGGTCTCATTTCTAGTGTCACAGCCGCATGTAGCGAGAGACCCTCTGTGACGCTAACGCAGTGTGCAGCTGCCATACAAAATGTTGGCCGCGTCAGGAGCTTCCATGTGGGTTAAACCGCAGCGTTAAATGCAATACTGGAGGGTGGGCCGCATGCTGGGTTCAAAGTGCGAGTCTTCTAGGTGGTCCCTGACTGAGGGTGAGATTGGCACCCGCACTGCAAATGTGTAGTCCGAGGGGGGTGCTTTGTGACAACAAGTGTTGTGATGCCAGTGACAAACACCTTCGTCATCGGATGAGGAGCCCCCGTTCATGCTGCACTGACTCGTCGTGCTTTTCACGTCCTTTTTGACGTTTGCCCACCTTCAGTCCCCCATGTCATCTGTCGTGTGCTCATATTTCCGGCAGGCGGTGCAGCTCCGTGCCTGAAGCATTGGAGTTTACACAAGGTTGTGGGTTCAATCCCCCGTATGTCTTTGCTCTGCGGTTTTAAGAAATTCTGCAAGTACACGCGGTGCTCCCCATCTAAGACAGGCTAATATCTGAGTAATCGGCGTAGACCTCGTGTTGTTTTATTTGATACGCGGCTCGTCCATTTTGTCTCTTATAATGCAGCCTGAGTATCCCTAATCTGAAGTGCCATTAAAGGTGGGTTCAGTGTGGAAAAGGGAATGAAATTACAAAAAAAAAAAATAAAATGGGACACCACAAGTTGAAAATGGCACATTGGTGGTTAATGTTTTTAAAACGGAAAGATTTGTGGAAAATTGAGTACACGCATTTCAGTTCTTCATTGCAAATACGCAGCAGCAACCCTCTGGAATGGGCTCTAAAATGGAGTCTCTGTGCCACAATTGTCACTTTTGAGCTTTAATATGTTTGTCACATTTACGCATGTTATAACGGCAGCTTGGTGATCTGAATCATTGTGGCACTTTTATTATCGTTTTTCTTCTCCTGTACATTTTGCCTGTTTTTATATTTTTCTTCCTAACCCCGTCACCTGGATAGACCGATACAACGGCTGTCCTTTCGTGAAGGCAGATTATACTTCTGTGATGCTTCCTGGGATGGCGTTTGCTGACAAATCAAAGCTGTTTGCCTTGCTAGTTTTGTTTTCAGAAAAAACAAAATTGGTGGGGTGGGCATGGGGGTCTGAGCTTTAACGGCAACTTCAGAACACAGGGTGGAGGCTTCATTGTGCTCTCAAGTTCACTGCTGGTGGCTGCAGGTTTTCATGCCACCCAATCTCTTCTTTTAAAACGGCGGGTGTTTTACAAACTGGTTATGCTAAACGCTCACTAAATGAAGCAGGATGTTAGATTCGTAAGAATTTGTGTTTTTTATTTTTAAGTATTTTGTTCTTTATGATTTCTGCTTTACTAATATGCACGCAAGTGGGCCTCACTACACGAGCGGTGCGTGTCAAGTCACTCCGGGGTCCCCTCTGCTTGTCTTTACTTGTCAATATTCACATAAAATAAGAATAAAAAAGAAAATGAGTGAAGTATGCAACAGTATGGCAAAAACACATCTCTGTGGGTTTCTTTTGAGTGCAGCCTGAATGTGGTGACGGCTTATGAGGTCTTGTAAAGTACCATAGCAGGAAACGTCGTTTGGGATTTCAATTGAATCAAAGTGGTACGTTTATTATTTGTGATGCTGCAGACAGACTGATGGGGCAAAGCACCTAATCAACGAAAATGATCTGCTAGCGAATCAAATTAAGAAACTAGTTGGAGTGACATTTTTTACAGTCGTCTCCAGGACCGTTGTGTTGTGTAAAGACTGGTAACCATCACCCTGTTAGTGTCGTGTTCAGTGAGCACCAGGCTGCCGCCATTCAACCATCAAATACCAGTGACTGGCACAGGCGTGGAGACGGGGAGGACAGAGCTGCCTTGTACTGCATGTGTCCCTTTGTTGGACCCCCTTTTTCTTTCCTCAATTTAGCAGTCCAGTGTCACACAGCAGCGCCATGGCCGACCTCTTATACCCCTGTGTGTTGTGGCCGTTCAGGCCAAGGTAAGGCAAGGCCGATGCTGAAGGGAGTGTGTTGTCTGCTAAGCTGTCTGCCTGTTTGTCCCTGGGCACAAATAAAGTTCTGTCTTGTTATCAATATATAGCACCTTTCATATCTATCCATCATTCTATAGAGACTTGCTTATCTATATTATTATCTATCAGTCTCTCCACTACATAGTGCCTTTCATATTTGTTATGTAGTGTTTTGCCTCTCATACCCTTTCATATCCATCCATCATTTAGTGATTTTCTTGTCTGTCTTTGTAATACCTACAGTGCGTCCGGACAGTATTCACAGCACTTCATCACTTTTTCCACATTTTGTTATGTTAAAGCCTTATTCCAAAATGGATTAAATTCATTTTTTTCCTCAGAATTCTACACACAACACCCCATGATGACAACGTGAAAAAAGTTTACTTGAGATTTTTGCAAATTTATTAAAAATAAAAAACTGAGAAATCCCATGTCCATAAGTATTCACAGCCTTTGCTCAATACTTTGTCGATGCACCTTTGACAGCAATTCCAGCCTCAAGTCTTTTTGAATGTGATGCCACAAGCTTGGCACACCTATCCTTGGCCAGTTTCGCCCATTCCTCTTTGCAGCACCTCTCAAGCTCCATCAGGTTGGATGGGAAGCGTCGGTGCACAGCCATTTTAAGATCTCTCCAGAGATGTTCAATCGGATTCAAGTCTGGGCCACTCAAGGACATTCACAGAGTTGTCCTGAAGCCACTCCTTTGATATCTTGGCTGTGTGCTTAGGGTCGTTGTCCTGCTGAAAGATGAACCGTCGCCCCAGTCTGAGGTCAAGAGCGCTCTGGAGCAGGTTTTCATCCAGGATGTCTCTGTCCATTGCTGCAGTCATCTTTCCCTTTATCTTGACTAGTCTCCCAGTTCCTGATGCTGCCACCGCCATGCTTCACTGTAGGGATGGTACTGGCCTGGTGATGAGCGGTGCCTGGTTTCCTCCAAACGTGACACACCAAAGAGTTCAGTCTTTGTCTCATCAGAACAGAGAATTTTGTTTTTCATGATCCGAGAGTCCTTCAGGTGCCTTTTGGTAAACTCCAGGTGGGCTGCCATGTGCCTTTTACTAAGGAGTGGCTTCCGTCTGGCCACTCTACCATACAGGCCTTATTGGTGGATTGCTGCAGAGATGGTCGTCCTTCTGGAAGGTTCTCCTCTCTCCACAGAGGACCTCTGACAGAGTGACCATCAGGTTCTTGGTCACCTCCTGACTAAGGCCCTTCTCCCCCGATCGCTCAGTTTAGATGGCCGGCCAGCTCTAGGAAGAGCCCTGATGGTTTTGAACTTCTTCCACTTACAGATGATGGAGGCCACTGTGCTCATTGGGACCTTCAAAGCAGCAGACATTTTTCTGTAACCTTCCCCAGATTTGTGCCTCGAGACAATCCTGTCTCGGAGGTCTACAGACAATTCCTTTGACTTCATGCTTGGTTTGTGCTCTGACATGAACTGTCAACTGTGGGACCTTCTATAGACAGGTGTGTGCCTTTCCAAATTATGTCACATCAGCTGAATTGACCACAGGTGGACTCCAATGAAACATCTCAAGGATGATCAGAGGAAACAGGAGGCACCTGAGCTCAATTTGGAGTTTCATGGCAAAGGCTGTGAATACTTATGTACATGTGCTTTCTCAATTTTTTTATTTTTAATAAATTTGCAAAAATCTCAAGTAAACTTTTTTCATGTTGTCATTATGGGGTGTTGTGTGTAGAATTCTGAGGAAAAAAATGAATTTAATCCATTAGGGAAAAAGGCTGTAAGATAACAAAAAGTGGAGAAAGTGATGAAGCGCTGTGAATACTTTCCAGATGCGCTGTGTATTGTGCCCTTCATATCTATCACTTTGTGCTTTTCTTATCTATCATTACACAGCACCCTTCCTACCTCTCTCTGTGATATATAGCACCTTATATATCCATCTCTCTGACGTACGGTGCCTTTCCTAACTCACTATCATATAGTGCCTTTCCTCCCTGTCCATATGATACAATAATAATACATTTTATTTAAAAGCGGCTTTCAAGATACCCAAGGTCACTGTACAACAATACACATCGAATCAAACAAACCAATGTACAAACAAAATATTAAAAAGAAACAATCGGTTTTAAGTCCAGATTTAAAAACAGAAAATGAAGCCCACGCACGGAGCTCCAAAGACCGGGCACTCCATAGCCGTGGCCCTGATGGTTAATAACAAGGAGTCTGAAGAACAAAGTGAACGTGATGGAGGATAGGGACAGATTAAAGACCATGAAGAGCTAAAAGGAGATGTTTATATAGAATACGGAAGAGAACCGGTGGCCAATGCAGCTTTAGAAGTGTCGGAGGGTTTTACGTGGCTGCCGAGTTCTGTACATGTTGTAGTTCATTTAGACTCGACGCAGGGATACCAGCCAGCCATGCATTGCAAAGGTCCAGTCGTGAAGTGACAAAAGCAGGAATAAGCGTCTCTGTTGTTACCAGACAGCAATGGACGCAGCCTTGAAATTTACTTAAGGTGGAGAAAGGGCAACCTTGGTAATATTATTAATATGAGGATCACAGGGGAGCGTAGGGTCAAGGATGTGGTAAAGCCAGGGGTCTTTACTGAGGAATTGTCTGCTTTCTTTAAAGTGCCTTGAGATGCATGAATTGAAGCCTCAGGTTTTTCACGTTTTAGTCTAAGAAAGTTTTCAGACAGCCAGTGGTTGATGTCGGCCGAACAGGCAACCAGTGCAGGAGGAGGTCGTGTGTCTGTGTGACCGGCGTGACCGTGTCGCTCAGAGATATAGCGCCTTTCTCGTCGATCTCTCTGCTCTTTTGTCACTTTTACCCTTCATAAGTTAACAGCCAGGCCAGGAATTGGCGTGTTTCCCCTCCTGCTGCAAGTACAGGGTGGTCCAGATCTAGTTCTGCAGATCCAGATCGTCTGGATGACTTTGATTTATGCGGGGACGGTTCCAGTTCGGCACAAGGATGATTCTTCATGTCGTCAGTTCGCACACTTCTCCGTGGTCCGGGATTTTTCGGGTGACTTTCTATGTAATAAACTTAAATAAGTTATAGTGTAATGAAAATTGCATAATTAGATCCGGACCACCCTATAGACGGTGGGCTGCCCAGTTTGCTTTTATCAAAGTTGAGTTTAAAATCTCTGTTTATTACTTTTTTTGTGGTTAAAAGAGGATGTTTGCATAGTTTCATTATTTATTGCTTTCTTTATTTATCTGTGCCACGTCTCTAAGAGGGCAGGACCCCTGAAGGTATCAACCAATGCCACCCACTAATAAAAACACTTGGGGGAACCACTGAAGTGCTAATGAAATGTGACACGTTCTTAGTGGATGGCCACTGATTCTCTGGTGATTTGTGACACGAGCCGAGGGTGTCATCGTGTAAAAATTGAACTCCTAACAGAAGGAAAGATGAAAACTCCAAATGAAACGCGGCAGTTGTGCCTTAAACTCCAGGTTGTCCGCTTCCGCATTTCAGCACAATAAAAAGCAAAGGTTGCTCCATGTCTTAGCACCGCCTGCTCCCATCAAGTCACAAGTGACAAAGCACTCCAAAGTGCACCAGGATTTGGGGGACACTTTCTGTTTTAAGTGACAAGATCGGCCACCACAACTGTGGGACGTGGCCACCGCGCCCCATTCTGTGCCTTTTCCAGGATTTTGTACGTGTTTTTGTTTTTTTCTTTCCAGCTCTTGCCTGGTAATTATTAACAGGGTGTTGTCGGGTTTAAACATTAAAGCTCAACTAAAGTTCAATCAAAGTTCTTAAGTGACCTGCAAGTATGGGGCAAAACTCCTCTGAGCCGACTCCGTGGACAAAATGAGGAAGCCATTCCTGCTTCATCTTAAGTGTGGCGGTTACTGCAGCAAACACATGGGAGGCAAAGGAGCATTTTTAAGATGCCTGTCTGGATGTCTTTCATTTATTAAACGTCAGCCTCATCCATCCATCCATCCACCAAACCCGCATTCCCATCAGCCTACATCTGCAGTAAAACTTTATGCATGTCTAGGATTTTCCAACCATTAAGTGCTGTAACACTGGAAAATATAAAGAGAAGGAGGTTAGCAAGCAAAGCAGCGACAGGATCTGCTCTGAAAGATCAGAATAGGGAAGGCCAGAAACAATCCAAGTGTTGAGTAAAATATGACACAAATCTGGCAGGCAGTTTGAGGAAGGAAAGTGTGCCACGTGGACGTGACTGCCTTGTTCCATTAAAGATCTGCCTGATTCACTGGTGTCGAGCTTTGGCGTAGTAAGGAAGGCCTGCGTTCTGCAAGCCGTTTTGTACTTCTTGGTGTCATGGCGGCACATTTAGGAACAGAGAGAAGCTTCTAGAATTAGTTGTGATCAGCCGAGTAACTGTCTAGAGCAGGGTCTCTTAAACTATTGGGCTGACGCCGGTGTTGTATTTGATTTGAACGGGCCGTATGTGGATTGTGAAATTAAACAGTCGGCCATATGCCTTGATTGTGCCATGCAGCCATTGTAACTGTCGGCGGAGATTCTCCATTCGAACAATCGAAATGGGCCTCGAAGACGCTAAGAAGGGCAAAGTTGGGTCGCGACACATAAAAAGTTTAAGAAACCCTGTTGTGGAGCGACCCGCTAATTGGTAGAAGACCCGAGATGTGTTCAGCAGAGAGTATAACCAGCTCACGTGCCCCCATTCCATTGTACTCCTTGTTCTTCTCTGGATTTCTCAAGTTCAGCTCTTACCCTTCTTTTCTGTGTTTGCGACAACGGTCAAGTCTTACTGGGCACATTTCTTGAACCATCCACTGGAATATTCTGTCTGTTTACTTAAGCATTTCAGCAGGCTCTAAAACAAATGCTGTGTATGTCCTGCACACTTCACACCAAAACTGTGCCAACCCCTGAATAACTCTGTTATTCTCTCACAATGGCGTGTCGCAAACATTCACACTGCTTTTACAAATCCCATACCAAATGACATGTAACAGAGATGTGTGCATTGCATTTGTCGTTCCAACAGATGACCCAACACAGACATTTACAGGAATACAAATGTTTGTGATGTGCCATCTGTTGGAAAGACAAACGCAATGCACAAGTAAAAGACATTTTAATAGATGGTGCACTGGTTAATGCTGAGGTCTGTGTTTCGCCCCGTCTTAGACAAGTAGCACAGCTAGTTAAACTTAAAGAAATAAGCAAGATGCGTATCTCAGGACACGTTTAATTATTTATGATTACGTATCTTTTGTGTTTTCATGTATTTTTTTATATTTCACAATATATTTATATATTCCTTAATTTTATTTCCTCCAGTGTGCTCTTGTGATATTGTAGGACACCTGTGGGTTGGGTGGACCGTCGGAACTCTTAGGTCCTCAAGGCTGCAACTTCGCTGTAACCGACCAGCAACCTGCAGACGCTGTCCTTCAGATGAGACATCAAACCAGGGTCCTGACTCTCTGTGGTGGTTAAAGATTGCTGGGCATCTTTCAGGAAGAGTAGGGTGTACCCTGATGTCTTGGCTAAATTGCCCACCATAATCCCCCATCTACCCGCTGTTCCTAATTTTCCAACTCTCTCTTGTGGTGAGTGTACTGGCACAAGACTGGCTGCCGTCACATCATCCACATTGGTGGTGGTAGCGGTTGAAGTGGCTGCCCGCTGTCTATGTAAAGCACTTTAAGTAGGTTAGAAAAGCGCCATGTCAGTGTCGTTAATTATCATTGTGACTATATGCAGTATATGATGGCCGGCCTGGTCACGTGGACTGTGTGGCGAGTGAGAGCACAGAGACATGAAAGTCGTCCCCCTGGCTCCCCAGCATCCCCTGCTCTGTCTACCGCTGATGCCGCTGTGCTCTTTGCTTCTTTCTCATTTTGTGGTCTGCCCCATCTCTTCTTCTGCACCCTCGTGTTCTGTGCTATCATTCGCTGGCTCCAGGATTTGCTGTCTGCTTGTTCAAGGAGTTGAAGACTCAGCAGTACAGATGTGCCTAAAATAACCTCCAGCTGTTAAAATCTACGTGTGGCAGTGTGACGTCTGGTCCTGAGGCTGCGCGTTTTCACTGTGAGCAGTTTCTTCCTTTGAGCTTGGGCCCTCATGCTAGTTCAGTCTTTGGTTTGCTCCAGAAGTCTCTTCAAATTCACAGCACAATTCTGTACGACTCAGCAAGAGATCACCTTTGTCACAGCACCTAGAAGGCCGACGTCGATTCAGTCAGGCCTTCAGTCTTTTGTTTTGGCTTCCTTGCTTTTTAACATCTGTTTTTTTTTTTTTTCCCTTCTTATCTGGTCCCTCATTTACACAGAATTGCAAATGCCAAGCTGGCCCAGTCAATGGCTAAGTAGATAACGTGGATAAGGTGCTAGTGGCTCTTACATGTGCTTCTAAGAGAGTGCAAAGTGTCCTGGCCTGTCCCCAGTGCTGCTGGAATAGGCTGTGGCACCCGGGCAGATGCGAAGATGATGCGAGACTAAAAGGAACTTCTGAATCCCTCGTGATGTCGGACACACAAATCATACGTTTCAAAAAACGAAACGTGACGCTGACTTCAGTTTGCTTCAGGGGCCTGCACAGTCCACCGATCTCGGTCTAGTAGAGTAATGAGGTGGCTGAAAGAAATGCAGGTCCTGCATGAGGCTGTGGAGTCAACATGGACCAAAAGCCCAAGAGAGGGTCTGCAACCCCGTGTCGAATTGTGGCTGCTCGGTAGGCAAAAGGTGGAGTCGTGCCT
Organism: Polypterus senegalus; assembly: GCF_016835505.1. Classification (NCBI taxonomy): domain Eukaryota; kingdom Metazoa; phylum Chordata; class Cladistia; order Polypteriformes; family Polypteridae; genus Polypterus; species Polypterus senegalus. The sequence goes on from NC_053170.1 coordinate 97,699,928, forward strand.
GTTGGTAAAGAGGCAGGCCCACTAAAGTGACCACCTGGGGGGTGTGTGTATGTGTGTCGTCTTCTTATGGCTGGTCCTGTTAGCGGACACCACGGCAGCTCATCTGTTTTCATATCTTGAGTGTGTATGAATATATAAATAGAGAGTAATCGATGTACACCTCAGTGTTACACAATACGCTTATATACCATTTGGGTTTGTAAAATCAGTGTTAAGGCTGGTGATGTGCCATCTGCTGGAATGACAAATGCAATGCATTTTATTACTACACACATTTGCGATGTGCCATCTTTTGGAATGATAGACACATAGCAACTAGACAGGCACACAGATACTTGTCCTTTTACTAAGGTGGACTTGGTATGGGATTTGTAAAAGAAGTGCTTATGTTTGTGTTGTGCCATCTGTTGGAATGAAATATGCAATGATTTTAATACTACAGACTAGCTGTGCTACCCATCTAAGATGGGTTGAAATTGAAGTGATCAACACAAGGTCTATGTCTCTGTTATAGGCCATTTAGTGTGGGATTTGTAAAAGTGCTGTTATTGTTTGTGATGCACCATCTGTTGGAAAACCAGTCAGACGTACGGACACTTATTAACTTGGATGCTCGCTTTAGGAGCCAACTCCTTCATGTTGGCCTCATTTTGTTATGCTACAGCCTCGCCAATTTGACAACAGCTGCCCACCATGCTTATCTGTATACATGAAAGGGTATGTTTGGCACAAACATCAGGATGTTTCTCTGCACACAGAAGACCATAGCCACGTGGAATAAGTGATAGTGTAGTATGGTAAGACAATTGGACTTTAGGGAACTTCTAAACTCAACTAGACGGGCGAGCTTTGTTGGGCAGAATGAAAGAAACAGCAGTCTGTGAGCCTGATTGCCGCACGTTAATCCCCTTCCATCCTTTTTTTTTTTTTATATATAAAGATGAGCCATTTTATTAATCTGTTGTTTTGCAGTACATTAATAATACTATACATTGCAATGTTATTCTCTTACATAAATTACGAGAGACCCATGCATGTTACAAATAATCTATAATCCTAAAGCACCGTTCACTTCTACAGTTAATTGTTTTCCACAGGTGAGCATCAATAGAAACGCAGGCCATTGTAAAAGGAAACTCAAATAGGCTACATTGCTTACCATGCAGGCAAACGGGGGTCTCCTTCCTTTTCCACCGGCCCGTCTTGCCCCAAAGCATTGGAGGTGTGCCTCTTCATTATGACGAATAAGAGGGAATCTCCTTCCAAGTTCCAACAAAGGCTTCAGCTTCTGGGGACTGACCAGCTGCAAGTACCGTAACACATTTAAGGTGCCGCTACTGTGTGTCTTGCACTCGCATTTCCTCTTCTGATCACGTCACCAAAGCCGAACTGACCAATCGGATCATTCAGGGGGACCAGACACACACACAGACCGTACTGAAAGTGGAATTCATGGTGTTTTAGCTGAATGGGCACAGAATCTCGTGGAAAGAGAGGGTGGAGGCTGTTTTGTGCCACCCCATATTAATGCTCATAGTTTGGGTATGGGATGTCCAGCAGGCTCAAACAGGTGTGATGGTCACATAGTGCAGAAACTGTGAAGGGGTGCGTACACCACAGTAGGACGCCTCCTTTTAACAAACAATCAAGGGGTCCCTCAACTAGCCCTTATGATATGCGATTAAAACTTGCATCCCTGCTCTGAATATGACAGAAGCAAAAGGGGAAAAATGGAACGTAAAGGATTAACTTAATACCAGGCGGGAGGAATCAAAATCTAAAGCCGCCGTGTCCCGCCAGGGCTAAATGTTGCTGAGTCTCCACATTAAAGTAACACGGGCTGTCATGCCAGCTGAAAGGACTTGCTTTCCATCAAGAACTGGGCGCACATCCCACCTGGCAGGTGTTTCGTTTTTATCTTTATATAATCACAGCTGCTTTGGTATAATTTGGTGCGTTTTTGATAAATTGGCTGCTCAGCCTTTGATTGTCTCCGTCATATTCAAGACTCGTACGATCCCTCTGTGTTTATAAAGCCTTTTGTATGTTTTTTTTATTTAATTTAAAGTTTTTACAACACTCTTTAGGCTAGGGGGTCTTAACAAGCTTTTAATTTAATGAAAGTATCTGAGTTATAGGCACACCGGTCCCTGTTATCAGACTGATGCCCTTTAATTAGGAGAGAGCTCCGTCAATCACCAAAACTGCAGATACTTTGGCCGAGAAGTGTTTCAACATCTTGTACATTTTGGGAAGACCCCTTTCAGAGCCTGCATCCATATCAGATATGTGATGCCTTAATGAGGTGTGAAATTTCTTTACCTTTAGTTCCCAGTTGCCTGGCCCTGGTGAAGGTGTAGAGTCGCGAATGGCGTTGGTCTGATGGACAGCAGTGTGAATATTCATTAACCCCGTGGCTGTACTGACCCTCTGGACTTGACTTAACAACATGAGTGTCTGACCTGCTTAGTGCATTAGAGGCCTTCAAGTACAAAAAACATTTTTTGAAGTTATTTTGGGTATTTATGAACCTGCAGTACCTCATTTGATCAAAACGTTTTTGACAAACGAGCCGGCAGTTCTTTAGTTTGTATGTGTGCTGACTTGATGCACTTGTTAACCGTGAAACACCTGAACTCCGTCACCTCGAGGAGTGGCAGTTCAGGGTGTAGATGGGTGCAGAATTGGCTGACACAGGAAGCAGAGGGTGATGGTGCAAGGAACCTCATCAGACTTGGCCGATGTTAAGGCTGGTGTCCAGCAGAGGGCAGTGCTGGGGCTGCTGCTATTTTGAATATCTATAAATGATTTAGATAGGAATATAAGTAACAAGCTGGTGAAGTTTGTAGATGATACCAAGAGAGGCGGATTGGCAGATCATTTGGAATCTGTCATTTCCTCACAGAAGGACTTGGATAGCAGACAGGCTTGGGCAGATTTGTGGCAGATGAAATTTAATGTCAGTAAATGTAAAGAATTACACATAGGAAGTAAAACTGTGAGGTTTGAATACATAATGCGCGGTCAGAAAATTTAGAGTCCACCTTATGAGAAGGATTTAGGAGTCGTAGTGGACTCTACACTGTCAACTGCCAGACAAGCCATTAAGAAGGCTAACAGAATGTCAGGTTATATAGCGCCTTGACGTGTGGAGTACAAGTCACAGGAGGTTCTGCTCAACCATTATAACACACTGGTGAGGCCTCATCTTGAGTCCTGTGTGCAGTTTGGGTCTCCAGGCTACAAAAAGGACATAGCAGCACAAGAGAAGGTCCAGAGAAGAGCGACTAGGCTGATTCTGGGTTACAGGGGTTATTAATGCTTGCATTAAATTTAGGTTTTGTTAGATCTGAATGCACAATGCGAGGTCTGAAAATCGAACGTATGCCTTATGAGAAGGATTTAGGAGTCGTAGTGGACTCTACACTGTCAACTGCTAGACAGTTTTCAGAAGCCATTAAGATGGCTAACAGAATGTCAGGTTATATAGCGCCTTGATGTGTGGAGTACAAGTCACAGGAGGTTCTGCTCAACTTTAAAACACACTGGTGAGGCCTCATCTGGAGTCCTGTGTGCAGTTTACTCTCCAGGATACAAAAAGGACATAGCAGCAGTAGAAAAGGTCCAGAGAAGAGCGACGAGGCTGATTCAGGGCTACAGGGGGTGAATTATGAAGAAAGATTAAAAGAGCTGAGCCTTTACAGTTTAAGCAGAAGAAGATTAAGAGGAGACCTGACTGAAGTGTTTAACTCTTTTAGGGCAGATGTTGACTTTTGTCGACAGGAGGGGTTGAGGGCGACAATCAGCTGTTAATGGCGACAAAACTCACTGTTGCGTCACAGGCATTCCCTCTCAGCTTGGAGGGATGTTAGACTCATTGACTCAGCATCTAATCCTTGCGTGTGCGTGAGTTACGAAATGTAAACAAAGGCAAGATGGCATTGACATCTCATGAGGGAGCGAAGCGAGTGCAGAAAAAAAAAATACTCGGCAGACGATGTTTTGTGCATTATCACTGAGTCGGACTCTGAGTTTGCTAAATCTGATTTTGTTGAGAGCGATCATGAGATCGAGCAAGAGAGTGAGGAGCCAGCATCAGCTGATCGGGCACCAGCCGATGCCACCCCAGCTGATCGGCTGCCAGCTGAGCACATTCACACAGCCGACGCACCTACGGCAAGGTTCATGTGTGAGGAATACCCAGACATTGATCCGTGGAGGCCAAACTGGCTACCGGACTTCACAAGACAGCATGGCTTGCTGTTGGACACGACAGATCACCAGCCGCTGGACTACTTCAGGCTGCTCTCTCCTGATGCTGCTTTTCAGCTACCGTCAAATGAGACAAGCAGGTAGGCAGAGAAATGTTTTGAATCGTGGGCAGCGCTTGCACCGCATTCTCGTTTTTCAAAGTGGAAACCCACAACAAAAGACGAGATGAAGGGCTTTGTGGCCTTACAAATAAAGATGTGACTAGACTGGTGATATAACTTCAGGGAGCATTGCTCCAAATGTGCTTTGTCCCCTGGTGGCTTTGGACAGGTTATGCCGTGTGATGATAGGTATGTGCTGCTGCAAAGTTTTATTCACTTCTGTGATCACCACAAGCAAATCCCAAGGGGTGAGCCAGGCTATAACCCCATGAATAAAGTTCAGCCCCTGCTTGACATTATGGAACAATTTTATCAGCCTGGCCGTAATTTGTCTGTGCATGAATCTATCATAAAATAAAAGGGACACCTTTTTTTTCTGCCAGTTTATGCCAGACAAGCCCACAAAGTATGGCATGAAGGATTTTGTACTGGCAGAAGCACACACTGGTTTCTGCCTGACGGTAATCACATATACAGGAAAGTATTTCTTTCAAAGAGAGAACTGTCCCTTGACAAGTCAGGTTGTGCTGCTTCAGGGATATAAACATTTGGGTCATGTCGTGTACATTTGGACAATTTTTATACATGCCCAGAATTGTTCATGGAGCTACCGAGCAGGGGAATTGGAGCTTGTGGCGCAGTGAGGGTGAACAGGAGACACGAGCCTTCACAGGCTGAGGTGACAATATGGTTTTCATGCGGGCGGAAAACTTGGTGGCAGTGGCATGGCACGAAGTCAAACGGGTGACTTGTCTCTCTACAGTACACACAAACAATACATGTGAGAAAGTGCAGCAATAGACAACTGAAAAGAAAACACCAGTGCAACACGTACTGTAAGCAGTGCAATGTGGCATTGTAGGCAATTGGCTGCTTTGAGCGAGATCAGACTGTGCTGTGTAACATGGATGTGAAATCATAGAGTATGCAGGCTCGAACAACGTGCAAGACAGTAACGTGTGTCAAAAGTAAATATTTTTTGTTGATTTGATATGTTAAACAATTGCTTTGTGTTTTAGATTTTGGAAAAATATTCAGCCCTGGGAGAAAAGAGACAAAAAAAATTAGCCCTAAAAGAGTTAAAATTATGAAGGGAATTAGTGCAGTGGATTGAGACTGTTATTTTAAAATGAGTGCAACATGAACGTGGACACAATAGGAAACTTAAGGGTAAATTTCGCACAAAAAATTAGAAAGTTTTTCTTTACACAGAGGACCACAGACACTCGGAATACGTGACCAAGTAGTGTGGTAGACAGTAAGACTTCAGGGACTTTCAAAACTCGACTCGATGTTTTTTGGAAGAAACAAGTGGATAGGACTGGCGAGCTTTGTTGGACTGAATGGCCTGTTCTCGTCTAGAGTGTTCTAATGTTTTAATTTGGCGGGCTCTCCACATAACGTCTGGCCATACAGTGTGTGTCACGCATTGAAGGTATGTTTCCTGAGCAGGAGTTTGGTTGCAGTGATAAACTGAACACACTCCGGGAACAAAGCCGCTCATCCGTCCTGAGGCTCTCGCTCGGCGTGCTGTGATGTACCAGCTGCTCACCTTCTGTTTTCATGTTAGTCCCACTGGGCAGAAAGTTTATTTTTAACACCGAGGATTTAGAAGATGATGATGACTTTCTAAATCTGAAATTAAACTTCCTATATATATATACAGTGTGTGTGTATATATATATAATAATTTTATTTTTGCTCTCTGAGGACACAGATGATTTTTAGAAGTTAAATTTCAAAATGGACTTTATGAAGCCAATAAACCCAAGTGGGCAAGTCGGTAAGATCATCTCATAATTTGCTCTTTTTTGTCTTGCAGGCTGCTTTGCGTGTGGGATGGAGAATGGCTTTCGGGTCTACAATACAGATCCACTCAAAGAGAAGGAAAAGCAAGGTAAGCACACTTTATGCCAGGAAGGCACTTGAGGTTTCCAGAATGAGCTCATTAGCTGAAAATGTCAGACTGCAATGAGGTAGACGCGCACTCTCATCCCCGCACCGTCAACTCAAACAAACGTGAAAACAACTGAAGGACACACAGTTGAAGCCGCACGGCGTGGGTCATGTTGAGAGGTGAGAAGAGGCCCTTAAACGTGTCTGCTTATTAACACATCGACTGCCACAGTGAGAATAGGCAAAATCATTCCCGACACCATTGTAAAATAGAGGAGTTATTGTAGCCTCCTTGGTGAGTCAAAAATGTTGAATTTTTTTTTCAACTTGAAAAAATGTTATTACATGTAATGGAAACTTGTAAACGCCAAATGGTCAGTATAATCACAGTAGGAAAAGTCTGAGTGTCCACCGCTATTACTGATACACATTTAGTTCACGTCTTTCATGTCACATGTCTTGAAACCGGTGCAGTTGGAACAGTACACGCGTATTTCTTCGCACACTTATTATTATTATATTTTTTCGTATGAGAAGATAGGATGTCAGTGGCTGATCCACACGTTTGACGTGCACCTTGTGTTAGTGTAGGCTATCACTGCACAAGGTTTAGTGGCTCCCACATTTCCCCTGACATAAACATTGGCAGTTACAGCATCGTGAACAGTGCTTAGGGGGGCCTTTTGGCCATGCACCTACTTGCACCCTGCTGCAGTATTACACCGGGCATATCGAGGCAGTTTGCTCATACAGTGCCATATGAATCAGTTTCATATCCACGTCACCGTCTGATGACCAGCTCACAATATCCTCGCGATCACTTGATCCAACTAATGCTTTGGTTTCAGTTGGACCTTAAACTGGCTTCTCACTTATACACCATTGTGTTTTAGTTGAAGGCTCTGTGCTACTTGTGTCTATTGAAGAATTACCTTAAGAGTGGCAAAACACACAGAAATATCCAGGATTTATTTGCAGCACAGTGTTATTTTATCCACTAGATGGCAGCAGATTGCGGTCCTGAAGTTTATTTGTGCTTAACGGTGTAAAAGCAGATCATTACCATCACCCTGAGTCTGACTCAGGAATAACAGTAATTATGCAGAATTCTGAGCCCAGTCATGCTTGAGGTTAACATAATGAAATTAATTTTGTCATTGAGCAAAATCTCACAATAAAAATGTATTTTCTCTTTAAAAAAAAAATAAAGTATTTTAGTTACCTCGTAGTTGACAAATGGAGCAGAAAATTCTTTGTGCATGCCAGCCACACAGTAACTCGGCTGGGTCTAACAAGTTTGGTTGTGCACAGTTCATTGCAATGACATGTCGTAGTTTCCACTGGAACTTCTTTGAAGTGTCAGATGCGAATTGTTGAGAGACAGGTGGCTGTGGTTTTACATATGTAAATTATTTTCGTGAGAAATAAATGTTGTCCAAAATATGGCTAATAAGAAAAAACTGCAAGTGAAATATTCTGTTGTGTGACGCCACACTGGTGTTTTCATAGTTCAGATGCCCACTACCCTCTGTTTACATGCGTTACCCACAAATGTGTGACGCTGCAGCCCTGATGACAGTTTACGATGTAACTTGTAGATGGCATCCGTTCATACATCACAGCAGCCAACATGTTATCTAGTGGCAATATTAATATTAGTGGCCACAGTTCAGGATAATATTAATGAACAGACTATTCAACCACCCCCTGTACTACACACCAGCAACTTCATGTCTCTGCCGCTCGGGTATGTGGATTTCACCAAACAACAAATCTTTTCATTCTCGCAGATCGGCCTCTTCATTGGGAAGAAACACTACTTTTCCCTGATGGCAACACAAATTAAACGATCTACAAGTCTCTGACTTAAAGTTTAAAGCCAAACAATTTGTACATACTTGTGTCATATCACGTATGTCCATATTTTTGATCGATTTTCACTTTTACCTTTTTGTCAATGTCGCATTGAATTTTGATTCCGTGTTTGGAATTACATCATGACAACGCAATGTATAACTGCCCGTGAGTGAATATCGTTTCTTTCTCTCTACAAGAAATGCGTCTGACAATAGCATTCGCGCAGATGAGAAATGACTGAACCGTGTGCGTGGTTATGTGGGCAGTACTTTTCCAAATCTCTTTGCATAAGCTGTTGTCTCGCGTGGCTTGAAATTTTCTCTTTCAGGATTTCACTTTCACCAAACAACAAATCCTTTAATTCTCGCGGATACGCCTCTTCAACACTACTAACTACAAACACTACTTTTCCCAGATGACAACACAAATTAGATGATCTACAAGTATCTGACTTAAACTTTAAATATGAACAATATATTCAATCTCATTTCGCTGTTCCGTTATTTCACAGAGTAATATTTTCCGTTTGTTTGCGCTAATTCGATCTTTACTATAATTTTTTTTGTGACTTTAGAATTTTTGTACTTCCATTATCTCAAACCTGTTCTGCATGTGTATTGCGCCAACGTTTTTAAACTCTTTACAGCGTTGTACTTTGTCATCTACTCTTTGTCTTTTTTCTGGCCCCGGGCGTGGTTAAATCTCTTGGCACGAAGTCTCGTCTCGCAGGATGTGAAAGTTTCTCTCTCAGAAAATTTTGTCTCGTCTCCTTCCAAGATTTTTTATATAATACAGTGATATTCTTACAAAGAAGACATAGCAGCATGTATGTCTTTGGAATGGAGAGGAGACCAGAATCCTTAGAGGTATGTAGAACATCTCTGGTTACCACACTACAAGAAAGACACAGCAGCTTAAAACTGTGCAGAGGAGAGCAGCCAAATGCATCATGGAACTGAAGGGAGTACCCTACTGTATCGGGCTAAGAGAATTAAATCTGTTTAGTCTCGAACAGAGGAGGCTGCGTGGGGGCCTAATTCAGGTCTTCAGAATTCACAGAGGTATTGATAAAGCTGATCCTGCTGAATTCTTTTGGCAAAATGGCAAGTCACATACACAAAGACACCACCTTAAATTACAGGGATGTGCATTTAGTACTGAAGTCATGAAGCACTTCTTTACTCAGAAGTGTTCTGAGAATCTGCAACAAACTACTGAGTCATGGCACAGGAACTATGACCGCCTTTACGAAGAATCTGGATGAGACTGAGCGACGCCTGAGCTGTCAGCTAACAAAGCAGCTTGATGGACTGAGTGGTCTTCTCTCACTCATCAGATGTTCAGATTGTGGTGCAGTGCAGTGCTGGTCCAGTTTGTGGGTGGACAGCTTAACCCTTTGCGTAACACAGAAGAAAGAATATAAACCGATAATTTGAGCAGCATGGTGGGAAAGACGTGTTCTGTGAGAAGAGTGGCTGAATCTGACTTCATTAAACAGAATGCCAGGATTGAATTCAAATTATTCCAAACACAAATAGTAAAACTGATGCAAAGCGTTATTTTATTAAATATCTTGGTATAAACAGTAATGTTTACAACATTGAGATATAAAAATTATTTTTAAAAAATATAGAAGAAAATCAAATTATGAGTATAGAGTAACAAATGTGCTCCTCCTACCTATGCGTCCTTTTTGATTCGGCTACAGACAGAGTACAAGGATTCTGCATCTTGGTCATCTCGTCTCGGAGTCTTGTTGGCTCGACGTTCTGAAACGGTAAAAACTTGTCTAGGAAAATAAATAGAAAAGTCTGTAGTGGAACTGACTGCACAGAGTAAAACTGTCAGTCCAGTGTGGAACAACCAGAAAGGAGTGCTGGGTAAGGTTCTGCAGACTGTCACCAATGTGAAATTTAAGAAAATATTTATGCAGGATGGCCACCGTTTAATGTACATTCTTATGCTGGAAAAGGAATTAATTATCCAAAATTAAAAAAAAAAAAAATTTACATAGACGTAACATGTACCTGAAACCCACTCCAGCCAATTCCAGGTCACATTCAGGGTGACTGCTGACATGACGTTCTTATTGTGGAGTGCCAGGTGCGGTGAGACCCGTGTGGTGCAAAGCACTCCACAGGCTTCCCTCAAAAATCTCCGAGGTCTTCCACGTACTTCATGTCAAACGGGAGATGACGTTTATGTTGGTCTTGGTGAGCAGTGGTTTCTGCCCTGTGCCTCTCCAGTAAAGCCTGTTTTTTGCCCAGTATCTTTCTGGATAGATACGAGGGGGGACCCAAAACAGCCTGTAATTAATGAGTAGCACAGGATTAGGGGGTAGTTGTCAAATATGCCACTAGGTATCGTGCCTATGAGTCTGGTTAATCAGTGTGTCGAGTGATCGAGTGCTTATTCCTGTCATTTATTCTATAATTGCGTGGATGAATTGAGTAATTATTTTTCTCCATGCCGGCATGGCAGATTTTCAACAGACTCTGATGATTGCGTTTTTCAACATTGTTCATAAAGTTATTATTCCCAGTGGACAGACTGGCAAACAGTGACGTTACACTGATCTGCGGAAAAGTATCGGGAAACAACTGACTGGAGAAGTGCAGCACCCAGAACTGCATTTTGCACTGTGGCAGAGCACTCACACACCGCATTATGGAGTTTTTGATCAAAAGTAATGTGGTTGTTGCTTCAAATCGTACGACATGTTCACCTGATCGCACTCACTTGTGACTTGTTTTTGTTCCCAAGATTAAAATTGGGACTGAAACAAAGTAAATTGGCGATCGAGGTAGAAATCCAGAAAAAAAACCACAGGAGGCTGAAGACCTGATGAGTACAGGATATGTTTTGAGGAATGAGAGAAGAGCCGGGACAAGCGTATTTCAACTCGAGCAGAGGACTTCTAGGAAGGCTACAAAGGATTGCTGTTTGTTTTATAATTGATATTTTTTAATAACCCCGGCAGCTTTTAGATTCCCCCTTGTAGGTAGATATGGATAGTTAACCACTAATCGATAGGCTAAAGGTACAGTATGGCAGGCTGATAGCTAGATGGAACGAACCAGCTTATTTGTAACAAGGGGGAAATTTAATTTGAACAGAAGCTCAAGAAATTTATCAAATAATGAAGGCAGGAGAAGCCTGCTGTTCTTGGTTTTTGGATGTTTTTTAAGGGACCTTTTGTGTCTTTCTGGATGATTTTATGTTGCATCTTTGGCATGTTGGTCACTCCTGAGTCCTGGTCGTGTATCTAAAACTTGTTTAATCTTTCTTTTTTTTTTCTTTACTTGCAGAGTTCCTTGAGGGAGGTGTTGGCCATGTTGAAATGCTCTTCCGATGTAATTATTTAGCATTGGTTGGTGGTGGAAAGAAGCCAAAATATCCCCCCAATAAAGGTAGTGTATAACACAGTCCAGTCATTTTAAAGTGACAGTCTTTTCATTTGGGTGGTCTGGAGAAACTGGGACTGTTTTGGATTAGTTAGTAGCTGTGCTACTCAGCATAGTCTAATAAAAATATCAAAGCTGTCACAGCAGAATTCATTTTGTGTCTATAGGTAGCGGCTCACCTGTGGCAAAGAGCATCAGGTAATTGGAGTTTAAAGGGATGGCACTCATTTAGAAGTCTGTTGGTGCTGTGCTGCTGCCACACATCCCCGTCACTCGCCATGAGTCACTCAAGATTGACAGCCCCCCACTCTCTCAAGACGTCCACCCTGAGACAGCAGAAAGGAGTGTGCACCCGCCACATTGAGTCATGGGACGACAGTTCCACCTCTGTATTAAAGGGGAGGACATCTCCAGTAGGCAGCAGCAGATATGGCCGCAGATTTGTGCCGCACAGTGGCTTTACTTCTAGCCCACTCCTCCTTGCACCACTGGCCATAACCTCACAAGTCCTCCGCTCAGACCCTAGTCTGGTCATTTCTTATGTGGTGTTTTGGTTTTCCACCCACATCTCCAAAGATGTTCACCTTGGGTTAAAGTAGCCTGGTGTGGGTAACTGAGGCCCCAGCCATGTGCCCAATGCTGCTGACATAGGCACCCGCTGCCCAAGACCCTGAACTGCATAAGCTGACTACATCCTGGACGGATGGCTGGCTGGCTGACTGACTGACTGTTCACGTTGGTTGTTTCTTAGTTTACATGCCATTTAATAATTTGGATCAGCATTATGCTCAATATGAGGACTAATTTGCAGACATTATTCACTCGAAGTTTTAAAACTTTATTTTAGTGATGCTTAATATTTTGAGGTTCATTCCTGCATTTAGTTCTAAAGGGGATGGGGGCACAAAGTGGGTGCACACTTTGCTATGGAAGACATCATCTCACATTAGGCTCCCTTGATTGATCCATCATGTTAAACTGGGAAGTTCAGTGACCGTCCGAATATGTACTTAAATAAAAAAAGAATAGAGCGCCACATTGTTAAGGTACAGAGCTGCAATGAGTGAGAATAAACTTTTGAGGGAAGGACTTTTCAAACAGACAAGAACTTAGTCATCCTAACAGAGGTCCTATCCAGAAGCTGTTAATTTTTCAGAAGATGGCTGATAGTCAGGCTGAGGGAGTCCTCCAGTGTGTGTGACTGTAAACTGGTGCAGACCACTCAGGGCTAACAGGAAAGTTCTAAAGAAAGAGGCCCAGATTCTACAGGTCACCCCCAGATGTTAAATGCCAGCGTTCTCCCCGACCTGCATATCATGACTTCTCAGGCAGTACTGATCTCCGTTTTGTGCACACAGCTACAGATTTAACAAATTGTTTAATTTGCTGCAGGAGGTGACAAGACACTAAGTGTTGACCAGTCCAGTTCAGGGTCACAGGGTGCTGGAGCCAGTCCAGACAGCATTGGGCACCACACTAGAACCAAACCTAGACTGGGCTCACGTACACACAATTTAGAGTTGCTAGTTGGCCTTTGGGAATTTGGGAGGACAACTGGACTGTCTCAAGGGGTGGAAAGCCCAGAAAGAGCAAACTGCATGTGGATTTCGACCAAGTGTGGATTTGCCAGACAGCAGGTTTTGCTGACCACTGTGGCACCAAGCAGCTGATGATATTTATTAGAATGCATTGAATATTGCAGGTCAAAGGTGCTATACAGTGCGATTAACATTTCAGTTAAAAGGACCCACTTAGAGGTGCGTGGAGGCAAAGTTTAGAGACTAGACTGACAATAAAAGTGCACAGAGTGGCTCGCGGTTCCAGAAAGTCAGTCCAGAGAGTTGACCCAAGTGGTCACTCAAAACAATTTTGACACCACAGGACGACATCAGTTTCACAACTTTTGAATGTGAAGTGTGTTGGTGGATTTAATTGTAACACTTAAGTGTACCCAAAGGAATGCCAACAAGGACTGAATCGCCTTGTCTCTTTTTATGTTTTACCAGTGATGATCTGGGATGATTTGAAAAAAAAGACGGTCATTGAAATTGAATTTTCAACAGAAGTGAAGGCTGTCAAGTTACGGAGAGACCGGTAAGCTTTCATGTGTTTGGTTATCTCCTCCTGCCTGTTTTGTGAGTGGTGAGTGGAAATGCTGCTGTTGTGGGTCTGCTGAGGATAAGTGATGCCCCTCATTACTCACTTTGGCCTTCCTTAATGAAGGGATTGTTACTGGTCATTTGAAATGAGACAGTCTTCTCATGTGTTTCAATGGTCTTAAGAGAAGTACTGTGGGAATGCAATAAAACTCGAGCAGGACGGTGATGCTCCTCCAGTGAAAACACCAAAAATCTGGAGGCGCAAGAAGGCATTATGACCTACAATCTGCCGGGTGAGGTGGCCTCAGAGGTGTATTCTTCTCACCCTCCCTCTGTCAGGGTCCTCTAGGTGAACCCGACCTTGTCATAGATGCATATACATATTGGGAACCAACCCCCAACTAATGGGGATTGCCAAATGGTTGCCCACCATTTTTAATGACTGAATAAAAATTTATTTTAATTCAAAAATGTCACATAATTCCAGTAGGCATTCTTCAGCCACTGCATCTGCCTGCTAGCCCAGCTTTATTGTCTCCTGCAGCTCGTATGGGACGAGGGGTCTTGACGTCTTGATACCTTTTGTCTTTTGTGTTTCGTAAACGCAATTAATTGGTGTTTGCAGAGCGGTGCCAAGTGTGTCAGTGGTGTTTTGTTTTTTGTCTTTTCAGGATTGTGGTAGTCCTAGACTCCATGATAAAGGTGTTCACGTTTACCCACAACCCTCATCAGCTTCATGTGTTTGAGACCTGCTACAACCCCAAAGGTCGCTTTCTTTTGTTCCCTTTCCTCTTAATGCAGTTATGATTAGATTCCTTTCACAAGTGATGTGCACAAATTTGTTTTTTGATTGTTTACCAGAGTCTTGAAATCCAAAAGTACATCATGTATGAAGAATTTACATATGAGGCACAGTACTAAGACTGACATAAGACAATGGTTACAGTCCATTATAAACCAAGAAATTACTGCAGTGGCCATCTGCAGTCTGTTCAGACAAGTGTCCCTTAGACCTCTATGTTAGCTAGGCCTCATATAAACTGTATTAAATGGCTTTCACGAGAAACGGGTGTCAAACTCCGGTCCTGGTGGGCTGCAGTGGCTGCAGGTTTTCATTCTAAGCATCTTCATTAGTGACCGGTTTTTGCTGCTAATTAACTTCTTTTGCATTTGTTTTAATCAACTTGACTCTGCCCTTAGTTGTCTCTTTTTCTTTTATTAGCAGCCAAATAATAATGAGACACAAAACAATCTGCCACACAACCAGCTCACCTGTGCCCATCACACAATATCTGAAAATAAAGAAAGGTGAAGGTCTCTGTAAGGCTGATCTCCCAGGTCACCGAAACATTTTGACGTTGTTCTTAGAAAAAAACAGAAAATCATCAGTTTTGGAAATGTCTGCTGTGGTGGAATGAGAGAAGCAACAAGCCGTGGAATTAAATAACGGGTTTAATTAACAACAAGAATTGGCTTCTCATTAAGAGATTGTAGTTTAGCTGGTCGTCTGTTGGCTCGTTTCACATCTCATTTCTGTTTGGCTGCCATTTAATGAAGAAAAGAATCAATTCAGAGGACTGAATCCTTAAAAACGGGCTATTAAAATGAAGGGGAAAGGAGTTAATTAGCATTGAAAACTGGTCACTGATTAGGAAACGGGTTAGAATGAAAACCTGCAGCCCTCCAGGCCCAGAGTTGGACACCCCTGATTTAAGGGGTCAGGGCCTATCTGTCCGGAACTGTATCCATTCAGACATGCTAGTAACGAGCCACCATACTGTCATTTGCATGGCAGTTCCTGCATAAGGGTACAAGATGAACCCCTTAAAGGATAAGTTTGGTATTTCTCAAGTCAAAGTTACTTCTTCACAAACATGATGTATATGCATTTGCCACATAAAATTGTGCTCTAAAGGTAAAGAGTTTGAAATAAATTTAAAAAACAAATACGGAGCCAGTCCTGCCATATTATAACTGGGGCCTTATGAGGCATGGAAGACTCAGAAAACAAAAGTCATAAGAACCAAATATGTTAATTTTTCACGCCATGACAGTTGAGTATTGATCCATGCCTTCCGATTATACACACATTTTAAAAGAGTTTTTGAACCAAAAAAACCCCCAAAAACAGTATTATGAGATTTGATCATTTTAAAAGAAAACAGCTGTGCATGATAGCTCATCGCTTACCTTCTTCCTCGATAACCTTTCACCCCGTTTTGCAGTTTCCTCTCAAGAGACCAAATCACAGTAAACTGTTTTTTGCCCTGTCGTCGGTTTTATTGATTTATGTAAGAACTCACACACGTGAATAGAAAACATGTCCTTACCTTTATAAAAAAAAAAAAAGGACCAGGTATGTGTGATAAAATGTTTCTTTCCAGGTCCTTTTTTATTGTGACAAACACGTGTTCGAAGACACAGAAGACATGTTTTCTTCTGTGGAAACTCGGAGAGGACATACTTGGTACGTTTTCAGGCTTTTGTTTTCCAGTCAGACCCTGTGCCCTATAAGGCCCTGACTAGTTAAGCGCGCCTGGTCCACAGTGTTGTAGAGTGTAATCTGCACCCCTGCGGGTGGTTCCCTGTAGTGAATTTCTAATCGCACCCTAAGTTGTACCACATCACTCTTCACAGCCATCTCCCTGTTGTGCTGCGACATGGACCACATCAGAGCAAGAATCCCCTCCATTCAAAATGAAGCAGTGAGGTGGGGGTGTCCGACCTGTGACCTCCCAAACACAACTCACTTTGCACTGCACCACCTTAACTTGCATGTCATGCATTTTGCACAAAGATTACGGCCCCTGTTGTATAGTGGGAATGCAGTGGCCCAGGGCCTACAGAGTACAGGAACTAATTGGTTTCTTTAAGCAAAGTGGGAAGACGGCCATCTTTTGCCATTGCTCGGCACTGGCCCCCCACTAAGTCCATTTTATCAGGAACTTTCTCTCCGTTCTCTATTAAAACATGAAATTAAAAAAATTTTCTGGGCTATAACTAAAAACCACATGGGGTAAGTAACAGATAACAAAAAATTTCATGTTTGTGTGGATTATTTCCTTTAATAATGGCCCCTCCCCTTTATCCACAGAAACGAGTTTATACTTTTGTAGTGTGTGCTGTAATAAATTATTGATGTTTTCTCAGTTTACCTTTTCTTTTTTTGAAGTTGTTTCTAACTTGCAGCAGTTTTCTCCCAAATGAAGCTTTACATGTGACGTCTGTTCTTCTTGCAGGTCTTTGTGTTTTGTGTCCAAACAGCAACAACTCCTTGCTGGCCTTCCCTGGCACTCACACCGGCCATGTGCAGATAGTAGACCTGGCAAACACAGAAAAGCCCCCTGTAGACATACCGGCACACGAAGGAGCCCTCAGCTGCATCGCCCTAAATCTTCAAGGCACACGCATTGCCACGGCGTCGGAGAAAGTAAGCGGAGCTGCGACTCTACTTTTTGTTTTATCATATTTCACTGTTACGTTTTACCCATAAAGACATTCACAATTTTACAACTGAATTGGTCAACTAATCCCAGCATGCCCACATTTGAAAATCTGCAGTTTGCTCTCCTCCTTTTTGTTGTTTTTTTTTTTTCCCCCTTTTAACTCATTTAGGACGTACAAACTGCATGGATGTCTTTGCGCATTACAGACTCAGCCCAGGTTACCAGGAGCTGCCCCCCCAACTCCCCCACCCGTTCCACCAAGTAGGAAATTCGAGTTCAACAGGAAAAAGTCAGGCCTCCTAATCAGCTTGTGTTTCCTTCTTTACCAGGGGACCTTGATAAGGATATTTGACACTACAGCTGGACATCTGATCCAGGAGCTGAGGAGGGGATCGCAGGCGGCAAATATTTACTGGTAAACCCCCTGTTAACAGATAAGCGCACATGATGGAACATGTCATTCACTGGCTCTAGCTAATACTCTCTAGGTTGGCTCAAATTTAACTTGCAGGGCATAATCTAAATCAGACGATGCAATGAAAGAAGCTGTAAATGAGTAAAACATTTAGAAGGCACAAAACACATTTGGCTTTTTTTCCCCCCTTAAGTGACAGCTATATTTGTCTGTGCTACCACCTCTTCTCAAAATGGCATCAGCATGACATCAGAGAAGAAAACCAAGGCTCAGATTAAGGAACTTTAGAAGGCTGTTAAACAAGAGCTGACTAAATAGTCACTGTTTTATATAATGCCTTCTTTCTCAGTCACTTAAATGTTAACAGAAGATGCTCAGGCAGATCAAATAACTCTTTGAGTTTGCACAGCGAGCCAACTGCAGCCTGATTCAGTCTAAAGCTGATGTCGTATTACATGACTTGTAGTTGGATTTGGCAGTCAGGGCTGTGGAGTCAGTAAATGCAGCCCCTTTGACTCTGACTCCTCAAGTTATGGCACCATCAACTCCGACTCCTCTGTTTGTCGTGTAATGGGAATGGGGCCTTCCTTAAGCAGTGGTCTACACTGTTGGCGACAATGAATCACTCGGGGTCCTGCCCCACTCTGTTACCCATCCTCACTCAGAGAGCCTGGCAGTGAAGTAAGGCCTCCCAGTCAGTAAAGCAGCAGCAGCTTATCCAGCTGCACTTCATTGGCACAGTGGTGAAGAAGGCTGCCATGTAATCCTGCGGCCCGGTTGCTTACATCTCGGGGAGGGCACATAGTGTCACCCCAAGTGAATTTCTCAGCAGAGAGAAATAGTGCAGTGCCCCTTATTTTACTCTCAGCATACGTGGTACCATTACAGTTAAAAACCCTGCTGGTCACTGATCTGATGGAATTTATTTTTTTGAGCACAACAGAGTGAACTGCCACACACTGATCTGCAGTCACCGAGTCCGTTGTCCTCAGACGGAGAGGGCCGGAACCCTGAGCAATTCCTTACTGGTCTGTTAATACAGCAGATATTAAAAAGTCTGTACTTTGACAATAGCAGCCAGACAAGCCAGCAGTTTTGTAATTCCTAAAAACCTAAAGCTTGGCTGCCAGGGAACCTCTGTTAGTGGGCAAATAAAATCAATCAAGATGCCCAAATGCTGCTCCATGTTGTTTTAACCTCAGGTTTATGTGCTCCTTACTAGAATTCTAAATATCGAGTAGTGTTTATTTACTTAGTTTACAGTTTTACACAAAGCAACTTACTGAACAGGACAGCAGGGCAGCCATGCAAGGGCTAACTGGCAGGGGCACACAAAACACTTTAATGATGGCCACTGTGTTTTCTTTGCAGTATAAATTTCAACCAAGACGCGTCTCTCATCTGTGTCTCCAGTGACCACGGTACCGTCCATATTTTTGCAGCTGAGGACCCAAAAAGGAACAAACAGTCAAGGTGAGTCCCAGTGACTTGTTCTGGAATGCTTATATAAAGTGATGAATGTGAATGATATCGATGCACTTTTAGGATGCTGACAAAAAAAAAACACGTTTCAGACTGACCTTTCTTTTTTTCACTTTGACCTTTCTAGCTTGGCCTCAGCAAGTTTCCTTCCAAAATATTTCAGTTCCAAGTGGAGTTTCTCCAAGTTCCAGGTGCCGTCTGGATCACCATGTGTTTGTGCCTTTGGGACAGAGCCAAATGCAGTCATTGGTAAGGCAGAACCCGTCTTACTGGCTGGTGCTTTGTAAATGGCAGAGAGGCAGGGGGTTAGCCTTTCCACAATAGGCCATTTACACCTGCAGAAGGTCTTAAGTATGTAGCTTGTAGTGGTGACTGAGATACAAAAGTAAAAATGTAGTGTTTTCATGCAGAAAGGAGGGAAAAAGTGTCTGATAGATTAGGCACGTATGGAGACCAACTGCAAACAATACCAAAACGTCCATGAAAATCTTTCATTACTCGTGTGACACACGTCAGATCATCCAGGTGTATGCTTTACAGTTTTTTTTCTCTAAAATTAGAAAACACTCTTGTGAACAAAAATAGAACACACTCAAACATAATCGATCGTTTAAAATTGTAGACCCGCCACCCGTCATTACAGTTCAATTCACATCCACAACAGGACAAGCTAGCAGTGGTCAAGTGAGCACACCACAGGTGAACTGACCTTGTGCTTGTTGAAGCCCCTCGGATGTTCACATGTCCAAGGCGTGTTCTCCTCCAGATGCACCTCTCTTTAACTTTAAATCTTTAGTTGTACTCGCTTCTCAGTGCACTTCACAATGTTGACATCACGTGAAGCGCAGTTTTAGAATAAGCAGCTGCTGAGCCAAGGAGTAAAGCGGGGAGGCGGGTCTTCAATTCAGATGCTCATTTGTGTCCCCGTGTGTTCCAGTTTTGTTCACCAGTGCATTTTCATTTAACCATTTTAGTAAAAATAAACGTGTTTAGCATACGACTGGATGACTTGAGGTGAAGACTGGGCTCTTGCCCAGTGAATGAGGGTAAGTGCTGGGCCTTCAATTCAAAAGCTTGGTCCTGTTGGGACGCATTTCCTATTTGTACACTTATTTGAGTCTCTGCACATGACATTTTTATTCATGAAAGCGTTTAATAACTTAGTAAACATACACGTGTGGTAGGTTGTTAGCCTACAACTGGATGACTTGATTTGTGGGTTAAGCAACACAATACTTTTCTCCCCCCACCAATGGTGGTTTTTGACAGTTTGCTGTTGTCCAGCGCTGGTCTCCATTAATAATTATTCTATCAGAACTTTATTATCTTATATTCTGCATGTAGACGTGAGATTTTTTTTTTCTTTTTTCTCAACCAGCATTACAAACGCTAGGAGTTCAGTAACGGATCATTTTCAGGTGGTTTATTTCTTTAAGCTGAAATGGTGCTCGTCAGTTATTGTCCATGGACAGAACTGGGGTGTTTCAATTTCCCTTTGTACCTCTGAACTGAACGTGCCTTTCACTTAAGTGAAATTAAGATTTCGTATTGTGCAGTTTAAAAATGTATTTCTGTTCCTTACTGTAGCTTTTCTTTTCCACCCTCCTTCAGCAATCTGCGCAGATGGAAGTTACTACAAATTCTTGTTTAACCAAAAAGGAGAATGTTCAAGGGACGTATACGCACAGTTTTTGGAAATGACGGATGATAAAATCTGACTGTTTTGAATCTGAAGGACTCGTCTTTTCAACTTTCACATCCGGCATTGCAGTGCAGGACCTCAGCAAATAGACTCGTGATTAGAATCTTGCTGGAGGGGCCCGCTTCCTGCATGGTGTAACTTCTGTAGCCTGTCATCGGGGTTTGGGAGATGGCTCTGGCCATTTTTATATACAAGTGCGGTTTCTCTGCCAATGTGGACAGCTGGGGTTTTTTGGGTGTGGAGGGACAATGGGGTTCATATCCAGGTGAATTTTTATTACACCTGAAGTGAACAAAGCAGACAGTCTGCCCATCCTTCACACTAATGAGCTCCACAGCGGACTGCTGTCGTGAATGAGCTTGTCGCATAGAACATTCCCATCCCAACATCACCTAGTAGCAGGCATCAAAGAGGCTGTGCTGTCTTCTCGTCTCACTGTGCGTGTGATCAACCTCATCAAATACAATACTTAGTGCTGCACTTGACACGTGTATCTGTCAGCAAAGCTTGTGTTTAGAGGCAGGCACCCACGCCCCCCCCGCCATACCAGCTGCAAGGTGGCATCCAATAGGAATTCCCATCTAATTTTGTCGCTCAGTGTACCCCCTGGATGGACGGAAGGAGGTCATCTACAAAATGGCGTGGAGTGCAAGGCCAGCTGCTTTAACTTTTTCACTTCTTTGGCATCGGGACTGCAGACTGGTCCTGCACCATGTGGTGTCAGAACACATGAGAGGTAAGCGCTGTGATCACCACTGGTGGGATTGACTCAACTCTATTCTCTGGCTCGCCTCTAAATGTCAGTAACTGCTTTCATACTCTTTTTGTACTAACGCCAGTCGCGACAAATAAACATTTCATTTAAAACCAACTGTTACTGGCTGCTGCTTCATTGAAAACCTGTGAATTGACAATAAGCAGGGGGAGAGAGTTTGGGGGCAAAAATGAGCAAGAGAACAGTCACCTTTTCTCATGTTGCCAAAGTTTAATTCTGTCCACCAAACTGGGCTGGGTAGTGGGCAGGGGGCCGCAACTGCCAGGCTCTGACACTGCAAGAGTGCCAAAAACCAAAAAGACTGCGTTTTATACTAAGACTGACTATTTAAAACGGATGACAGAGATGTGCAGTCTAACAAAATCAAAGATGCCACCAGGACTGACACACTGGAATGGTGGTTTGGATTAATAGGATTTTAGCAAAAGGCTGCAACAGAAAATGTGAAGGGGGCTGAAGAGAGTGAGATGGAAAGGTCAAGTCACTGATTGGCTGATCACCGTGCATCACTCAGGCTTTGCCGTAAGAGTGTACCATTAACACCTTGGTGACTTACCAAGGGGGACTTCTGTCAGCCTGTCTGGGCATACAGTGGGCACTCACTCCCTATTCAGCTTCACTGCACTTACCATTTCTCAGGAAGATAAAATATGTATTATAAACAATTTTACAAAAAGGCTGTGTAAAAATCTTGGCAACATTTTCTACTCCTCTGTCAAGTTACAGGAAATTCGGCAACCGTAAACTTGGGGATGCCATCTGTTTGGGCACTGGCCCAGGGCTGCTGTAGATATGTAGAGTGGAGAAAACACGTCTAGTTGACATGACTTTGAGCCACAGCCTTTCTGTGAAAAGTAATGTATTCCTGTGTTCAAATAAAAAAAACTCAAAATTAAGAATTGCTTAGACACTGCAGTCAAGGGCAGGACAGACAAAGATCACCTTAAGACCCCTTTGGTCATGAGGCAAGCACACCACATTGATGCCAAAGTCACCAGTACACGCCAGTAGGACATGAAAGGCAAATGACATGTTGAAGAAGAGACATACAGTGCTGTGTAAACGTCTCGCGCTCTCAAGCGCAGGCACAAACATCTTGAAGTGAAACAGGTGGAGTTTAGAGTTCAAAAAGTAAAGATAAAGACAAGATATTTGAGTATCAATAGAGAAGGGAATCTGCAATGTGAAAATGTGGCATGTTTGTCATCATAAGGCCCAGTACTTTATGCACAGTGACACCAAAGTGATGAAGTGGCTGCGGTTTTTCATTCCAGCCCGTTTCATTAATTAGAAGGCAGGCCTAGCTGATAATGAAACTTAGTATGTAATTCTTTGGCTTGTTGGTGCTTCCATTCTTCCAAGACCAATCTGTATGACATTGTACATTTTTTCATTATCTGAGAACATTATCCTTAATGTTTTGTGGTCCTTCCCTTCTCCCCATTCATTTCAAAATATTGCATTAACACAGATTCTTCCTGATGCACAACTCGGGTTTAAATGGAAGCACCTCAGCTGGTTAGAGTGGGTGGCTTATTGGTTGTTTGCACCTCATTATGAACTAATGGCCAGTTAAGAAAATTGGAGACAATTAAGACCCAGATGTAGCAGTTTAAAACTAAAATAGATAATGAAGTGTTCTGAATCATAGCAAACAAGTTAACAAACATCAAAAAACACACTGCTTGAGTAGCAAACTAGCTGTGCTACCCAACTAAGAGAGGCTGAAATCACTGTAATCAAAGTTAGACCTCAGCATTGATGGTTGCAGCACACCACCTATTGGAATGTATGTTGTAATAATGCATGTAGTAATAAAATTTACTGTTTTGTCATTCCAACAAGTGTCACATCTCAAACGTTTGGAGTAATAAAAGATATACTAATGTTTGTGATGGGCTATCTGTTGCAATGAGACATGGAAACCACATGGACACACATCCTTCCTTCTATGAAAGAGGATAAACAGGTTCCAATTAAGAAATTGGTTCAAGTGAAAACCTGCAGTCCTCCCTAATGTACCTAAGGAGCTCTGGGGTAGAGGAATAAAACTGGGCAAATGACCACCAGGCTCAAAAGGGGCAGGAGCAGATTACACCATGGCAAAAAACACAAGGTGGTCCTCCTCATCAGAGTCCCTCGAAGCAGACCGGTGTTTCCAGAGGTGCCCTCCAAACTCTTCTGCAAAAGTACAAACAATCAAGGGAGGCTGAGGACCAGAACGGCAGTAATCAATCACAGCCAATAAGCACATCACCTTACTTCCCTTTCAAACCAGGATCTGTCCAGCACTGCTATCAATGCTCGGACCAGGAAGAAAGCACTGGAACTCTGGGCCACCCACCTACAGTCCACAACAAATGGTCCTCATGGAAAAATTGCAAACAAAAAGCCATTCCTTCTTGGTGGAAATGAAGACAAATGATTCAAGTGTAGTAAAATCCAAGAGGGGGGTGGGCTGGGGGTTCTGGATGCTTCAGTCCAAATTTGAAATGACTGGCCCTGAAGGCAGGGGCTGGACAACAGGACATGGATGAAGGTGTGCGGCTGCATTTCTACAAAATGAAGTTGATAATTAATGATTACTGATAGCCCTCTCTGTAGGCCAATTCAGACAGTACCATCAGGAAGATGTCTGAGCAGCACCCCAACCCACATCTTCACTCTACAGCATGGCAGTGACCCCACACATACGGACAAATCCTTAAACAGAGGAATGGGGATTCCAGCAGCAGACTTTATGGCCGCCACTGAGCTCCAATTCTCTGTCTGGGATTACAAGAAAGACAGGCAAAAGTCTGCAGTGAACTAAGGAAAGTGAACAAGTGGCAGGACTGGGACCTTCAGGAACTACAGTGGACTGATCAGAAAAAGGTAGCTGCATCAAATATTGAGACCATTGACATTTTTCTGATTGGTAAAAAAAACTATTCATGGTGTTAGTTATGAAAGCTTTTCCTGCACTTTTCCCACATCGATCTCTCCAACGTTTGCCCAGCACTTCGCAGGAGGGTCAAGCTTGGACTTCTGCTCCCCCCCAGTCAGTGTCTGCTCAATGATGTTCCGTCATCAAAGCCCAAAATTCTTTATTAAAGCAGATTCTTCTCTTCCCGCTTCTGGGTCAAGTATGGGCTTTTAAAAAAGCACACATCAATGGTCCTGAAGTTTCACTTTGGCTCTCAGATTTGCATTTCCTTCTCTTAAATGCTTTTACTTAAACTGACTGCTCTTCCATTGAAGTGCTGCTGCCCCTGCTTCATCTATCACCACCAGGTTGTTTTTTTTTTTTTTTTGACATGGGCACCTGTGAATGTGACACAACATGCGGAAATGCAGCGGCTGCCATAGCACCATGTGCACTCTTCATTATTGGGCAGTTCAAAATGGCTCATGTGTATGCAGTTTTAGATTTGGGGCACAGATGGGTAAAGTAACCAAACCAGCAATGTTGGTTTTTAAAGTCCAGCACCTCAGCACCATGACTTTATAAGGTGGGCAAGGATGGTTGTAGCAGCCAACATGTGGAAACCGGAACCAGAAAGGTCTAATTAAGCAATTAGTTAACTTAAAAATGTTAAAGAACTTTTAATAAATGAGCAAAACCCTACACACATGGCTGTCCTCAAAGAGAAGAGCTTGATGCTCTCATTTTCAAAACCATTTTGGAAAAAAAAAAAAAGTTAATAAGAATGGATTTTAATTAGAGACAGAATTAGCTTTGTGAGTGAAGTAAGCTCAGCAGCCTTGGAGACCACCGTTCTGCAGCAGGGCTGACGTCCTAAACATGTTGGCAGCCCCACTGTATTAGAGAATGGTCTGACCAAATGCCAGTCCTCCTCCAGTCTGCTTAAAGGAACAGTCCAACCCAAAAGTTTTTTGTTACTTATCCTACTACTTGGTTTGTAGTGATGGGTGAGAAAAACCTAATTGTGTGCTTTCACAGAGAAACAGACATCTATAGTGAGTGACCAAGCTGAACAACTGCAGACAATATAAAAATGTTCATCAAAAAATGTCATGTTACTCATGTCGCTTAAATTCACAAGTCAGGTTGTCCCAACCACATGCATTTTTATTAAAAGTTTCTTAAATATTTCTGGAAAAATCCCTTATGAGCAAAAAAATGCCACTCACTCAGAGGAGAGCACAAACAGGAAGCACATTTAACGAGGACTAGCTTTTGAGTTAAAGACCACTCATGTACCAGTCAAGAGTCTGGTCTTCACTTCAAAAGCTCCATCCCATTTGAACACACATCCTCTGGTTCTTTTAAAGTATTTATTTAGGTAGAAATGGATGCATTTTACCCCGTTTTTCATGGACATTGCCCAGTGTTGGTCAGCATAGAACCCACCTTGAATATAGAAATGTTTTTCTCTGTTCTTCATGGAATCATGACATTCAAAGGTTTTCTTGGTCTTCACTACAAACCACATGGGGTGTTGCTGTGCTCACATGCTATCAGAGAGATGGTCAATACAAGTATCTGAGTCAGATGTTCCACATGAACGCCCTACGAGCGCGGAGCTACAAGTCGGACAATTTACAGAAAACAATGCAGGCCAAATTCTCCAACATGTGACGTTAACAGTGGCCTTTCATCTTAATCAATCAACTGTACAAAATAAAAACAAAATACATAACAGTTAGCCTGAAATGACAATTTTATGGTCATGTTGTATATATACCTAAGCACGTTGAGTTTGCTCTTTATTTTCAAGACAAATATACAGCTTAAATTGCCATTTTTACAGACCATGCATCAGTAGTAACCTTGTGTTTCCCCGAAAAGTCCACCGGGAAATTCACATGAAAGCACTGAAGTGAGAAGGTGAAATGTCACAACTTAGAGCTTGAAATAATCTGATAACACGGGAATGCAGCGTAAGTAACCTATAAAAAATAAATAAAATACATATTTGGATGGCATATTCCTTTAAGTCAACTGGGAAAAGACTGGCATTTGGTCAAAAGCCTGGGGCTGCCAACATGTTTAAGACGTTGGGCCTGCTGCTGATCGGTGGTCTCCAAGGTTGCTGAGCTTACACTCACAAAGCAAATCCTGTCCCTAATTAAACCTGTTCTTTTTAAAATGGTTTTGAAAGCGAGTGTCAAGCTCTGTTCCTTGAGAGCAGCCATGTTCACAAGATTCCATTCATTAATTCCAGATCTTTAACACTTTCAATGGAATTGCTTGCTTAATTAGACCTCTCCGTTTCCTGTTTCCAGAGATTGGTTGCTACAGAATTCCTTGCCTGTGTTCCATTTCCAAGCTACAGTGACGTAGATGATGCGAGACCACTCAACCGATAATAAAATGGACCATTTAAGTAAGAGCTCTAATTGTGGTTAATGATAATCAGGATCTCAAATCACACACACTTTTGCTCGCAGCCATATTGTATGCAGTACCACCCTCAGTAAATGTTCTGAAATTTCCCACACATTGAAAAATCCAAACAGAATACAAACCTGCTTGCTAAAATCAACCTCAAAATGACTCTGGAGGCAATTTGTTTTAAAGTTATAAGTCCGATTGTGAGTTTAAATTGCTACGGGTTGGGTGGGGAACTCTACTGCAACAGTTTAGAATCAGAGTTTGTGACACCAATAGGAGACACGACACCATTAGAAAAACCATCGCTTCAAGGCCTGCAGACGTCACTGAAAGAAAAAAGGCCGGAAAACACAACAACCCTCCATTTCCCCCAAAGTGCAAAGCACAAGTACCCAAAGCCATGTCTCGTTGAGACCTTTTGAAACGTATGTAGTTTATTCAGCATTCCACATTATTTCTGTCAGTTTTCTGCGAGTCGTACAAACCTGAGGCCCACTTTTCTGGGACATTTGGATGCAGGCATAACAGCTCATGAATCATTTAGGAAAATAACTAAGTCAGCAGAACAAATTTAGCCAAACCATTCACTTGCAATTCTGGTCAAACACAAGTTGTGAAAGAGTGCAGCTTTGCGTTATGTGACAATATGTTCTTCAGTCAACACCCCCCACCCCACCCATTTTTTTTGTCTTCTGTGCCTTCTTTATTCCCAGGTTTCACTCTTTTAAATATTAACTAATGCTCAAAGAGAAAAATAAAACAGATTTGTAATAATAATAATAATAAAATCTTCCAGAGTTGGGTTCACTTGGAAGAAACGCTCTCACCAGCAATAATAATAATAATAAAAAAAAAATTATAAATAAATAAATTTGTTTTGTGAAGAATTGCCTGTTCATTAAGCGCGAGCCACTGCCCCTCTAGAATACGTGCAGGCACTCCGTTTTACACGCATACAACTCCATTTAAGGTGAACAAGTATCACTTTCTTGGCTGGATGACAACAATCTGAAGATTGTCCATTTTGTGTTGAGCAATCGTAACAGAATCACAAAAATAAAAAAATTACAGGACAGCAAAGTGACCGGCAGAGAGAGGGGGACACAAGGGCTGATCGAGTGCAGCTCGGCTCGCTTTCACAACGTTTCTCTTCTCTTCAGTCCTCCGGAGTCGATGACTCGAGTTACGTTTTCTCGACTTAAGTTACCTGCCGGCTTAATGAAGCGTCCCATTACTACACATGGAAATAAAACTTTCAGTTTTAATTTTTTTTTCTTTTTTTTTTATCATCAATTTACGATAAAATATGAAAATCCTCTAGGTGTAATAAAGTTGCTTCATTTGGATTTAAACAAACAGACAAAAAGAAACCACTCCATTAATAAAAATAAAAAAAAGACAAAGAAAATTGATAAAATAAAGTAAAAAAAAAAAAAAAAAAAAAAAACTACATTCATTTTCACTGAACATAAAAATTTCACATACGAAAACAGCGTGATTCCAAAAGTACAAATGGAGTGATCGGAAATGTTGGTGACCCCATTTTTTTCTTTTTTTTGCCTAGAGAAATGAAAATACACCCAAAAAGAGATCCTAATTTCCACATATGAACAACAAAATACTGCATATATCTACGAACGACTGCATTAGGTAGGTCAATATGAAGGGCTAGCTGCCGACAGAGGAAATGGCTCCACGCATTTGTTCCCTTTGCGGAATTACACTATTGTTTAAAATCTGGTTTACACTAAGCGCTTGTCATGCTGCCATTACACTGATGTGTGCTCAGTCTGTTTAAATAGTTTACACGAGAGTCTTGTGTTGCTGCAGTCCTCCCAACCTCTCCATTTCCCAGTGTGCACTGAGGTAGCAAAGCAGGAGGTACCGTGCAGCCTGGGATGCGGCCCCGTTGCTCATTTCCACTTGATCGTTACTCCAAATCAGTCTTTTATTTAGTTTTTTTTTTTTTAATGTTATTTTTTTCCTATTTTTTTAGGCTTCCTGTGCAGCTTCTCAGTCTCTTCTCACAGGGCGCCTTTTCTTTTTGAAATTTGCTTTTTTTTGTTTTTTACCCAATGGGTTTTGAAACACATTCCAAAGTTCAAAGACAGTTAAGTTAATTGTATAGTTTTTGTTTGTTTTTCTTTTCCCATTTGGCACCTGGAGTTGTCTTTTAAAAAAATAAAAATAAAAATAAAAAAAAAAAAAAAAAAAAAGAAAAAAAGAGGAAAAAAAGGAAAGGGAAAAAAAAAAAAAAGCAACACGGCAGTACCTTCGAGTCACTAGATTTGGCTGCCTTGTTCACTCACAGCCGAGGGGTCAACATTTACTGCAATGACTATACTCTCCCCTTCCTCCATTTTCAGACGTTTATGATCTGGCTGTTCTGCTTGGTCTCCGTTATGCCGTTTTGTTGGAAGAGAGGCTGATGCCGATGCGTGAGTGGCCAGCATGTGCAGGGGACTTGCAACAGCTGAAAAACAAAAGAAAAACCCAAGAACAATTTTTTTTTTTTTTTTGAAAGAGGCATTCACCTCAAGATGTTAACTGCACCACTGTGATGGGATCTTACCGGTACTGATCTGTCCCTGAATTGCAGTGGTAATCGGGACCACATGAGTCCCATTCTGTGTTATAGTTTTGATTGGTAGCTGGTGCTGTCCGAGGGGGGCCTGCTGGACAATGGTAACGGTCTGTAGAGGTGTAGCCTGCGAACTCTGGATGATTCGATTTGCAGTTCCAATGGCAGTGTGAGTGATGGCCGGCACAGGTTCTACTTTCACTGAAACAGCAAACGGAGGAAACAGGTGTGTTAAACATGAACAGGCTTGGCTAGCGGACATCTGCCATGTCAGTTTCTCATCTTTCCATCACTGTCCAAACAAAAGGGAAGTGCAGATGGCTCACCTTTAATTTCTTTGTGCTCCCCATTTTCCTGTGGCTCCATTTTAGACTGGTTTACTAGCACAGCCTGTCCCGCCACCGTGTATGTGTTTGCTGGCGTTAAACCGGCGACGTTAGTAACCGATACGGCTGGTATCTGGTGGACAACATGAACGGTTTGCATCACTGGTTGCTGCGATGTGGAAGTTGTCACGGGAGTGGCCACTGTATATGTGACAGGTTTAATAGTCTGTGGCAGCTGCCGCTGGACTGTAATTAAAACAGGCTGACTATTTAAAGGAGAACCTGGAACAAAAGAAAGATAAAGAACACCTCAAGCAAATATCTGTGCCAAGAATTATGTCGACAGCATGCATTTACAGCAATAGAATGAGCATGATGTGTGCTTTATTCCACTGTTGCCTACTCTTATCCCTCCACATCATCATAGCCAACAAGCAAAACTGTAAGAGCATCTCAGAGCCCACTGACGTGCAAAGAAACAGAAAAACCAACTATGAAGGGCCACACATGCAGTACCACACACCCTCCCCTATTTGTTTCTTTTTTACTTGTCTCACCAAACAGGCACAGAAGATGGTTATATGAACATCCACAGTGTACATCTGACATGCAGACTCCATGACCTTATGAATAAGTGGACACACATCTCCCATTGCTTTCACATTAACAGTCCCTTGCCATTCTTTTGTGATCAATGGACCCATCCTTGTCAGCTTTTCTTTAACAGAGCAGTCCAGTAGTCCGTTTCTGCCCTTACATGGTCAGTTCTTTAAAAATCCAGTCCTGCGCTTCTGCCACTTGATTTTGGAAAGCCTGATACACAACTGAGATCTACAAGACTCAGGTAATGTGGTGATAACATTTCATTTATTTTAGTGAACATTCCTTAAGGCTGTCCGCTGAACAAATAATTGCCAATTTACTATGTTGCATTACCTCCTCCTTTATCTCTTACCTGGGGCACTCTGAGCAAACCGTGCCTCTTGTATTACTGCTAACTTGGGTTGTACTGTAGCAGCAGGTTCAGGTTCCATAGGGACAGGAGAGCCTTCTCGGGATAAACTTTCTGGGGTTTGAACTCCACTGGAGTGAGCAGATAAGACCCCAGAGTGATTTGGAGAAGCAGGAGCACTCCTAGACAAAGACACAAAAACAATGGTAATTTAACTTAAAAGTACAATAATGAAGAAAAAAAAAATCCTTTCAAAACAAGGTCTGTCCATCATGGCTCATTCTACAGATGTCCACAAGGTGGAGCCCCAGGCTTGCAATTCACACACGGTTCAGGAGACCTGCTCAACAGCTATTCCCGATTTCTCCACTCCACTCCACTGCTGAACAGTGATGGCCTACTTAGTGTAGCTACTACAAGAACGTGAGGTTTACATTAGTTATAAAAAAAAAAAGTCTAATGGCCATTTGAACAGGTCTGAAATATATGCTTAGCCTACCAAGATGGGGTGCTCATGTATTCTACTAGGCTTTAATGGCTTGTGTGCAGTAAGTAGGGAGTCAACTTGGAATTCATGGTTTCCTTCATGAAGGTTATGTACTTTCTAGTACAAAACCTCCAATGCATATTTTTCCTTCCTACATGCAAAACTTCATATTTATCAGTATTAAAACACCATTCATCAACTAAAACCTGAATACTGTCCAAGGCTTTCTGTATGGATTTTGAAGACTCTTGGATATCTGCTAATTTACCTAATTTAAGTGCACATTTTATCCTCTATCCTATGCACCTTAAAATATCTCATTAGGTAAAAAGATCATTCCAAGTTAACTTGTCATGTTCTGTGGCATTTTGGTTCAAAAGCATCTCTCTTTTATTAACTAGTAAATATTAAAAGGCTTTGGGAAGAAAACCCAGAGAATCTAGAAAAGAAAAATACCTGGCGGACACGCAGAGGAAATTCAAAGGGACTTGACCTGCCTGTGCTCCAACCGGAAAACCCAAAAGAGACATAACCAATTGTATCATAAATGTTGTAAGCCACCTTGGACAAAGGCCTCAGCCAAATAAGGAAATGTAAATGAATTCAGTTGTGTGACGGTTTACTGTGGTGTGACAGTAGCTGCATGGCAAAAAGGTGCAAGGACAAGGACAAGCCAGACCTTAGCACCCTAAGCACTGTTCACAATACAGAAACTGTCCATGTCTGTGTTAGCGAAATGTTGAAGTCACTAAGCCTTGAACTGTGGCAGCCTACAACAACATAAGGAGCAGCATTGCTCGTGCAAGTCAGGCACTGACATTCTACTCTCATATGTACAAGCAACAGGGGAAAAAACAAAAAAAGTGAGCCAAGAAACACACATCTACTGTGCAGAGCCGATCGCTACATCAGGCGGTTTCAAACATGAAGGACGTGTACTGATTCTGCATCTGGACACAAGACAGACCTTTCTACTGTTATTTATGTTGACGTTTTACTATTTACAGGTTTCTGTTGCACTTGTTGAAAAAATATTAAACATGCTAGGCTGTTTTTTCCTGGGTTAATCATAACTCAAAGGGGGCTATGAAATCAAAAATCTTAAACTCGTTGTGTCATAAATGCTAAATATAAGAGGTCTCTGGATGCCTGTAGATTTCACAAACCATACTAGCAGATGATGACCGTTCATCATCTGCATATTTTTACCAGGCATTTTTTGGGTTAAGCCAGTTTGGTTGGTTGGTTGCCCCCCAAATCTTTCTCCTTGGCTTGCTATGGTCATTTGGGGTGAGACACATTTTTTCATATCATCCAAGACCAACTCCAACTACATCAACTTTGGTCTTCCTCTTGAACTTATCCCCCTGTTCCACACACTCAAACCGCCTTAGTTTGGTTTCTGTTCAGCACCACATCTATTACCACCTCCAAAGCAAGTCTTTTTCTTAACTCAGCACTTGTCTTCCTCTCACTCCACACATCTATCTGGTCATTCTTTCCACATTGGTGTTATGTTATGCTTCACTGGGCACGCCTCACTCCCACTGAGCACACTGCGCCTAACACAGCTTTCACAAACTTTACTCTTCAAAGCCAGAGAGCCTCCTTTAGAAGAGGACAACTTGAAGGCACCATAACTATGTATGGAGTAAAGAGACAGGCAGGTAGACATTGGTTACCAAATTACTCTGCATTTCATGAGCTGTGTGTGCATTTCTGGTTGTGTTTATGTCCTTGAACACTTAGCACAAATACAAGCTCTTGGTCCAGTTACAACCAGAGCTTGCCACCTACAAGCTGCTGTGCTGCTTCAGCTTCATTTTTGTAAACGACTGTATAACCTAACCGAAGGGGAGGTCATCGCCTTTAAGGACTAAATCATCGTTCCTGCAGATGCCCAAGAGGAAAAAACAACACTGTGGCTTGAATGATGTCTTTCTCATGAATGTGTGATCTTCAAAACTTACCACCACAGGTTACGTATACTGGGTAAGTAACAGCTAACATGCCTTAAAATTTTGTTTATTTATATGCAAGGTTCTCAGTCAGACAAAATCAGTTTGCCAGATTTGTTCTGCAAGGAAGGTCTCAGTCTCCCCCTGCAATCTAAGATGGCACATTGCGCAGTGCTGTGAACACAAATTAGTTGGTTACCTAGAAGAAAGAGGTCCCAGGGGAGTTCGAAAGCAGGGTACACCCCTTGGCCTCCTTTTCCTAAAGGCTTGCTCTATTAATTTGCTTTCTGATGCAGGGTCTATCCTCCAGAACGAGCCTTTTCCTGGTTCTTCCTGCGACCGGGGAACTTTTATAAAATAACGGTTCAGAGAAAGATTGTGGCGGATTGAATTCTGAAAAAATAAGTAAATAAACAAAACACACACATGACTCAAATAGTATTTAGCTGCAGAACTACGCTAACATTTAAATTTACATAAATGTTTTTTAAACATTAAATAAAACAAGCAGAAAACGTTCATACAATGTGAGTCAAAGTGAGAAGATGATGTTACCTGCCATCCCTTGTCGGCTGTCCTGTAGTAAGGGTAGTTTTTGGTAATGTGGGTGTAGATCCCATTTAGTGTTAGCTGCTTGTCCGGTGCCATCGTGATGGCCTGGACTATTAACTGTGCATAAGAATATGGCGGCTTTGAGTCATCCTGAGAACAAAGGAAACAAAGTGGATTGTTGCAACAGTAACGAAAAAAAAAAAAAAAGAGACGATGCTGCCCAGGCTCTACGTTCTTCTGTAAAATGTAACGTATGCCATTCCATTTAATGTCTCTAAACTCTTGGCTACTTGTTCTTATTTTAAGCATTGACTGGCACTGCCTGTAAGATTGCTGATCTGCTAACCTCGGCTACTGCAGGTTATTTTTTTTCTCCCCTTTCATATTAGTGGATGATGTACTCTGGAAGACAAACTTACAGCCATGACGACATTAAGAAAGCCTACTGTATATGGGCTATGCTGTCTCCCATTCAGCTTCATTTCTCTCCATTCTGACTCTTATAATCTGTTACATTTCATTGCCCAAGCATGACCAGAGCAGTTTTGATCTCGTCTACAATGAGGTATGCTGCTTTGTGTCTAGCTGCGACTGACTTGTACTCTGAAAGGGCAGGTACACAATTGGTTCTATAGCAACAGATACTGTCCTTTATTTAAAAAAAAAATTAAAACAGCATTACTCCTCGCTTTTCCCCAAGATTGAGGTCTGTGTCTAGGGTGAAGCCTTTACCTTTGGGCTGTCGCCCCCCGATGCTTCCTTGTCATTCTCTGACTGAGAGTTGTCACCCATTAGCTGGAGTTCAGCTGGGATTACACGAGCCATTCTGTACCCCGATGACCCTGCTCCCCTAGGACTGGATGGGCAGGAGTTTGCAGCACTGTAAGAAATCAGAACAGGATAAAAATCATACAAGTTACACAAGCAACATATGGATCTGAGGAAGGTGGAGACGAATGATTTTGACAGGCCACGGCTCCTTCACTCTCAAACCATACATTTTAAACGATACTTGAAAAGCCAGACATTGCACCATCTGTAGCATTTCCAGGTGATTACTCACATTAAAATCTGAAAAGGCAGCATTACACTTAAAGCAGCAAGTGGGAACCTCTAGCATTCAGTGTCATGTTCTGTGCAGGACACACTCCAGAGTCGCACTTTCTCAAGTGTTGATTAAGTCATTTAGATTGTGGGTCATTTCACAACAGGAGTAAAGGCTAAACAAAAATGTCAGGTGTGAAAGAGTAGCCCTCTAGCTGCAAATTTTTAAACTTTCATTGTATAAATGTGTAGAGAGAGAGAGAGAGAGAGAAATCAATCCATATATTTGTGAATAACTTTAAAACACCACATCAGTCATTTCTTGGCACCCATCTTTTAACATTATCTACATTGCAGATAAATGTAAGAAAGCAGACATGTTGACTACAAGACATACAAATCACAAAGTGCTCAAAAAATGGTAAAACTGTATAGTGTGAAGAAAAGCATGTTTTAAAATGCACGGCATATGACTCAAGTTCACGACAGATTAATAAAAATTGATTTTAGCAGAACAAAAGGAGGCACAAGTAATCACTCAGTAAAAGAAGCTTTAGAGAGAAAAGATTTTAATTTGTGAAAAGTGTGTTAAAATGGAATATTAATAAAACATTTACTGATTAAAAAAAGAAAAAAATCTGGATCATGTAATGCGCGCAGCAATTAGAAGTGGAAGCTTTAAAATGCAGGGCATGTATGGGATCTTCATAAACGATTCATTAAATCAGTTATAACAAAGGAAATGTAGGAACTGAAACTGCATGCACTGAAAGCTGGACTGTGCCTACCACTGGCATTGCAATTGGAGATACAATTCTTCCAAAATGTACAGACCCAGAATGAACAAAACGTACTGGCAGGATTGTGCCATGAGCATGACAATCAGGAATCTGTTCTTTAAAATGCACCACCATAAACGGCAGCTTTATAATGGATCATTATTATAAGTATTTGTAAGGTGCAGATACTGGACATCAAACAGCTGCCAAGATGACATTGTTTGTTACAAGTTATCAATAACTGGATTTATTAAAATGTAAAACATGATGATAATAATACTCTTTTTTTATTTTGATCCCAAATGGAACTCAAAATAGGATGATTTTGCACATACAGCCATGGTGCTCCTCAAATTTGTACACACTGTAATATAATTTTCCTCACAGACTAACGTTGTACTGAAAAATGTTTATGTATGTAATTGAAGAACAGAAGTGAACTTAAAGTATAAAACAAGTCTACCTCTTACAGAAAAAGTGGTATTTAGTGGTCTTTTCCCCCATCACTTAAACTGCTTTCACTAATATATTAAGATCAAATAGATGTTGCACGTAACACAGTTCTGAATGGCTTTCTTAGCATAACATGTGCTTCAGTGTCACAATGCATTACCAATAAAAATTAAAAAATAAAATAAAATAAAAAAGACGACATACCACTGCTGCATGCACAAATTCCTAATTCCACCTTTCTATTAGCATGACAGGATGTTACAAACAAAACAAATGGTATTCTTTAAAATGTGTAGCGTGTTGCACCCACCCTCAAACTGCCCACCGTCTACCTGCAGTGGCTGCTCGGAGAGAACAAAAAACTGCTGCTCAAAATATCAGGCAGTCGCCGGTGACGGCCACCTCATTTTCCCCTGGGCCTAAAGGAGATGGCGCCAATAAAAGGCCTTGTGATCAGTGCACACTCTCTATTATGTCTTATTTTTCTTTTTAAACTTGTGAATGTTATTCTGAATGATATAGGGCTCTATCCTGGGTCCGCTGCTCTTTTCAATCTACATGCTTCTGTTAGGTCAGATTATCTCAGGACATAACATGAACTACCAGAGCTATTCTGATGACACGCAACTGTATTTATCAATAGTGCCTGATGACCCCGACTCTGTTGTTTCACTAACATAATGTCTTGTGTTTCTAATTGGATGAATAGTAATTTTCTCAAGCTAAATAAAGAAAAAACTGAAATTTTTTTGATTGGCAATAATGGATATGATGAGGAATTTATTAGAAATAAACTTGATGCATTAGGATTAAAAGTCAAGACGGAGGTAAAGAATTAAGGGGTAACTGTTGACTGTGACCTGAATTTTAAATTGCATATTAATCATATCACTAGGACAGCATTTTTCCCACTTAAGAAATATAGCAAAAGTTAGACCTCTTATATCATTGAAAGACGCTGACAAATTAGTTCACGCTTTTGTTTTCAGTCGACTAGATTACTGTAACGCACTCCTCTCAGGACCACCCAAAAAAGACAAATCGACTGCAACTAGTGCAGAATGCAGCTTCTAGAATCCTAACTAGGAAAAGAAAATCCGAGCACATCTCTCCAGTTTTGATGTCACTACACTGGTTACCTGTGTCATTCAGAATTGACTTTAAAATACTGCTGATGGTTTACAAAACCTTAAATAATCAGCTCCATCGTATATATCGGAATGTCTGACACCTTATATTCCAAATCGTAACCTTAGATCTTCAAATGAGTGTCTGCTTAGAATTCCAAGAACTCGGTGGCGCAGTGGTAGCGCTGCTGCCTCGCAGTTAGGAGACCTGGGTTCGCTTCCCGGGTCCTCCCTGCGTGGAGTTTGCATGTTCTCCCGTGTCTGCGTGGGTTTCCTCCGGGCGCTCCAGTTTCCTCCCACAATCCAAAGACATGCAGGTTAGATGGATTGGCGATTCTAAATTGGCCCTAGTGTGTGCTTGGTGTGTGGGTGTGTTTGTGTGTGTCCTGCGGTGGGTTGACACCCTGCCCATGATTGGTTCCTGCCTTGTGCCCTGTGTTGGCTGGGATTGGCTCCAGCAGACCCCCGTGACCCTGTATTCGGATTCAGCGGGTTAGAAAATGGATGGATGGATGGATGGATAAACTTAAAAGAAGTGGTGAGGCGGGCGGCCTTCTGCTGTTATGCACCTAAAATCTGGAATAGCCTGCCAATAGGAATTCTCCAGGGTGATACGGTGGAGCACTTTAAAAAAACTGCTAAAAACACGTTACGTTAACATGGCCTTCTCATAACTTTATTTTAGTTTAATCCTGATTCTCTGCATATTCAATTAATTATCATTAATATTCATGGTGGCTCCAAAATCCATACTAACCCCTACTGTCTCTTCTGTTATTTTTCCGGTTTTCTGTGGTGGCGATCTGCACCTCCACCACCTGATCAAAGCACCGTGATGTCCCTACACTGATGGATTAAAGGCCAGAAGTTCACATGACCGTCATCATCAAGTCCTTCCATGACTGATCATATGTTAGGTAGAATGCCTAGATGGGGTTGGCAGTCTTGTGGCCTGGAACCCCTGTAGATTTTATTTTTTCTCCAGCTGTCTGGAGTTTTTTGTTTTGTTTTTTCTGTCCTCCCTGGCCATTGGACCTTACTTTTATTAGATGTTAATTAGTGTTCTCTGATTTTAATTCTTACTTTGTCTTTTTTATCTTTCTTCATCATGTAAAGCACTTAAGCTACATTATGTGTATAATAATGTGCTATATAAATAAATGTCATTGATAGATGTGCATGCTAAGTTGCGTGCAAAAGCAGCAGCTACCACTTGTCTGGCATTTTCCCGGGTAACAAAATAAGAATGAAAGATAGTCTCTTTTAATATTTCCAGGTAGAGGGCAGACACTAAAAGTTTAAATATTTTTCTCCCATGATGGAATCTTTCTAATAACTGGACCATCAATCAGTAAGCTGTATATGTATGTAGTGTACAGATCTACTTCAATGGGGGAAAAAAAAAACAACACAAAGGGTTACTATAAATAAAATTGTGAAAAAGTGTCCCAAGGTGCCGATTAAATATTTTAACAGTGAATGTGGCACAATAAGAGAGCATTTTAACAGCCACAGGATGCACACCTGAATGTAAGAGGGTACCTTAGTGCTTTTGTTTTTTGTTTGCAGACAGAAAAACCACTGTGACATCCCAGCCGCAACTGAGCAGTGACAACATTTAAGAAGTACTGTGCTGTTTGTTTCCTGTTAATTTGGGGTGCAGAAAATTATTTGCGCGTGGACTACATATGTAAATTGGGAATTTAGTGTGAAACACAAGGATTATTACTATCATCATCATTAATATACCGGACTGAAAACAACATCATCATTATTTGCTGCTTTAAATGGCTTGCTTTGCACATTTTTCCATTGTGTGTAATGGATATATAGTTCTCCTGTTTACCTAGTGGTAATTCAAAACAAAAGATTACAGTTACAGTAAATGTACAGTAATATAGCAAATATATTCGAGTCAAATGACAAAAAGTGAAAGAAATTGCTGCCTTTGAGCTCTCTGTAGTCTCCTGCGAACAAAGCTCCTTTCTTTTAGATATCCTGGGGGTGGTGACACATGCGACTTTTAAAGTTTACACACCTGATAGTTCCAGTTGGGGAAGGGAGAGGACTCATCAGATGTGCGATGCTGTCTGGAATGTTAATGGTCAAGGGAGAAATCTGGGGCTGGACAGGCTTGACTGGAGACTCTGGCGCCTCCTGTTTCTCCTTCTTGTCGCTGGCGAGTGCTGTAAAAGTAATCTTGATATTTGTGCTAGGAAACCTGAATGTGCACCTGAAATTAAAGGAAAAGTGGTTACTCCACACTGTCTTCTTACTTAGTTAAGTTGATAAAGTTGCTAGGTAACTGTAGTCATGCGCATACTAATCCCAGGACCTCCAAGTATAAAGAATCACTGCAGCCAGAAACGTCAGGCGTGACAACAGATTGGAATACACAAAGGCAAAATGAGGTAAAAGAAATGCAATGAGGCCTTAAAAACACTGAAAATGATTTACAAGGTTTTTTTAAGTAAACACTTTCAAGACAACTTCCATCAAAAGTTAACAAAAATAGTACACGCTCATTAAAATATTGAAAATAAAAAACTGCACAAGGCACCAATTAAGAATTAAGCTTAACACAACAACAACACAATCGATGGCATTAGCACAGAAGTGAAAGAACGTCTGCCCGCTGGCGGTGACCTAGACTGGCCAACATGGAAAAGCCTTTCCCGCCTGTGCACCAGGACTGGCAGATCCAGAGTCAACATGACCAAGTTGGGATACTCTGATGACAGTGACCTGTGTGACTACAGGGAAGACAGAGGCCATGGAACACCTCCAGATCTGCCGATTCCTAGATGAACCGCACACCATGGAGGACCTCACCGCGGCCACCGACACAGCCATAGCCTGTGCTCGCCATTGGAATGGCATATGAAACTTTTGGTTTTAAGGACTCGAGAAGAACCAATTAAAACACCCAGAGTACTGTTCCCAGTTTTAAATGCCACAATACATTAGAAGCGGAGTAATTAAGTGCCTCCATGCACATGTCCAATGTCAACAAAAAGGTTGCGTGTTATACAGTTACTGGAAAAGTGCTGAAAAATCTAAATTTTAATATGGCGTGGTACAGGAATCTTGGGATTTTTAGTACTGGAAGTAAACTTCAGCTTTCCTTTCAATCTCAAACTTCCCAAACCCTTTCACCAACACTTGCTATACTCTTTGATGTGTTCGGGACTTCCCGGGAGGAACAACCCAGACCCAATTTGGGCCCGCTGTATTGCTTCAACCAACTGGGACTTCACAGAGGTTCTGGAGTTATCCATTATTTCCTTCAGAAGTGCTTTGCTACCAGTACGGAGGTCTGAAAGCCAATATCGATACCGAAGTTAACATTTTTGGGACAGTTCAAACACTAATGCCAGATGAAGAGCACTGCACCTCTTCACTCCTGAGCTATGGGAAGACTAAACCGAAGTCTTCACACGCACTCATGAAGATGGTCCAGCAATATTTGTTTAGAAATGGAGCGATTCCTCAACTCAAACAACTCTAATGGAAATTAAACAAACAGAACAACAGACAATGAATCAAAGTATTTTACAAAACAGAGTACGGAAATCTGGAAGTGAGTCATGAATCAAATAGCACAAGATGACACACTGAAAGTATTGAAAAAAATGTACAATTTAACAAATTTGTGCAAAATGACTACTAGAAGACTAAAGCACTCACATGCAAAGGAAGCTTGCAGAGTTCTCACTTGTGACATTTCACCTTCCAGCTATGTTGTGTTAACGTGAATTTCCGGTTAAGATTTTCTGGCAGAAATGTGGAGTCACTGCTGATTTGCTGCTTGGCCCACACAAAAATCTTAACATTTACGTGAATATAAAAGCCAAAGTATGTACATTGAAAGCCTATCAAGTCACTTCAAACACAACTGGAGCACCAAAAAAATGCAAATTCTGATTGACAAGGTTATTTTTTTTAAACGTTATATGGAGGTGGAAAGTCAGCATTACATCACAACTTGAAAAATTCAGGCAGCACTGTTTTCTCAGATTTGTCCCCACAAAGGAAGCAAAGGTTTTCCTCTGTTTTGTAAAATGTCATACATTTACCTTAGCACTAAACCAGCAATACACATCTGCAAAACTAAATCACATTAAACCCAGACACAGGGAGTTGCCCATATTATTTGAGTGTATTTTTGTCAACGTGACCTTCTATTAGCCATGGTGTCGAACTGTAAATTCCCAATTCACAGATCAAAGGCTCAAGGAGTCAGTCATTTACCCTGCCAGCTTTCACAGCACACAAATATGGAAATAACTACAACACACTGTGCCTGTAAAGTGCCACTTACTACAGAAAGAGAGGTGTTGTATACAACAGGATTGCATTCAGGCTGACCACATGTGTGTTCTGCCACGAATTCTGAGAAAATGCTATTATCTTTGCTCTTACAATTACAAAGTAAATCTGCTTTTTAAAATAAACTGTACACAAACTTACACCTTCATTTGTTGCTGCAGGTTTCTTAAGGACCCCATCATTAACACTGTGATCTCCTGGTAGCTATGATGCCTGATTGTATGCCTGAAGACTGCCAGTTTACTTCCATGAGTCATTCAGTCTATGACTCCCAGTGAGTCACTGACACAATTCTGTCAGTGCCCAACTGTACAAAAATATGTAAACATTTGTATGTATGTGATTTGTTTGGGATAAATGCATTAACTTGGGCATCAAGTTCATGATCAGCTTTATCTCTAAAAAAAACACAACATTTACATGTCTAACTGCACAAACTTACATGAGGTCGCACTACTAGATTTTAATCTGGCAGTCACT
Organism: Polypterus senegalus; assembly: GCF_016835505.1. NCBI lineage: Eukaryota > Metazoa > Chordata > Cladistia > Polypteriformes > Polypteridae > Polypterus > Polypterus senegalus. Next base: position 97,741,783 of record NC_053170.1, read on the forward strand.
TAGCCATCAGCCCTTGACCCCTCCATGCCATACACACTGAATGCCAACCAGTCACAGGCAAAGGCCGTAAACTGGGCAACTTCAGAACTACAACAAAGCACGTGAGCTACGAGACTGAAAAATGGGTCAAACAAACAGTGTTTCACTATCGTGGTTACAATCAAGAGTGGTACTTAAAATGCCAAATGCCATTACACTCTAACTACATTGTGAAAAGGATACTTGGGTGGGGGATGAAACAACTTTCATGAGCTTAGAAGTGCAAAGACATAAAATCACAGCTTCCAAAAGGTACAAAAAGTCCACCTCAATTTTATGTAACACTCCTCAAACGGCAGAACATTACAAATAAAACAAGTACAATTCAAAGTAGCACAACATTCCTACATTAGGTTACAAAGCTTGAGATTATTCAGTGCGTAGTAAATTACAAAAATACAAACAGGACAGTATGCGATGACAATGCAAGAGAACCAGAATTAGTGCACCTGGGACAGAAGAGTCAAACGTACCAGAGAGCGGGCCATTGTCACTAGCGTCTGTGGACTACAATGAAGGTCGGACACTGAGTTAATAGATTCTGTTGTTATTATTATTATACAATCTTCTTTTGGCTGCTACCATAGCGGATCATCTTTTTCCATATGCTATTCTTATATTATATATATATATATATATATATAAAAACACTATGATAACCTGCCACATTTTAATTATATATCACATTTCCCATTTTCAAAGTGCTTTATAAAAAGGTACACATACATATTTATATATTCAGAACAATACTGAGTTCTCCCAATAGTTTGCATTTTTATAGTTAATAAAATAGGTTACCGTCACAGCTAAGCTTGTTTTCAGATTTTTTGAGACAAAGATTTATTTTAGCTACTTTAATGGCAATTAACATTTACTAAATATTAAAATAATCTTTTTGTTGTGATTAAAATAAAAATAGTATTTTGTTTTGGACAATAAAGCTGTTTTTTGTGATCAATTGAGAATTTATTATATCAAACAACTTTAAAATCTGAATTGCTCATAATGAACAGAACTAATAATAATTCAAGAGGTGTAAATGACTGAGTAATAGAGGGGATCTGATAGCACTTTACAGCAGTTCTTTAAAATGAGACCACAATATTGTCACTATTTTGAAGAACAACAACGGTTATTTGATAGTATATACACACACATCTCTCAAAGGTTATGGAATAACAGCAAGATTAGACTGATTAGTGCAAGCTTACCCACTCAATATACAGAACCAGAGACAAAGCATAAAGAAGCACAGACATTTTGTTGGCTTCTCTAGTAAAGACAGTAGCTTATTTTATATTTGTTTACAGCTTCATAAATGCCACAAACTACGAACACAGTGCTGCTTATTATTAGCACTCCAGAGAGACATGCCAAATATTTGACATTTACTACAATTTGTCTTTATAAAATACCAATTTCATGTAACTTGTTTAATATAGTAATTGTATCTAATGTATAAAATGTGCTAAGGTATCCACAGAAAACAATAAAACCTGCTTCATAAGCTGATGTCTTATTTTAATGACATAATTAACCTCAACAAATCCCCAGCAGCTACAGGACAAGTTTCAGTTTGCTCACATCGCAGCAGCGTAGTTGCCAGCCTGGCCTGATGCTTCACAACTTCAGCAGATGTCGGTTCTCTTGGCCTTGCTATGGTCACATCCTCCCAGAACCCAAAGGCACAAGGGTGATTATAAATTGATCTGGTGTGTCTGTGAGTGTCTCCTGCAACTGTCGGTGTTGGGTTTTGTCCACCTTATAGCTCTCAATATTGGCCACAAAGACATAGTATGTGCACTGCTTGATGAAAATGATTTTTAGAATAGGAAAAGAAACAAGTTTGGGGTGTACAAAGATGTCTGAACTATCTAAGCACAAGAGTTACATTGAAATTAAAATGCAAGTTACGATGAGCAGCAACTGCAAATTGGCAGTAAAACAAGTGGGTGGGTAAGCACATGAATGTCCCCAGTGAAGGACTGACACATTGTCTAGTGGTGGTCCTATTCTTGCTAATGCTACAGGCTACCTCAACCTTAAAATTAAATGAAAAGTATTTTTAATATTAGAACAGATTGACAGACCAAGTTAAACATCTCCGAATATCATTAACTACATTATTAAATATTAAAATAGATATTAAAAATGTTACAAAAACAATTGGCACTAACTGCAGAGACAATGGTCAGCTCATACAATGAACGGTAACCTCTGCCATTCCGTTTCCATGCGATGCAACGACTTACTTGACTTTATCCTTGTCTTTCATTCCAGCTGATATCTACATTTTAAAATCTCTGCCATTATGCTGGTTCCCTAAATTCAAAAGGCTGCACTCCAGTTAAAGATTTGCAGATTTATGGTTCTTTAAGAGAAAACTACAAAAAAATCTCGAAAGGGAAAAGTGTTTCTACCACTAATAATCTAGAAATGGCAATGAAAGGATGTTTACTTTTTATAGTCATCATCTTTCTTTAGGACTTAAATAATAAGCAGCAGGCTAATTTCCTTTTCAGGCAGTTTTAAAACCCAAAAGATGACATGCCTTAATACTTCATTATTAGAATAAACTAGAACTAGATGGCTGAACGTTCGAGTGATTGAGTTCTGTAACAATTACCATCGAACTGTCCTATCATTTACACATTCCTAACAAGTGCCAGACACTGGTATGTTCACTGACTCTTAGTCTTACTAATATCCTCACCTCCATCACACATCTTGTATCACACACCAACCAATTCCACTGAAGTGCCACACTTTTGTCAGCAGTTGCCATTTAAGGTTGCTCACATTCACCATTAGTGTCACATCACTGGAGCCTCCAGTGCATAGCCTTTCACTCTTCTCTGCTCACATATTTTGGTTACAGGGACAGTAACTACCTGGTCCTGTTCTTGGTACACGCTTCTGCAGCACAATTTCCGCAGATGTCATTTCCTCCTGTGACTAAGTTACAAGCCTACTAAGTAGACATTACAATAGGTGCTACAGTGATACCGCTCATAACATCAGTGTTGAATTTTGAAGCCATTAATTAATTCGTTCTTAAATTTGTACATATCTCTAGTACTGGGTCTCAGGGTTCAGAGCTAACCCTGACTGAAGTGAAGCCAAGGTGCTCTGTGTAGAGTAGCCGTCCATCACTGAGCGTACTTGCTCATACTTGCTCTCGACTTATCTGCTGCTTTCGACACAATCGACCACGACATCATGATCTCCCGACTCGAATCCTGGGCTGGTGTATCTGGCTTAGCCCTCGACTGGTTCAGGTCATATTTCTGCAACAGGACTCTCAGAGTCATGCTAGACGATTTTTCATCTGAATCAGTCCCACTCCCATGTGGGGTTCCCCAGGGTTCCATTTTAGGGCCACTACTTTTTTCAATCTACATCCTGCCTTTAGGTGCAATTTTTAGAAAGCATGCAATTTCATATCACCTATATGCTGACGACTGCCAAATTTATTTCTCCCTCAAGCCAACTGACTCCACCAAACCTCTCCTCGACTGCCTATCTGACATTAAGGACTGGCTGGCTGTAAACTTCCTTCACCTGAACGATTCAAAAACCGAGGTCATTGTTTTTAGTCCCGACTGCAAACAGGCTCCACCCCTTGGCCTCGTTTCTCTTCCCATTCCAGTAACCGTCTGTCTCCAATCTTGGAATCAAAATGGATACGTTCCTGAAAATGGATGCTCAAGTCAACAGCACAGTAAAATCCTGCTTTTTCCATCTAAGGCGAATCGCCAAACTCAAGCCTATTCTTTCTAACCACCTCCTGGAATCAGTAATTCATGCATTCATTACGTCCCGGCTTGACTACTCTAATTCCTGCCTTTTTGGTATCAGTAAAGCCACACTTTCTAGACTCCAACTGGCTCAAAATGCGGCTGCAAGGCTTCTAACTGGAAGTAGCAGAATCCAACACATTTCACCAATTTTGAAAACCCTTCACTGGCTGCCGGTTAGATTCAGAATCGATTTTAAGATACTCCTCTTAACCTATAAGGCACTAAACGGTCTAGCCCCTGCCTATTTGAGTGTCTTGCTCCATCGTCACAATCCTCTTCGTGTTCTTAGATCCGCAGATCAGCTGCTCCTAACCGTTCCCAAGGCACATTTTAAAGCTCGTGGTGAAAGGGCTTTCTCCGTCTGTGCACCCAGGCTCTGGAACTCCCTGCCCTTAGTGGTTAGGCAAGCCGCTTCAGTCGCCACATTCAAATCTCGCCTAAAAACGCACTTCTTCACATTGGCTTTTAATTCTTAACCTGTTTCATTTTCCACTTGTCTTTTGCTATTTTCTCTATTTTATTTGGCCCCTTGACCTGTTTTTAGTATCTCTGTTTTAATTCTCTCTTAATGTTTATTTTTAATATTTTGCTTTTAGTCCTGCTTGTTGTAACTGTACAGCGCTTTGGTCAGTTGTAATGCTGTGTTTTTAAGCGCTCAACAAATAAATATGGTATGGTATGGTATACTGGTCCAGTACAGATTCAGTTTTAATTCAGTTTGTTTGCACACCTTTGACATGTAAGAGGAAACTGAAGATAAATTGTCATGAACCCATTATCAGCCTAAATATACACTTTCTACAATTGTCTTGTTTTCACACAGAGACGAGGAAGTGCTTTGTTTTTGGTGACAAAGACTCTTAAGACCAGTCAACCTTATCTTTCAAAACAAAATAATAATAAAATAAAAAAAAACAAAAAAAATGCTGAATTAGCTCAAAATAATAGGCAGCATTGAGTGGTTCTTTTCAAGCCATTTTTTTCTTCTTCAGCTCGGAAATTATTATTAAAAGGTAGAGTGTCTACTGGTTACAAAATAACAATGGCCGATGCATTTAAAAAAAGGTTCAGGAAAGCATAGCACTGTAAATTCGATAAAGAGACTGACTGACTGTGCAATATGTCTCATAATAAAACTAGATTGCATGTCTGTAAGCAACAACTTTGTGGAGTTGCTGAATGTTTGAACTAATGAATCACCTGAAGGCTACAAATGTCCACGGTCTTTACTGAAGGAAACATTTTCCTCACCACATACAGTACATGAAAGTCAGCATTTCAGAGAAAAACATGATTGCTGTAGACGTGACATTGATTCAGATCTCAGAGGTGTGTGGGGACTAAATGCTAACTTTGTCCACCATTGACCCTCCTTTTAAAACTTTAAAATTACTGAAATCAGTGATGAATGCCTCTACATACCCACATTAATATTATCATTATAGCTGACCAATCTTCAGGTTAGCTTCACGCTAGTAACAAAGCTCACAGGATAGAAACACATGCCAAACAAAATTACAAGAACATTTTTTTTGATTTTTTGTAATTTTTAGCTAAACATTAATGTGGTACTGTGTAACTTTGTGAATAAAAGTACATTCCAAATTATAAAGTAAAATGCAGTAAAGAAGTCTGAACAGAATACCTGCACTAACAGAATGAGCCAATGCTAAATTCTTAGAATGTCACTGAAATAACTGCAGTAAGTCCTTGACTTACTTTCTACAGCAATTCACGGAGTTCACTATATTGCCATATTAAAAATGATTACTGAATTGTGGTTTCATTCTGCTGCATACTTATTACTGATTAATTTTAAAAACTGGCTCCTACTTGGGAGTGTTTCTGTTTCTTTTTCTCTCCCAGATATTCTGATAAAGAGTTCATTTCCTCTTTAAAACATGCTAATTCAGCCAGTAAGATCTCTGCAAGCTCCATGACTTCTCATTGTTCCTTTGGGGTCATGAAATAATGCACTTAAATTAGAAATTCAATTCTTGCAAGAAGGTTTACTTATATTTTGTGCAGTTAATAACAAAAAAAAAAAGAAAGAAAAGAAATATGAATACTGATCCAAACCCCCATACTTGGATTATATGTGTGATCAGTGTTACAAAGTTTCATATGTTTTATTTTAGTAGATGTTTAACAATAATAGTAAGTACATAATTGTCAAAGGAACCCCTGGCTCACTTGTCATGAGGACAACTTACAAGGCCCCATGCTATAGTAACAGGCCCAGATAGGCCCAAGTATAACCAGAAAAACAACTGTTAATGGAGATGGCAGGATTTCAAATTCCAAATTGCAGACGTGCATAAACTGGTAGAAGATGGGACATAACTAAAATGTTCACTGGCATTTTGATAAATCAGCTCCATAAAATCACATCAGGCAGCCCTGCACTATTTATCATGTGTATGCAGCAGATGCAGCCCTCTCACATACATACATCACATGCATGGCAAACACTTAAATAAATAAACAAACAAACAAATAAAATGAACATGTAAATGAAATGCCAGTAGCACACATGTGAATGATTTCACACACCATTCTGTGTGCAGGTACAACATGCTTTTTCAAATTTTTCTTAAGAATTAGTCTGATTGCTAAACAGAAGCTGCCTCCAGAATTCAGACCTCCTCCATCTAAATCCCAGAATGCAATGGGTGACCACATTTAATTTTATGCAGACATGTGCTCCTGGAATCTCAGAATGCCACAGGACTTTGAGTCTTAAATGCAGTAACAAAACTGAAACAATGGCTAGTAAGCAGTACTAAGGGACTGCGTTATTTAGAAGAATTTTTAAGGACATGAAGAGAGACTGGTTTCACTTTCATTGCCTGCTAAATGACAATTCATTTTTTTTTAAATGGCCAAAGTCATATATGAGTTACTTCTTGGTTGAAGGCAAAGAAAAAAGCCAGTATATAAAGTAACTCTAAATAAATATGACTAAAATACAGTATAGTTAGCTGTACACAAAATGAAAAAAAGAAGAATGTTTATAAATATGAACACATTTGTATTATAAAACGTAGTTTAAAATTAAAAAAACACAGTGAGACGCTTATTGTATGAAGGTGACTTAGGAAGTGTAGCATTTAATATGTAAGGAAAGAAGCATATGTGCAAAATGCTAACATAAATCAACACATGTTCACGGTGCTAGAATTTTATAATTTCACCAATAGGGATGGCATTACATATTAAAAATAATACATTTACAGTGCTATTTTTCCATGTTCAAAGTGCTAATTAGGATGGGAATGTTCTTATACTGCAGTCATTTGAATATATACTAGTTGACATAAAATATAAACATACTAGACATTAAGCCCGTTACAATTACGGGCGCTAGAACAGTAGTGCATAAACATTAGTAGGAACAGTTTATATTAAATGGCAAGGGACCTTGTATGTGGCTGTAATATGCGTCACTGTATTGTGTGCCTTTAACTTTCTCTCTCAGTAATACTGGTTTGTATTTCCGTAAAATGCCTGTAATTTTATCAGACAGTAATACAGTGGAACCGAAGTAATTTCCCCCATAGGATTGTATGTAAATACAATTAATCCGTTTCAGACCGTATGAACTGTATGTGTGTGTGTGTGTGTATATATATATATATATATATATATATATATATATATATATATATATATATATATATATATATATATATATATATATATATTTTTAAGATTTTAAGCACAAATATAGTTAATTATACCATGGAATGCACAGCGTAATAGTAAACTAAATGTAAAACCATTGAACACTAAGAAAACCTTGAACAACAGAGAAAACTAACACTGCAAGAGTTCGCGCTATAGCCTTATGACCCGCTCGTTAAAAACACCTTTTTTAATGAGTTTTAAGCACAGGGAAAAAAATGAACATTTGAAAAATCCGTAATTTAATAAACCACCAAGAAAAGTAACATTGCAACAATGCACGCGTGTGCCTGTGTGTGTGTGTCTGTCTCTGTCATGGGCCTGCCTGTGTGTGTGCGTGCGTGTCTCTCATGCGGCCAGCCGGCCGGCCTACCTGCGTGTGTCTGTCTGTCTGTCTGTCTGTCTCTCGTGCGCACGCACCTGTGTGTCTCTCTCTCTCTCTCTCTCTCTTCCCTACAGATTTTATTTTTTTCTCCAGCCGTCTGGAGTTTTTTTTGTTTTTTCTGTCCCCCCTGGCCATTGAACCTTACTCTTATTCGATGTTAATGTTGATTTATTTTGTTTTATAATTGTGTCTTTCATTTTTCTATTCTTTAATATGTAAAGCACTTTGAGCTACTGTTTGTATGAAAATGTGCTATAGAAATAAATGTTGTTGTTGTTCTCTCTGCACACACAGGGAATGCACAGGAAGAGACTGAACACGTGCTGTGTGGCCCCGCGCATGCGCACTTCACCAGAAGACACACAGACACCTGGACACACAGAGGGGTTTTATTAAAGAGGATGATGAGGACAAGACTACAAACAGATGGTCTCCATCAAAACAGACCCTGCATAAAACATCAAGTAAGCAAAAAGGTGGCGGAACTCCACATCACAGATCCAACATCCGTGTTTAAATCCTGGGCTCAATTGTTGACTGTGTTGAGCCTGCACATCCATCCCATGTCCACATACTGCAGGTTTTCCTCCAATACTCAAAAAGATACTGTATGTGTGAGGTAAAGTAGCAATTCCATACCAACACTGTGAGAGTGCAAGCATGGCATAGTGTGCCTGAGTGGGCCGCCAGCAACCAGCAGGCATCCCAATCACAGCGAGCTCCTGACTTGCACTCAGTGCTGTTTGGAGAGGCTCATGCGCCACAAAGACCTTGAACTGGATAAAACAGCTTCTGAAATGTTATTATATATACATATACTGTATCTATCATAATGCATGTGAAAAATCAAACAAGTTATAACACAAAAATAAAAGGACCGTGCTGCATTATGATTATAGCAGAAATTACACACACCACCAGTTGAGGATGGCTTTATAAACTGTGAGTGTTAAATGGTCAAAGATACATGGCGTGATGGCCACCTAGAGACGGACTTCACAAAAATGTTACGAAGCAGACTTTATACAGTTTGCACAATAATGAGGTTTCTTTTCTTGTACAGACTATATTTTCCATATTACAAACAGCACACTCCTCAATTTGTCATTATAATCACACATGCAGGGAAAGATCTGCACCTTCTGGATTATGATTGCAAAAGTGTCTACACTGAGGACTCCCTTCAATGGACAAATGGAGGTTTAAAAGAAACAAAGCAGGACACAACTGGATATTTTCTGCAATTTATTTGAGAAGTGTGTGATAATAGGAAGAATGATAAATATAGGAAAACATACTTATTTTGAATAATATCACTCTATACATCTTACAAATGAAACATAAATTATGTGAGTTTTCTCCAGCTATTGTTTAATTCTCAGTCACCAGGGTCTGAAGTCTGTCCTGGCTGCATCAGGTACAAGCTATAAACCCACCCCAATTTCAGATCCAGTTCAGCACTGGATACATTATGACCATACAACCCACTGCATTAAATCATAAACGTCAATTAAAAACACACAAATTAAATAAGAATGTTAAAGGAAAGCCAGAGTACCAATGGAAAAACATGCAGACACAGGAATCGAATGCAAACTCCACAGATAAGACTGGCTAGACTGGGGTTTTGAACCTGGCAGTAGTGGAATTAATATTTTAAAGGCAATAAAGATAAATGCACGATTCTTTTGCTTGCCTTCCAACCCACAAAAGCATTTCAGTTTGGTACAAGCCCTGGTCCAGTATTGACTGTGTCTGTCTACACAACTTTCTATAATGCCTTGAAATCACAATATGAGGAACTTCCAGAGGAGAAGGTAACAGATCCAACAAGCACCATTTCCACTGCACATCTGTAGTTGCTAAGTGTTTGTGAAGACATCATAGTGTTTTATTAGCCTGCGACTCTAAAGGCAATTATGCATTTCAATAACTACTACAGGTATGTAAATCAGACCAAGTTAAATTGCGAGTGACAAGTATGTATTCGAATTCGAAACCACCAACTGTCTCTAATGCCATAGAGTCCTGTTCAGGCAGGTGCAGGTGTGGTCCCTTCACTGAAGTCAACAACCACATCTTTAGATCTGAGGGCTTTAATTTCGATTTACTGTTAATTAGGAGGCCTTGCATAGCAAGTGCTGGTCCCCTGCATGAGATTTAAACTTAGTATAAATGGGGACTTGGTTATGTTTGCTGCACTGCTTGACTTTTCTCTTGCTGAGTAATTCTATTTTTTTTTAAGATATACAATAAGCGTCTCCGAGAGATTTAATGAATTCCTTATGAATGAAATGAAAACTCCGATGTACATTTTTCCTAATGCATGGAAAAACTTAAAGATTTGTTCTCACTGTCTAACTTGTACACAGAGTGGAGCCTATACCAGCAAACAATTAACACCACCAACTAACTACAGGCATAAACCGAGATGTGACAAAGAAATAATTAAACCAAAAGCAGAGTAAAGAGAAAACAGTGTCAAGATGTGAAAAAGAGACGGCATGCAACTCAGAGGACACCAGGTGTCATTCCTGCATTGCACCCGTTATTGTCACAGCTTCCTTTAGACCTATACTGGGCAAGGCCAGTTTAATAACAGAGTGATTAAAATAATTCAAATTTATAGTTTCTATCCAGTGCAGTGAAAAAGGAGGCCCGATTACTTCTGCATGGGAAAGTTAGCTTTAATTACTCTACGAATACTTGTAGCATTCTACTTCAGAATATTCTTGCAGGCACTCTGGAAATAGCCACTTTTCAATTATAAATGCTTGATTAACTAGCTATGAGTTTCCAAGGTAAATGTTATATTTATAATTTTTTCTACAATTACCTGCTAGGACTGTATATTCACTTCAGTCATAAAGAGTTCATTAATGTTTCAAAGACTCAAACCGCATATGGAACTTCTACAAAGGGCTAGAATTACTCGACATGAAAAAAAGTTTAGCAGTGCAGTAAACCGAACAGAACATAAATAAATAAAGCTAATAATCTGTGATAAAAAATTAAAATATTAAATTATGCTGTTGATTTTTAACCCCCATAAACTTATTAAATTCTGATGTGGTGCAAGTATTAAAAAAAGTAAATAAAAAAATTTAAAAAAGCTCCTTTTTCACTGCTCTGCATGTCATTCCTTTCCCTGCCTAATACTCACAGCTACAGCTACTTCTGTGGCAAGTGTACTGGGGATATGCACTCCCAGTTGTCTTGTCACCCCCTGCCACCACTTCATGCATTTTGTAATTCGCTGCACCTACCCTTTTCATTGCCTGCTGTACAGAGTTCACTCTGCAACCACCATTTTTTCGGTACTGACCCATAAAATGTCGCTTCTGACTGTGGCGTTAACTCCCAATACACTTCATCCTCTTAAACCTATGCAAGATGGTAATCAATCCTGGACAGTGCGCCATTCCACTGTAGGGCATCCTCATACACATACAAACAATACATACAACCTAACTGCATGTCTTTGAAATGTGGGCGGAAATCAAAACACCTAGAAAATAAAACGAACACACACATAGGAAAAACGTGCATACGCCACATAAGCAGTGACCTGACCCAGGATTCAAAACTCAGGTTTCGTCTGGACTAACATCTGTAACAGTCCACTATGTAAACAATGGTTTCTTAAGTCTTTTTCATTGTTGTAACTAATATAGCAAGAGCATAATGTCCATACATGTGCATTTTTGGTTAGAAGTCTTAATTTCTTTATGGCCACAAGTCTACTAGATGTTTGAATAGTCAATAAATGGGAAATAAATCATGACTTTATAATTACAAATGAGTTGGGGGGAAAAAAGCCCACAGATAGTGTACTCTGAAGAACTCTTGACTTTGCAGTCACTACTGGGCTATTACAATGTTTTGAAATTTGTCTGACACCCACCGTGTCCCTCTGGCACAGAATTTTAACAGAGGAATGTCGAATCATCAGATAAAACATGTCCTCCAGCTTCAGTCCTGACTAGCGTAAATTTCCATTCAGCACAAGGTAGCTGACAGATTTCCAAGGGTGCCCACATGCATTGTGCTTTGAAAGGCATTCTCTATTTGCAAGTTGTCAGACTGCTAGTTTTTTCAGAAAGGTGCTGGTAGTGTACTTGTTACCAGTCATAAAATTTTAGATGAAACAAAAACAATATTTGACTTCTCAAATCTCCTGGATGTGATGTCAAACAAACTGTTTTGAAAAACCAGTCATTAACGTGTTTCCAGTGTCGACTTTGTCTTTTGTCGTGCCAAATTTGTATCTGCACATTCATTAGGCAATACTCATTTGGTCCTACTAATGTGGGAATGCTAACTAGGAATCATTTCGTTATACTGTACTTTACTGCTTTCTTTGAATTTTCAATCATTTACATTGCTAACGTTGGTACTTCATGAACTGTCAGGCATTACCCCACGAGTGTCCTCTGTGTCCTTTACAGCGTACAGCACTGGCCTCTTATAAGAATTAATTTGTGAGCCAAACCAAAAAAACAAATGCACCCTGACACTCTCCAATTCTCAAAAGAAACCATACTTAATATTTGACCTATTTAATAAAACAACAATTTAAGGATTCATTAAGTGTCAAGATACTTCAAATTAAAAGCATTTTAAGCATCAATGTAAAAACGGTGAATATCATCAGGAACAATACTTGCATTTGTATCCTTTGCAAAGAGTAATCCAATCAAAAAACTCTCACATCTTATACAGTACTCCTCAAAGTAGCCACCCATTCCCTTGATGGCCGCTTTGTACTATTCTTGGCATTCTCCCAAATACTTTCATGGAGTAGCCACCCAGGATGCGATTCCAACAGCCTTGAAGGAGTTCCCACATATGTTTAGCACATTGGCTGCTTTTTCATCTCTTTCTCCAGTCAAATGCATCTCAAGCCATCTCTTTTGGATTTAGGTCAGGTGACTATGGAGGTCTGACTGACTATCTGCTGCAGCACTGCACCACTCACTTTCTTTGCCAAATAGCTCTTACAAGGTCTGGGAATAGGTGTTTTTTTGTCAATAACTCGTTGAAACGAAAATCGTCAAATAAGAGCAACTCAAGTTGTAGTGCTGCAGTGTCATACTGGTTAATGATAAATACTGTCACCAGCAAGGAATTCATACACAATCTCACACTGGGAAACCATACATGCAGTCATTTTACATTTATTTTCCCTGCATCACAAAGACATGAAGGTTAAAACCAAAAATCTCAGATATGGACCTGTCAAACCCAAAGTAAGATTTCCACTTGTCTGATGTCCATTGCTTGTGTTTGTTGGCCAAAGCAAGTTTCTTTTTATTTGTAGTGTTTTGTGCAGTAATTCTATCACGATGCCTCCTCTGAACAGGTAATAACTGAGATGTATCTGCACCTGAAGCAGTCGTCTCAGCTGTAATCAGAGGTGTTGTTAACTGGAGATTTCTGAGCTGGTGATTCTCTGCAGAAGACTTAACTTTTGCTCTGCCTTTCCTGTGGTGGTCCTCATGAGAGCCAGTTTCATCATTGAGCTTGATGATTTTGGGGATTACACTTGAAGAACCTTTCAAGGATCTTGGAATTAACTAACTTTTATTTCTTAAAGTAATGGTGGACTGTTGTTTGTCTTTGCTAAACTGAGCTATTTTGGGCATATTATGGACTACACCAACCATAAAAATGGCATTCTACCAAACAGGGCTATTTTTATCCATGCTGCCTCATCATAACACAACTATCTGACTTTAAAATTGACACAAGTTACTGTTTATGTTTGTCTTAGAAACCAATGTCAATAGTTAAGAATAATCTTTGAGGTCAAAATGTAAAAACAAATTTAATCAGATGGGTCTTTTGACTGTTACTGTATGTGTGTTGTGACGGACAGCCGGGTCCCATGTCCGGCAGGGACGCCCCTGCTGCTTATGTTCCGGGGGAGCCACCATGGGCACTCCAGTACCTCCCCCGGGACGCTTGGTGGCAGCCTCCATGGCTGACGGTGATTCCCCAACAACCTGCAGGGCTCCATGGGAGATGGAGTCCTCCACAGACTGGTTGGGGGCTCGGATGGCCGCTAGGGGGAGCTGCATGGACTCAGCAGCCTGGCTGGACGAATCTTCAGCCCCACCTGGAGATGCAATTAGGAACAGGTGGTCAAGCACCTGGAACACTTCCGGGTGGGTTATAAAAAGGGCCAGCCACCACCACTCAAAGAGCCAGAGTTGGGAGGAAGGAGACAAAGCTTGAGAAGGAGTGGTGGTAAAGGAAGGAAGGTGGTGTTGCTGTGAGTTGGACTGGTGGTTTGTGGGACTGTGTATTGCCTGTGGGTCACGGGGAAGACGTGCGCCCACGGGTGAAGAAAAATAAAGGTCTTGTACCTGTTATACGTGTCTCTGTGTTCATCTGTGTCGGGTCCGGCGCCTATATAGCGCCTTTTTACAGTGTGTATATTTTTATATATACACATACATATTATATATACAGTATTATAATTATATACATATATATATATACATACATACATACATACACTCACCTTAAGGATTATTAGGCACACCATACTAATCCGGTGTTTGACCCCCTTTCGCCTTCAGAACTGCCTTAATTCTACGTGGCATTGATTCAACAAGGTGCTGAAAGCATTCTTTAGAAATGTTGGCCCATATTGATATGATAGCATCTTGCAGTTGATGGAGATTTATGGGATGCACATCCAGGGCACGAAGCTCTCCGTTCCACCACATCTCAAAGATGCTCTATTGGGTTGAGATCTGGTGAGCTTGTGCCAATTGTAGCCTCTTTTCCTATTTGTAGTGGAGATGAGTAGTACCGGTGGGGTCTTCTGCTGTTGTAGCCCATCCGCCTCAAGGTTGTGCGTGTTGTGGCTTCACAAATGCTTTGCTGCATACCTCAGTTGTAACGAGTGGTTATTTCAGTCAAAGTTGCTCTTCTATCAGCTTGAATCAGTCGGCCCATTCATTCTCCTCTGACCTCTAGCACCAACAAGGCATTTTTGCCCACAGGACTGCCACATACTGGATGTTTTCCCTTTTCACACCATTCTTTGTAAACCCTAGAAATGGTTGTGCGTGAAAATCCCAGTAACTGAGCAGATTGTGAAATACTCAGACCGGCCCGTCTGGCACCAACAACCATGCCACGCTCAAAATTGCTTAAATCACCTTTCTTTCCCATTCTGACATTCAGTTTGGAGTTCAGGAGATTGTCTTGACCAGGACCACACCCTAAATACACAACTGCCATGTGATTGGTTGATTAGATAATTGCATTAATGAGAAATTGAACAGGTGTTCCTAATAATCCTTTAGGTGAGTGTATATACACACACACTATATATATATACAGTGGTGTGAAAAACTATTTGCCCCTTTCCTGATTTCTTATTCTTTTGCATGTTTGTCACACAAAATGTTTCTGATCATCAAACACATTTAACCATTAGTCAAATATAACACAAGTAAACACAAAATGCAGTTTTTAAATGATGGTTTTTATTATTTAGGGAGAAAAAAAAATCCAAACCTACATGGCCCTGTGTGAAAAAGTAATTGCCCCATGAACCTAATAACTGGTTGGGCCACCCTTAGCAGCAATAACTGCAATCAAGCTTTGCGATAACTTGCAATGAGTCTTTTACAGCGCTCTGGAGGAATTTTGGCCCACTCATCTTTGCAGAATTGTTGTAATTCAGCTTTATTTGAGGGTTTTCTAGCATGAACCGCCTTTTTAAGGTCATGCCATAGCATCTCAATTGGATTCAGGTCAGGACTTTGACTAGGCCACTCCAAAGTCTTCATTTTGTTTTTCTTCAGCCATTCAGAGGTGGATTTGCTGGTGTGTTTTGGGTCATTGTCCTGTTGCAGCACCCAAGATCGCTTCAGCTTGAGTTGACGAACAGATGGCGGACATTCTCCTTCAGGATTTTTGGTAGACAGTAGAATTCATGGTTCCATCTATCACAGCAAGCCTTCCAGGTCCTGAAGCAGCAAAACAACCCCAGACCATCACACTACCACCACCATATTTTACTGTTGGTATGATGTTCTTTTCTGAAATGCTGTGTTCCTTTTACGCCAGATGTAACGGGACATTTGCCTTCCAAAAGTTCAACTTTTGTCTCATCAGTCCACAAGGTATTTTCCCAAAAGTCTTGGCAATCATTGAGATGTTTCTTAGCAAAATTGAGACGAGCCCTAATGTTCTTTTTGCTTAACAGTGGTTTGCGTCTTGGAAATCTGCCATGCAGGCCATTTGCCCAGTCTCTTTCTTATGGTGGAGTCGTGAACTCTGACCTTAAATGAGGCAAGTGAGGCCTGCAGTTCTTTAGACGTTGTCCTGGGGTCTTTTGTGACCTCTCGGAGTCGTCTCTGCGCTTTGGGATAATTTTGGTGGCCAGCCACTCCTGGGAAGGTTCATCACTGTTCCATGTTTTTGCCATTTGTGGATAATGGCTCTCACTGTGGTTCGCTGGAGTCCCAAAGCTTTAGAAATGGCTTTATAACCTTTACCAGACTGATAGATCTCAATGACTTCTGTTCTCATTTGTTCCTGAATTTCTTTGGATCTTGGCATGATGTCTAGCTTTTGAGGTGCTTTTGGTCTACTTCTCTGTGTCAGGCAGCTCCTATTTAAGTGATTTCTTGATTGAAACAGGTGTGGCAGTAATCAGGCCTGGGGTGGCTACAGAAATTGAACTCAGGTGTGATACACCACAGTTAGGTTATTTTTAACAAGGGGCAATTACTTTTCACACAGGGCCATGTAGGTTTGGATTTTTTCTCCTAAATAATAAAACCATCATTTAAAAGCTGCATTTTGTGTTTACTTGTGTTACATTTGACTAATGGTTAAATGTGTTTGATGATCAGAAACATTTTGTGTGACAAACATGCAAAAGAATAAGAAATCAGGAAGGGGCAAATAGTTTTCACACCACTGTATATATATATATATATATATATATATATATATATATATATATATATACATACACACACACACACACACACAACTGAACAAATATTTAGTTCTATTATATTTACTTAATGATTGTAAAGACTGCTGCATATTTTTTACACTGAAAAAAAAAACATATACTATAGGCTATTTAATACAATACGTTTCTTACACAGTAAATAAATGCCTAGTGAAAAATCAGCATTTGCAAGTAACAACACTAGTCTATGAAGTGTGAAAACACCCACTCACAAAAAACCAAGAATAAAAGCCATCAAATATATTTTGTTTGTAAACCAAACAATGACCAAACACAAGATGATAGCTTTTCATTTAATGTCCATGTAAAACCATACAAAAGCCCATTAACACTACCAGTAATGTAGGTAGGAAGATTATAAAAAGCACAAGGCAACAAAAATTACTGTGGCAGCCACTCAGTCTTTTATGCTTTGTGGCAAAGATTTGCAAATAAGTCACCATAAAGGACAGGACATGATTTCACAGAATTTTGTATCACTCAGTGCAGTAACAATTACTTGTGTAGCCATGCAAGTGCAAATTTTAAGTTTCAGCTTATAGCACGTCCTGCTGTTTTTTTGCACATTTTCATCAAAATTTCACCTATTCATCCATTATCCAAACCTGCATAAGCCAACTCAGAGGGCCTTCCCTTATTGGCACCAGAAGCGAAGAAGAGGCCAGCCATAAACAGAGTGTCGCTTTATTGCAAGATAAACAGACTCATATTTACACACGTTCATATTGGGACAGTTTGGAGATGTCAATTAACCAAATCCAAGTGTCACAGACAAAACCAATGCAAACACAGAGATTAAGCAATCTCCTCACACAGGCAGTACTCAGATTCAAGTTCAAAATTATTATTATTTATTATTATATTGTGTACAGAGTACAACAAATTCTTACTTGCATGTCTCTCACAGGCTAGTGACAGTTTGACATTGCCAAAAAGAAAAACAATTATAAAAATCATACCCCAAACGCAATATATATTATATATACACGTACATACACACACACACACACACACACACACACACACACAGACACAGACACACACAAAATTGAATTTCTGTATGTTAGAAATATGTGCAGTGGTTTTCACAGGATGTTCTATAATACTTTGTATATTGCCTAACAAAATTTTAGATTTTCTATGTATAAATATCTAGCAAAAAAATTAAAACTGAGACAACCTCCCAAAAGTTGCCATTTGGCTGCACCTTTGTGCCTTTTAACCTTGATAACTCCAGAACTCAACATGACTTTTACTTCAAAAGAATTAGAAGTGATTACGTAACAAAACAACTGAATACAATTTCATCACGACTGGAAAAATTTTGCCCATTGATGGAATGATTCATACATTTAGGTCATCAACAGAAGACAAGTGTCTTCAAGGAAACAAGCAACTTAAGACACCATATTCACCTTCAACTACTTACGTTTCCCCCCCCCCATTTTAAACCCAATAAAAATGTCTTGGAAACTCCACGACTCCTTTAAACATATATTCAATTTCATTAAATTCTGGGTTAAAATAGTACACCCAGCTTCTGTGTTAATTCTCCTTACGTCTTTATGTAGTCTTCTGTGGGCACACTAGCTGAAAGACATGCATGGTCATTTAACTGGCTACTCCAAACTGTCCCCGTGGGTCTGAGTATTAGCATAAGCGTGTCCCGTGATGATATCACCCAATCCAAGATTGGTTCCTGCCTTGCACATGATTCATCCACAGGTAACTTCCAGGCTCTGGAAACTCTGAATTGTATTAAGCTGATTTAGGAATACAGTGGTGTAAAAATGTTGCTTTCTATTGCTGGTATATCTAAAACAATCAACAATCAGTATTAGCCTTTTTTTCTGATTTTTTTTTTTATTTTAAATTGGCCAATATGTAAAATGTTTCAATGCACAGATGAAGTGCTGAGGAAGAATACGGGCTGACCCTCCAATGGTCCATTTTATGTACAGTATTAGTTCTTTCTTTATTTTAGCTCCTTACAATGTGCAATATGAACAACATTGCACTTTTAAAACACTTCCATGATTTTTTCGTTTTTCCCCTTCAAAGCAGAACTGTCAATATGTGGCACAAGGTGGCTTCCACACACCTGATCACAATTTGCCCTAAAACCACCAAAGGTCACCTCTCTTCTGGTCCACTGTAAATCCTCAAATAATTTACAACAATCAACCTGGAGCACAAGATGTGCTTTGCGAGAAGTTGGTCTTTACAGCCGATACTGCAAGAGCAGGGGTGCAGCTACATCCCTAGCAGGTGCCCTGATCAGATTTCATACGTTCAGGCAATTGTGATGCTTCTGCTGACAAGATTAGCTGCCCCGATGAATTACAAGCCAACTATTTTCAGACCTGTGTTTTGATCCCTATGTCTATGCCTCTGCTGGAGGAAGGCATGATTTGTGCCAACAACTGGTCAGATATAAAGAACAGTGATGCAAACCTGCTTGTTCAGCATTGATCTTCCTTTCAGCACTCAATCAGTCGCTCTTTCTTTCCTTCATTCGTGTCATAGACAACCCAATCATAAAGTAGCTTACAACACAAATTACAATATAGTTTTAACACCCGCGAGGCAATCCACCTTAAAAGCAATACTACGTAACAAGCAATAGCAAATCACAGTAGTTTGCACAGGGCAGCAGCCAAAACTCTTTACATTTCCCAAACATTTACAAGCAGGAAGTATCTGGATACAGCACAGGAATGCACACAGCGCCTCTCAAAATCTGGCAGCGCTCTACAGTTAAGGAATACCAGGAAGCCGTCTCTGGGACAGAAGACCATTGTGTAACCTACCCCCGTAAAGCTTCTTCCTTCTCATTATTCAGCTGCAGCCTCAGTGCATAAATAGTGAAAGATTAAATCAGTTGTGTTTGCTTTTTGTTTTTGAAATGTTTAGGGGCAGCTATCTCAGACCCCGATATAAAGCAGTCTGATTAGCTAGTCGTGGCATATGTTGCAGCAGCCCAGTGCTGTTAGAGAGCTACATAATGCAACGGAGAGCGACAAATGCAGCACCCTTTTGGGAGCAATAAAATACTGAGGCACAAATGGCAGGCCACCCACCCCCCACCAAGCGAAATGAAGGTACAAGAAAGCTGGGAGGTACAAGTCTATTAGAGGACCGCCCGTCACATCTGCTTGTGCAGCTCAGACAGCGATTCATTAAAGTTGCTCATGTAATGCCACTGGAATTTGAGGCTCCCCAGTCAGGGAGCACAAAGAAACAAATCCAATGGAAAGAGATTTTCCCGCTTCTTATGCCTTTGTTTCTGTTTCCAAGTGAATGTAGGAGCAGTCAGGAGAGGCTGCTTCATTATCTCCAAAGCGAAGCACAAGCAAGGATCTGTCTGGCATAAGAAGTACTAGAAAAGCACCCTGCTCCCAAGTAAAGCACCCGGCAGTGGAAGAAAACTTAAATCTGCACGGAGCAGCCACCATATGTGCGCTGAACTGCAAATCTCTTGATGATTAAAACTTTGTTTCTGTCAAAAGCAAACTGCTTTAAAATCACACACTCTGCCAACAATGTTGGTGTTACTTTATTAAGATATTGATAGACAGCAAAGGCATCAAAACAATTTTAAATAAGCAGGTTAGAAAGGCAGAAAATGGCAATTAAGCCAAAGCAAAAGCAC
Source organism: Polypterus senegalus (assembly GCF_016835505.1). Taxonomy (NCBI): domain Eukaryota; kingdom Metazoa; phylum Chordata; class Cladistia; order Polypteriformes; family Polypteridae; genus Polypterus; species Polypterus senegalus. Next base: position 97,762,350 of record NC_053170.1, read on the forward strand.
AAAGATAGAAATAATGAAAATGCTCCCAAAAAAAGTTGAAGGACTTGGTAAAACTGTTTAAATGATTTTGGTATACGATACGATCCATTTAAAGCAAAAAAAAAAGAAAGAGAATCAAAGGAGCTAAGATAGCAAGATGTCTGAAAATAAATTCAAGTTGTTTCTATATAGTGCTAATGTCAGGCCAACAGCTAAGAGCACTGCATATTATCATACACATAAATTCATGCACATTTCAAGAAGGAGAAAGGTAATAAGTGCATAAACATTACCAACATCAAGCACTGTAGGGCACGAGACAGATGTACCTAAAAAAACGAATATGCAGTGGAGATGTTCATAGTTTTCAGCGTAATTATTAATTTCAGGCTTTTTCTTTTTCAAAGTCGGTTGCTGAGTTCATGCACTGATGGAAATGTGGGGATAAAATGAGCTGCCAGGTAGGTAACATCACAGTAAAGTCATTCCAAGTGGCAGAATTTGGAGAACTTTATTCCATAATTTCAATAACTTGTGAAGTAATCCTGACTGCTCACCTCATTATATAGTTAAGAATTAAAAAACACTAGCCTGACCCGTAATGATTTAGGCCTGATGTGATACCTGCTTAATGCATTTACTTTGATAAAGAAAGAAACACCAAATATCTTTAGCTGCACTTACAAATTAACCAAGAAGTCAACCACAGCCTGGATACACAAACTTGAGAGAACAGAGTTGTAAATGTGCAGTCACAAACAGCAACTCCAAAAAAATAACTCACATTGTGCATAAAACATTTTATTTTTTGTTTGCAAAGATATATAACAAGGTGATTGTGTTTTGAATTTTATGTTTGGCAAAACTGGGTGCAAGGCAGGACACCAGGTCCTCACCAATTACCCGAACACAAACATCCTTCTAATGTGTAGCAGGCTTAGACATGTAAAGGACACTGAGCTTATAAATGGAAGTATGAATTAAATGAAAAAGAATCTTAGAGCATATACAATTAGACTAAGGCCCAATTCGGATGGAATTAGTTTTACACCAGGAGCTGGTTTAAAGTAGTTATTACCAGAGGACCACTGCAATTTTAATCCCGTCCAAATTTCTCAAATGACGTAATTTTACTGACCTGTCAATTCGCACAAGACTAGTTTAACCTGAGACTTTGTATAGAAGGTATAAGGCACCATAATCTTTACTTAGACGTGAATTCACAGTACATAAAAACATATTGGCATGAGTGATTTGCATAGGACTAAATTACAACTAATCCTGTCCAAATAGGGTTTAAGATATAGATAAACATACACAAAAAGGAACAAATCACACATATACATAAACATATAAACACCCAAACGTACATACACAAACAAAATAAACTAATTATATTACAACAACGCTTCAGTTGTTATGTGTCTTTATACCTGATGAAAACAGCCAAAATTGTGCATTTTAAAATCTGTTCTCCAGAATACAGTTTATTCTAACTCATATAATAAGCATTCTCACAAACAGAGCTTCAATGTTCTTAAAACCAATATGCCCAGCTTGCAAAAATGGAGAGGAAAAAAAAAAAAAAAAAAAACCAAAACAAATGATGCAAAAATTTTTTTTTTGGAACAAAACCCTTGAAGCCGAAGATCCCACAGGAATTCCATGGGCAACTAAAGCTTTAGTATTAATGTGTACATATTATTAAATATAAACTTTATATATAAATTCACAGTACAATACAGTGCGGTCACAATCCAGTACCTCTTCAGTGCTGTAATGCTGAGCCATCTTGTTAGCATGAGGACTTGTGTTTGAAAGCAGACCAGCAGTCCACTGTGCTATATCCTCAGCAAAAATGAAGGGACTGCTACGGACTTGCTTCACCACTCATAATTCAAATAGCATTTTATTTTATATGTAATATTTGAGAGCCTCATATTGAAACACAAGATATTATATATCGCTACACCCTAATATAAAATTTAATTAGTTTTATACACATACACACACATATAGGGTGGTCCAGATCTAATTATGCAATTTTCATTACGCTATAACTTAAGTTTATTACACAGAAAATCACCCGAAAAATCCTGGACCATCGAGAAGTGTGTGAACCGACAACATGAAGAATCGTCTTCGCGCCGAACTGGAATCGTCCCCACATAAATCAAAGTCATCCAGACGATCTGGATCTGCATAATTAGATCTGGACCACCCTGTTCATATACTGTACACACACACACACACAGACACAAACTAGAGTTAGACATATGTGCTACCAGTCAAAAGTCTTAGAACACCTCTGTTTTTCCAGTTCTTATTTTGTTGTGGCTTTGCATATGCCTGACCTGTTTCTGTCAGTGTCCTCCAGTATCCAAGTTTTTTTATGCTGCTGCAAGCTATATTCTTGGGCACCTTGATTTTCTTTTGCATATTTTTAAAGGACAGACCAGCGATTTTAAGGGTTATAGTAGTCTGTCTGTCTACCTGCCTGCCTTCTTTTGTTAATTGCATTTTTTTTGCCACTATGATAGCAATGCACCATGCAATATTCCCCAAATAACGCTTCAGATGGTATAGTAACATAGTTTTTCCCAACACTCTTTTTATACAGGCGGAGAGCTGGTAAGTATTACACAAAAGCTGTCACACACTGTAGGAGTTGTTTGCATCAACTTTCAGGTCTTAAGTAACTTCCTCTGCTGCAGAAAGGCTTTAAGTTGTCAATCCATTATTTATTCCCTGAAAAACACTCTTTTCATATAACCCTGAAAATTACATAATTTTTCAGTTTTTGATAACCTAAACTTATTTTTAGATTCTGGCAGTTTACTGTTTACCTTTGTACCAGATGAGGTTATTCACTGGACTTGAACAGTTTACATTCCAATAAAAACTGCAAATATGGGGGTATTCTTAAACTTTTGACTGGTAGTATACATATACATCTATTATATATATTGCGCTCTGGTCCTAATTGGGATCCTGAGGTGGTTCATCGTGTGGTGGGTGCGGCAATGCGCTGTATCAGTGAATCCTTCAATATATACTAGGGTTAGAGTTGCAAAAATAGACAGATAACAGACTAAACCAATCTAATCAATGTTTTTGAACTTTGCTTCCTTTTTCCATTACAGCGACATTGTAAGCAGTTCTTGATGGGACCCCAGGCCTTTGTAGGGCACACTGATGGACATCCATATACAATTTCCATATCAGATCAATTTAGTTTCATCAATTAGCCTAACATACTTTGGGATGACTGTGGGGAAGGTGGCAACAGAAAAAAAATAAAAGGTAAGCTCTAGTATGATGAAGATAAACTCCTTGGAGAAACATATTTGTAGAACAAATGTGATCAACAGAAACATAACAATTAGGCTATGACTCACAGTATCTGCTGTTTTACAAAGCCATTTATTCAGGAAAGTAAGCAGGATGGATTTTTTTTTAATTCTATAGCATCAATTAGTTACAGTCACAATAAGATGATTTTCATTTCTAATAAATATTTGGGGTGTATTGGTTTATAAGTGGAAATTTTTTAAATGATATCCCTGGACTTTGCCCACTTTGTAAAGCAACCTGAAAACAAGTATTAGTGCAGTGCATGGAAAACAACAAAACCACAGACCTTATCTCTACACTCAGTATAAACAATACTTAAAAAAAGAAAATGACAGTATGACCACAACTTTGAAAAATCAAAAGTGAAGACCAGGAACCCTTTAACATATGGATTCACTTAGGTGACAAACCGCAACTTTAAAAAATGTAATGCATATAGAAAAGTACATCTAGTAAATACACCAGCAGCGGACTACAACAATGACAGCCTCTGGCATGCTGGAACAGCATGTTGAATCTTTAACTTCATGGTAAAGGTTACCTGTAAAGGCCAAGTCAGTTGAGATGTGGCAGTAAAGCAAATGGTAGGCCTCTGTGCCCTGTAGTTCTAGGCTGCTGACCAGATTCCCAGCTGCAGTGTGATCTGTCAGCTTAATGCAAGCAATAAACCCAATTTGCAGGTCTCCTGAATATAGGAAAGGCAGCTTAGGCTGCAGATGTCTGCTTCCCATTCTCTTGATTTCACTCTTCATGCTGTCTTGTACTAATGGACTCAGTTCAATTCAACTCAGTTTATTTTTTTTTTATGGCACTCTTCACTTCACAAGTTCTCAGGCAAATACAGATACAAACTTTACAAAATACTCATTACATAATGAGTACCCCTAAAGGCAGTAATTTGTTTAGGCAGACGGGAAAACAAAGTAGCTTTAAACTGATTAGCATAAATGGAGCCCAGCAATGTCTGTCCATTAATTGCAGAAATACAGCCAGCTGAGAATGGAAGAGAGGAAAACAAAAACTCCAGTCAGCAGAATCCCTGGAGAAAATAAAACACTGCGAAAAACAGAGTCCAGGAGACCTCGGCCCACAGGCTGCCCACCCCGTTCTCCTGGGTTATGGATGAGAATCTGTTGCTACACCCCAAGTTTGCTCTTAAATTCAAGACTTTTTGTTTTGTTTTTTTTTTTTAAAAAGGAACTTCAGCTGGTCCACCCTTTTGCCAGTAGCGTTTACTTAACATGTCACATCTTACTCGCTAATAAAAAAACACACAGACAAGAGATGGCAGTATTGGGGCTTAACATGTGGCTCTTAGAAGTAGTGATCTAGCAGCAGTGTCATCTGTGTGTAAATAAAGTCCCTTTCTGCCACCTCATGAGTGCTCCTTTCTAGAAGGTGTTCAGGCTGGACAGCACAAGGTGGCAAGCTGCCCAGAGATCAGTTATTTGTGTCTATTTTTAAACCAATCACAACTACATTTTAAATGTGTAAATCCAGGTTTACTTCTGAAATTACTGCCAGACTCAACTTGTTTAAGGTCAGTTGATGTTGAACAATTCATACGTATTATGCATTTCCAATGCAAAAAAATGCATGAAATATGCATGACTCTAAGAAGACTTTCTAATACAACTGAATCCCTAAAATAAACTGAGTTAGGAAGGGTATGAGGAGATAAAGTACACACACTGAAGGTAATTGTTTTTTGCAGTTTACAGGAATATCACGTTATAGTATTAATTTCTTAAAGGAAAGCATTTACAATCAATGAAAATGGATCTAATGGATGGTATCAGATCCAACTCCTAGCTTTTCTTACCTGGAATAAATACACCTGGCTAGCAAAGCTGTGACTTTACAATACACTGCTCAGAATTCAGTATTTAATGTTAATGAATACCTGTAATGTTCTGAATAAAAAATCAAGTTTTATCTCCCCACATGTTAATACCTCCGGCTCTTTTAGACTCAGGCGTACAGTTTACACGGTTTTGCTGTGTCATGTGTATCACCTATAAATGAAAAAACAAAGCTGTCCTCTGTTTCTACTCTAAAATGTGGGTTGTGGGTATTCAACCATGAAAGAAGCATAAACTTATTATCAGACAAAGCTTGTACTACAAAAACGTCCTAATTCACCTCTCCTTTCAATCAATCAATGGCATGGGTGAAAAGAACATACCATACTTTTTGAAAAGTTGAAGCTGTCAGTTCAGGACCTGAAGCACGTGTTCAGAATCTGCAACCTTCACCTGAATATATCTATCTATATATATATATATATATATATATATATATATATATATATATATATATATATATATCTATCTATATATATATATATCTATCTATATATATATATATATATATATATATATATATATATATATATATATATATATATATATATATATATATATATATATATATAAAACATCTGCATACCTAATACACAACATGCTGTAAACATAAGATACATACATTAGTGTACATACACAAGCCCACATAGATACATGTACATTTCATGCATTTACACAAACACACAAGATTATTCATCTGTATCAAGCAGAATTTATGACCATAACACTTTACTTTCAAACTGTTCAGACTGATTACTACTGTACAGTTAATTTAAAATCCAGTATGGACAACAATTACAAAAACTCAAAGGCAAGCTTAAATAATTCAAAATCGTAAGTCTACAGTATATATATTGGCTACCACTTAATCTCTCCTTTGGACAGATCAAGTCAGTAATGGATGCTCTTTATATACGCTTTATAGTTACCTCCAAAAGATATACCGTAAGAACAAGATGAAAGAGTAATTAAGACTACTGAAGGATATAAAGCAAATCAGATCCCAGACCACCAGTCAACCTGCCAATACCACAGAGATCCCTTTAGTTCAACTTTAATTCAGTGAAAAAAAAACAATATGGGAAAAAAAAATTTGCAATTACTGTAAATGGGGAAAAACATAAATTAATTAAAATGCAATTATGAGAAAGTGGCATGAACTGCCTCAGCAGAAACTCTAAAAAACTATACTAAAAAAATAAAGTCTTCAACTTCCACTGCTGAGACAGGTGAATTCCCTGTTGTACTAAGATTTAAGCGGTAGACCTTTATTGGCCAGCTGGTATTTAGAAATATATACACAAATGTGCCAGTGTAAACTATATATATATATATATATATATATATATATATATATATATATATATATATATATATATATATATATATATATATATATATATATATATATATATATAAAGACCTATGAGCACAGACATGTACAGTGATTTCTTTGCAGTTTCATTGTCTGCAGGACTTCTGCTTCTGTCTAACAGTACATCTTTTTGTCTCATAATGTGTTTCGTTTAGCCATGCTGAATTTTGAAATGACAGTTTTTTGTCCTGTTTATGTTAACCCAGGCAATGCCTAGTACTTTGACTAATATATAATATAAAGTATGTGCACAAACACACATACAAATTTCAAACTCATTTAATCTAGAATAATATTACTGCGTGCCCACTACATTCTTTACCAGAAAAATCTGTCATCTTATACCTTGCTGCTGGAAGAATGAAATGTCTCATTCTGCACCACTATAGAACATCTAGGACCTCCTCTATCTGAATGAAACACTCAAGGATCACTTGTCTGAACATATCACAAGTCACCACATGACAGTCTGTGTGCCCATCGCCTGTGTGCTTTAACCCTCTGTATGACTATAAGTGACTCTTGCATTTACAAATCTATATACTGTATAAACAGATTTTTACTAAAGTGTTCTTTTAGACGGCAAACTAATTTCAGTTGGCCATTTAGTGATTTGCCATTTTTCTGATATGCCCAGATAAATAACAGTTTTCGTTTTTTAGTTGTATATTTTGTTGTTAAGAACTTTCATGGCTTAAAAACTGCTACTGTCTATTCTCACCACACAGGTAACGGAATTGGAGGTCTGGAGCACCCTGTAGCACCAAGACCACCTACTACCAACTATTAGTTGATCATATACCACTAACACGATGGCCACTTTTCATTGCCCATTTCAGCAATTTTATGTTTGCAGACATTGGCTGGTACCTTACATGTTATCCATATTGTCTGTGAATGATTGTCAGCTGCTCACTGAGCACAAGACCAATTATGTTCTACACTTTAACAATGGTGAATAACTGCTTAGGATAATGTTCCCACTCATTCTAGACAGCAGAGGCGAGTTGCAAACAAAAGTTTCTGGAATTAGAGTGGACAGTTCTGCCTCTAAACTAAAGAAGATCTCCATTTCTCTTTGGTTATGACACAGCAGCTCTATCTCTCTATTCCTGCTGCAAGTGTCATCAGCTGCACACTTCTAAATGTCAAAGGAGCTGTCATCATGCTACCTTACCAATAAGATCATTATAATAACATCATTTAAACATGGAAGCAGCCATCATTAGTGAAACCACCATATTCTGTTATTACTACCACTAAGCTGCAGAGCTGCTAAATGGCATATAGCAATGGCTTGACTAGATGGTGGAAAACAACACTTGTGTATTGTAATAGTAAGGTAAGCGTCTGTGCACGTACCATTAAGAAACAGAAATGCACCATTTCCTTTAGGCAACTGCACCTCACAATATGCCACATGAAGCAAAAAAATTAAAAGGCCCCCTTAGCAAAAGTTGTGAACTCCTTTGTTAACTATTGCCAGCAACCTGAATTGACACATGACACTGTATACTGCAGTGGTGTCCAACTCCAGTCCTGGAGGGTTGTAGTGGCTGCAGGTTTTCATTCTAGTTTTTGCTGCTAATTAACTTCTTTTCTTTTCATTGCATTAACATTTGTCCTCCTGAATTTCTTCATCTCTCCTCTGAATTATTTAATTTTTCCTTAAATTGCACCACTGCAGCCCTCCAGGACCAGAGCTTGGGACCCCGGTGTATCGTTTTGGGATGACCACAGGCAGGTCACAAGGTCTTTTCATCACTACGGCTGCCAGTTCAAAGGTTGCTATATATCACTTTCTCCATAAAAACTTCAGATGATTTCTTTTCTGTCCTTACCGACATCCTGTCACTGGCAGCTAACCTTGTCCATACTGAGCAATGATCTGCAGATCTTCCCATTAACTACAACAGTCAGTACAGAGGGATCAGAAGGGACAGCCGCATCCCCAATCCTGTACTATGTGGCACAATCTTAGACAATATCCACAGCTTCTTCCAAAGGTCGTCAATGACAGAAAATGTTGTATAGTCAAGGTTATAAAAAATGTATGACATACATTATCTTCAATTTCATTAGCATCTTCATGACAAAAGGTGAATATTTCAATAGTTAAGACTTTAGGATTAAAGTAACTAATTCATGATTTCAAAAAGCATTAGCGGTGGGAACTAAACTGCCAATAATCCCATCTGCTTTGCCAATAGGCTATGCAGCCTGCCACGTGCCAAAAGAGAAATGGACAGATGTAATGAAAAGCTAGACAGCCCTGTTATTTGAATGCACAGCACTCAGGACTTAAGCTGAAAGCACTCTCTAATGCAGCAATGAGAAAGAACAAGCTGTGACTGCGACAGGCCATTAAATCGAAAGGATCAGTACATCTGAAGGGCAGGTACAAATGGCAGCAGCTGTAATACTGTACTGAAGACAACAAGCAAATTTCCACTGTTCCTGGCTGGAGGCCAGGCATCCTGCCAGCCTTCAAATGCTTGCATTCTGTGTAACCACTTGTCGTTGCAAAATCTGTCCATCAGCCATTAACAAAAACCTTTCAAAGCTGCTGCTACAGATGTTTCAACTGGAAAGATTCTGGATCAGATCATTTAGGCAAATATGGTGAAGAAAATATTTGTGAATATTTAGAATTTAGTAGCATGAGTAAATGTCAAAAGAGAGCATCTAAACATGAACCAGCTTTTGGTGGCAGCAAACCCTGATTAAGACCCCCAAAGGCTCCTGGGCGACTTAGCTCCTTAACAGAGAGTTGATCATACTTTTAATAATGCAGCGTGTGGACATCTGGTAGTTTAGTGCTGTGCGGCGTTTCCCAATCCTGTGTTCAGCGCATGAACACTTGATTGTGTCATCATGCACGAATGGCCATTTCGGCACGAGATTCAATCCTTTCATCATTCCCCTTGGTCATTTCAATATTCAGATTCTGTATAGTTTCACCAAGTAAGTGGTTTCTCCTTGGTAATTTCAACATGTGGAGAACTAGGGTGTTGTACCGTGTTAGCCATTATGGACGTAGTGAGAAGTCAAGTCAACTTAGGCCCCTTCGTCAGGCAAGATGTAATCAAAGAAAGGGCCGGAGTTGCCTCAAAAGCTTGCATGTTGTAATCTTTTAAGTTAGCCAATAAAAGGGGTCATTTTGCTTGAATTCTCACAACATTTGCAGACTCAATTGTTTCTTTCTGCAGGAGTAAGTGGACTGGTGAAAAGGCCCCTTGCCATCACAGATCACTGGACACGCACCCAGGATGCCCCGATGGTAGATCTACCAATGGGTGGTTTCTACTGAAAGCGTGATAAAGCCTGACAAACACTCCAAAAAATTGTTTTCTGCCCAACGATAACACATTGTGAATTTGTGAAGGAGGATGTCTCTCCTGAAACTTATTTTAAATTCTGAAATCATGAGGAGGTACAGAAGTTAAGCATTTTGTGTTGGGCAGTTCTGCAGCATCACAAGATCTCAGCTGTGTTTTTGTAATGTAGTTATGTGTATATACATATCCACACATAATAAATTAGTACATACTATGAGACATTTTGTAACATAGGTGCACATATCAAGATTTAATCTTCATTTACACAGTATCATAAAGGTGATTTAGCAAACATCATGCCACACTTATATTTTATAGCATATTGCACAATTTAAACAAACATGCATGTAAATTGCTTTTGTGGAAAAAGTTTCTCCTCCATTCATCACTACCTCAAACACCTAAAACCAGAATTCGGTGCAAACAATTAGAACATAACGAGAGGGGATCTTGTCTGAACCCGTCTTATTTAAACCTCAGACATTTACTTTGGTTTGCTCTTTTTTGGTGACGGGTGTGTTATCACCATGTCAAGATTGAAAGAGCTCTCTCTCAGGCCTTCAAAAATAAGGTTATAGCAGCCTATTAGGCTGGGGAAGGATTCAAAAATGATTTCCGAAAAGTTGGAAATCAACCATTCCACTACCCGAAAGATCATTTACAAGTTGAGAGGATTTCACATTGCTAGCTAGCAACTCGTCCAGACTAGGCCGCCCCAAATAGCAGAATGCAAGATGATAAAAGAACTCTCCAAAAAATCTCAAAATGTAATCACAAGACCAACAGTTAGCTCTTCTTGAAAGGGCTGATGTCAAAGTGTAAGAGTCTACCATTAGAAAGAGGCTGCACAAATTAGATCCTCACAGGGGACGTACCAGGAGGAAACCTCTGCTGTCCAGAAAGAAGGCCAGGGCATGAACAACGGGCTTTGCATGGAGGACGCCCTACAAACATCGCACAGCAGAAAGAATTCTGCATGGAGGAGTGGGTAAAACATTCTCCCAGTTGATGTCACAGACAGAATTATTGGAAACACCTACCTGAGTGGGCAATACCAGCTGTTAGAGCTGAATATTTTCTCAAACAGAAATGGCATCTTGGTTCACTTTTTATTGAGTAAGTTATTGCAAAGTCACATTTTAATTTTCTTTCTTTTAATTCCATCATCTGCTTTACATAAAGATATTGTTTAAATGAAGCTTGGTATATTCACTTATTTTAATAAACAAACATTTCTTGGGGTGCACTTTTTCATATGACTATACATACACTGTGCAGGAAAGTAAAATAGTGGCATAGTGTTTTTGCCTCACAGATCCAGCACCCTAGGCTGAAATCCCGCACCCAAGAGCCTGCACCTTCTCCCTTAGTCTGCATGGGTGTTTCTTGTGGTTATTCTGGTGTCCTTCCATATCCCCAAGATGCATTTGTCAGGTTTATTGGTAATTTTTGTGTGTTACGTCAACAAATGAGTACAAAATGGCTTTGTGTGGGTGAGTGCATGAGTAGGTCCTGTGATGCCCCAGCACCCTGTGTAGGGATAGTTTCTGCTTGGTGCTCAATGCCACTTGAATACACTCCAGCCACCTGGAACTCTGATTTGAATTAGTGGCTGGAGAATGTTTAAGTATTGGTAAAATACTGGGACCAAGTCAAAATGTATACAGATTTACAAAATGCAGGCAATTCCCAATTGAAATGTCATGCTCCTGGAGTGAGTTGTACGAAGATGTATAATGATACTCAAGTACAGTGACTCAATAATTCAAAAGCAAATCACTCCGACTAAAAACTTGATATAGTTACTAGCAGAGTAAAATGCTACAAGCCTGCTGATTTTGAGTGAAATTGCTCCAGTAAAAGTTGCTCTACTGTACATCGAGAGCTACAGAAAACAGCAGTGTCTGTGTGTGTTAATGGAGAGTATTGTGACAGAACCAAAATTTAGACAATGCTGTTTTATGTATGGAGAGTCTCGTAATGAACCCTATTTTTTTTTTTAATTTTGTAGTCGTAACTGTCCAAACCTCAAAACCTTTAAATACAGTGACACCTAGAAAATTCTACTATAGAAGACCTGATCTAATCTCAGTCACCAGGCTGCCTAGAAATCGGTGATATCTACAACATTTAAAAAACATACACACACACACACATATCACCCACTTCTATATGTATATATGGAGACATACGAATACACAAACCTAAACACATTGTATAATATCCGATTTTTTTTTGTGTAAAGTTCAGACACTTAACAGTGTATTCCTGAACTTGCTGGTTAAAATGGATCACGCACCAGTCGTTTCCATAGCTATCGCCTACGTGCTAGTCTTGAATTGTTGAGTCTTCAAAACCACAGCACTCAATGCACTCTTTTCAGTGCAAGGCCTTGGATGACTAGGCCTAGTGGAAGCCAGCACCACCATAAACACACAGATCACTAAAATGTTTGTCAGTGCTGTTCAAAATTCAGTTTCAAGAGCCTTTCTTCTTTTAAACACACAAACGCAGTGAGTCATGCTGATACACACAGGAATGTTGTTTCTTTTTTAAAGAAAAGGTTATGGTCACCCAAAGTGCAAAAAAGACTTACCCGATTGTACCCATGCGCAGTTAAAGAGCTTATCTTACTCCTTCAGAAGTAGCAGGCTAGACGTTACTACTTGAAATATGCAGTAAAAGTGCAAAATGCCTCCTTTACAAGACGATATTCTTTGAATTATCAGCTACAACATTAGGGAAAAAATGATATTCTGTGCTCCCAAGTTTTTCTTTTGTTAGATTGTAACTTGTTGATCAGCTGTACAGTGACAAGAATGTAAATGACAAAACTAAATCATGCATTTGTAATGGAAGTATTAAAAATACTTGGTGTAAAAATACACAATTACTTTTCTTTTGTTATGTAATTAGTACAAACCATAATTAGTGCTTTTCGTAATCACAAACATGCCACATACAGTTACCAAACAAACAGAGATGCATTCCAGGATGTTGGGATTCATTTTCAGGAAGTCCAAAAGCAAGGATGAGAAAACTGAAATTTGTGGACCAAGGAACAAAAGACTAAAATAAACTGGGGCTGTGGTAGCCAAAAGTGGCCATGTGACAACATGACAAACTGATGGGTACTGTAAATCAAAAACGACTGCAGCCCCTGGTGACCACGAGAGAAAGCTAAAGACAAACAAACAGCAGGTTAATGGGCTAGCTTTTAGACCCAAAAGATGAAAAACCAACAGGCTTTTGTTCTCCAAGTATTTCAAAATACAATTTTTAAATGAGCAAGGAAATGTAATGCAAGGAACGACAGGCTGAACGCACAGACACATCTGGAGAGTCCTTATAGATATTCGTGGCAGCTGTGGGTGTGCTCAAGGTTACTGTCCCTTTAGATGAACCCTAACCCAGTGGCTAGAAAACAGACCTTTAACATTAAAAAACATTGCCATGCTTCCTGTTGGACTCCAGCCTTTTCTCTTTATGAATAATGAAATAAGATGAACAATGTCATTTATAAAATTGGTACACTGCATCAAATAACACTAAGGATGCCCCTAGAGCAAGAGTTTTAATAGAAGATGCACTGCAAAAATGAATAATCTTTCAGTTTAGCATACAATTTAGTGAAATCTTTACTAAGCCATTAGAGATAATTCCTAAGTCAAAGGATAACAAAAGCATTGTGTGAACAAAGTGTACTCATACAAACGACACAGAAGCAGGCAAGAGAAGTGTAGGTAAGGGAGAGCATGCATGTTTCTGCAAGAAAACCCTGAGATTATATTTCTACACGGTGTCATGTGTCCTATTTGTGGCAGACACACTAACTTGTTATTCAGTATACAATTATAGACATGTCTACTAGCATTCCTCCAATGTCACTGCTGTCATCAATGGAAGCAGCGGTCACAGGAAGAATTGATTAGCTACAGTAAAATGATGAAAACAAGAAGGGTGGTGATGGATGAACAACTCGGCTACCTACATAAAAATGCACCCTGTGCGCTACGCCTCATGACCCGTCATACAGTGCTACACTGCCATTATCAAGGCATAGTGTCAAGAGTTATAGTGTCACCACCAGTAACATGACTGGCAGCATCCATCAACCATGCGGATGCTGCTCAGTCCCAAGTCAAGCAAGGCCATTGTGGTGCTCTTAATAGAAACATGACAAACATAACGTTTCCTTCCCACATGTCTTACGGCAGCGTCTAGTGGGCCTACAGATGGAGCTGATCATAAACATACGTACACACACTTGTATATACGCATGTGCAGATACCCTTGCGATTTATTGAAAATGACTTTTTTTTTCTCTGTTTAAAAATTGATGCAAACAAACATGGCATTGACAGCTCCTCCATAAACAGTTTTCAAATTCTGTTTTTTTCTATTCTATCGTTGATGAGATTGCTGATTATAAGCTACTAGATTATATCTGTAAGTGGACCATTCATTTTCAAACCCATTTAGTCCAATTCAGAGTCATAGAGGCCAGCATAAGGCAAATGGCAAGCACTAACCTTCTACAGGCCCTCGGTCTACCCCAGAGCACACTCGCACCAGTCCAATTAAAACCTATCATCTACTACACTATCACATTTATTTCTGATGCCAAATGAAAACAGAAGAACCTGGATTAAAAAAAAAAAAAAACAGCAAGTGAGCCAGGATCTAAAGTCCTAACAAGTGCTCCACTGTACCATGCCTGTAAATGATCTCCTTACTGAAGTGAACTCGTTCATCTGTGTGAATTTTTTCAGGGGACTTTTAAGAAATATTCACATGACTTTGTCTTGCTATTTAAGGTCACTGCTGTTTTTAGTAGGCACACACATTTCTAAAACATTCAGTAAAGTCGATGAATTTCAGATGAATAAACACCAGCTTGAGTGATACTTTCAAGTGCAACTCCAATTCAAACCCCCCTTCCAGGTTCATTTGAAAGAAATGAAGGAGCAAATTAGGAGTAACTCCATCACAGGCTGAAGAGAGCTGCCGACTGTTAATATCTGCAAAGTCTTTCAGTACCCAATCTATCCACAAAGCGATTACTCAAATTAATAAAAATAAAGAAAATGCATACAACTTGACTTTCAATAATGGAGATATTTAAAATTATTGTGTGGGGGTTTGGTAGACATGATGCAAAAGTCTCTCATTTCATCCTACATTGATGGATTAAAGGCCCATGAGGACCCTGAATACAATGAGGACTAATCATTTATGTTAGGTAGAAGCCTAGAGGGGGCTGGGTGGTCTCATGGCCTTGGACCCCCTGCAGATTTTATTTTTTCTCCAGCCGTCTGGAGTTTTTTTTTTTTTGTTTTTCTGTCCTCCCTGGCCATCGGACCTTACTTGTATTCTATGTTAATTAGTGTTCTCTGAATTTAATTCTTACTTTGTCTCTTTCCTCTTTCTTCATCATGTAAAGCACTTTGAGCTACGTTATTTGAATGAAAGTGTGCTATAGAAATAAACGTTGTTGTTGTCTCATTAATGAAACATTCACAGTAAAAAGCCAATATCGCCCCTTAGGGACACAAAGTACTATATATCTGTCTTTTGTCATTGTAGTCCAATATTTTCCCAATGTATTCAAATTTAAATATGTGAAATAAACTTGCTTGGGATGTGTGTGTTAATCTACAATTCTAAACTGATCCGATGTCAGCAACTGTGAATGTACAAGTAAGCCAGCCCTGTGATGGACTGCTGCGTTGTCCAGAATTGGTGCCCACCTTACGCCTGTTGATTCCAGGACAGACACCTGCCCCAGCGTCTCTGAACCATAAAAACAACTTTGAAGGTGAAAGGCTATTTTTCTTTTCCTAGGTTTTAGAAATGACAATTACACTTTATATAAAGTTCAGCCTAATCTTAAAAAAATAAATAAATAAATAAGGCCATAAGAACAAAATAGACACATACTGGGAATACACCGACATCAACAATTGTAGGAGAGATTAAAATTAACCAACAACCCCAAAAAAATAATAAAAAAAGAAAGACACAAATGTAGATCTCCCAGGGCTATAGCCTAGAGAGCAATTATGGGTCACGCTTTTCTCAACAGCAGCTGTTTCTGTGTTGTGGCAGTCTGTTAAACGATTACGATGCCTACATGTTATAAAGACTGCCAAATGGGCCAAGGTTAAACATTACAAGGGATTTAGAGCAACTACAGAATCTGCTGATTCACATGCCATCTATACATCCCTGTAGAGTAAAGTTGAAGACTGAATAAGATCGGCACTTTAGGTGTGAGCAGGGTCCACAACACTTAGCCTTTCTAAATCCAAGGCCAAGTCGTGGGGGGAATGCCTAGGAATTCAAAGTCCTGACAGGCACCAAATCTCTACCCGCTCATAAACAGGGACATCAGTAAACCTATCAGCCATCTGTGTACTGGCCAACAACCCATATCAGTGTAGGATTAAGAATTCCAACTATTTTGGTACGTGATCCTGGGATGATGTATTTGTATATACTTTCCGGACAGAATTTTTTATTTATTTATTTTTCTAACAAACGTACTAATGATTAACTGTGTACGCTGGAACTCATCTTATTGGTTTAAATGGTCATTAACTCAAATGGATTCAACAGCGGGTATTCACCTCACCCCCTCCGGCTTGAACTCATAACAGTGCAGCTTCTTTCCCACCCATCAACTCACACTGGCGAATGGAGTGTGATTGCCTTTTGGATTGCGACCCACTGGTCAAGAAACATTTAAACTTCTACATTAAAAATGCTAAAGCCTTAATTTCTCATTACTTCGTATATCTTTTATTCCTGCCTACCATCTCTATGCAATATTAAGAACTATCATGAAAAACAGAGTTAAAAGTTAAGAAAAATTTAAGGGCGAAAAAAAAAAGACAAATTCACACACTACACTTAAGCATATAGCTCCTCCACTTCCCTCTCCATTATATTCAAACACTGCAAGCCCTGCTAGCAGCATTTTAACATTTTTGTCTGTAGTCATTCAAGCTTATGTAATGCGTTAAACACAACTACGAGAAAGAGGGAGAGGAAGATCAGTATTTGAGTCAGATATTGAGACATCAGCCCACTCATACTGTAACAGAATAGATTGTACATTCAGAAAAGTTCCTTTTTTCTCTACAATTTTCCTTCACTCAGTCTGCCATTCACAAATTCTGTTTGTCCTCCTGAGGCACAAGCCTATGCCCATCTCACAGGGCTGCAGCGGAAACCCCGTATGAGCCAATACCCTTTAATTCAACAAATCCTGTATGCCTTGTGCAGAAAGTAGAGAGGCCCTTCATAACTCTCAAAGTCTTTGGTCTGGAGTGGTGTACCCTGAATGTGAACGTCTGCAGTCTCCAAAAACGTACAACCAATTGACAGGAACAGAGATAATTTTATATAATGCCATGGTGTGAACTCATGTTCAGGATTGTTGAATTGGGCAGGCAATGCTTTTTTAAAATAAAGAGGCAATCGTGAGAAAACACCCCTCGCAACTAAACAAACTTTATTTAAAATCATACAAAAATGGATGATCATGCCTCTGTTCTTAAAGTTTGCTATTTTTTTTTAAATACCCTGTCAAAACATTGGAAAACTACATGGAAAATGTCAAGGTTCAAATTGTTAACTTACAAAAAAAAACAATTGGTACAACACCCTAGTAATAAAAAAAAATCTGAAAAGGAAAAACAATACAATGAATCTAAGAATATGCCAACTTCTGTGTTTTTTTTTTTTTTTTAAATTATACTTTTAAATTATACTTTAAAGAAAAGAACAAATTTACAAACAGGTGTGACTGACATAAAGCATTAAAACTGAAACCAAAAAAAGTCTGTTGTCAAATGCATAAGTAAAGGTAGCAAGGTAATGGACAGATGTTCTTTAAGAAGGACTGGCGTGAGGGCATCATAAGTCCAAGGAATTGGCTGCAAATCTCAGACCAAACCCGGTCTTTCCCAATGCCAACCTGATTCTTCTAAGAAATCTCCAGTTTCTAGTCACATCCTAAAGATGCGCAGGGTAGGTTGGCTAGAATCTAAACTGTGCCCTAAAATGAGCATGTGCCTTGTCTAGGGATTGCTCCTGCCGTGCATGTGATAAAGCCAGTATAGAATTCCCACCCTGAAACCCTGCATTGGAATAAATGTTTGAAGAAAATATAAAACTAAAATAAATATAAATGAAACACACAAGCAATGAGTAATAAACCAAATAAACATGCCTTTGAAATGTAGGGGCATACTATAAGCAAACTTTAAAGTACAAAATGCCCGATGGTGCGGTTGCAGCAAGATACAAATCCAATATCTGTCAGGGCTTGAGACTCCGACTGATTTGGTCTATTTAAGCAGTAGACTTTTTTTTTCTATTTTGTTGCCAATGGTAACAGCAATTTAAAGATATTTCACTTAAATTATTTGTCTGGATGCCTAGGAACCAACAGAAACATGATGAGGTGCTGAACTGAGAGTCTCTGAAGCCTGCTGGGCAACCAACCCGTGGTTCTAACACGTCGTTGCGCAAAGGGCAAGGAGGAAGGAGGAGCTCCAGTTCAGGTCTTCAACAACAATGTCCCTGTGCTCTCCTCAGTCAACACAATCTTACTGAAGTTGTTTCTAGAATTTAAAAAGTTCTCTGAAAGGAACAGGTTTCCCCAAAATCTCAATTATAAATATGCAGACAGGCAGTGACAAGGTCACTATAAGACAGCCTTGGCCTTAGCATTCACTGCTCTGCCATGCTGCAACCTCAAGTGGACAAACACACAAAACTGAAGACATGTCACATGCTTGAATTTTGAAAAATGGGAAAATATACATGAAAAGTTACAAGTACAAACACTCCAACCTTATAGCTAGTAAATGTCACTGTGCTGCAGATATACAGTGATTCATCCGGAAAGTATTCACAGCGCTTCATCACTTTTTCCACATTTTGTTATGTTACAGCTTTATTCCAAAATGGATTAAATTCATTTTTTCCTCAGAATTCTACACACAACACCCCATAATGACAACGTGAAAAAAGTTTACTTGAGGTTTTTGCAAATTTATTAAAAAGTAAAAAAACTGAGAAATCCCATGTCCATAAGTATTCACAGCCTTTGCTCAATACTTTGTCGATGCACCTTTGGCAGCAATTCCAGCCTCAAGTCTTTTTGAATGTGATGCCACAAGCTTGGCACACCTATCCTTGGCCAGTTTCGCCCATTCCTCTTTACAGAACCTCTCAAGCTCCATCAGGTTGGATGGGAAGTGTCGGTGCACAGCCATTTTAAGATCTCTCCAGAGATGTTCAATCAGATTCAAGTCTGGGCCACTCAAGGACATTCACAGAGTTGTCCTGAAGCCACTCCTTTGATATCTTGGCTGTGTGCTTAGGGTCGTTGTCCTGCTGAAAGATGAACCGTCGCCCCAGTCTGAGGTCAAGAGCGCTCTGGAGCAGGTTTTCATCCAGGATGTCTCTGTACATTGCTGCAGTCATCTTTCCCTTTATCCTGACTAGTCTCCCAGTTCCATCCCCACAGCATGATGCTGCCACCACCATGCTTCACTGTAGGGATGGTATTGGCCTGGTGATGAGCGGTGCCTGGTTTCCTCCAAATGTGACGCCAGGCATTCACACCAAAGAGTTCAATCTTTGTCTCATCAGACCAGAGAATTTTGTTTCTCATGGTCTGAGAGTCCTTCAGGTGCCTTTTGGCAAACTCCAGGTGGGCTGCCATGTGCCTTTTACTAAGGAGTGGCTTCTGTCTGGCCACTCTACCATACAGGCCTGATTGGTGGATTGTTGTAGAGATGTTTGTCCTTCTGGAAGTTTCTCCTCTCTCAACAGAGGACCTCTGGAGCTCTGACAGAGTGACCATCAGGTTCTTGGTCACCTCCCTGACCAAGGCCCTTCTCCCCGATCGCTCAGTTTAGATGGCCGGCCAGCTCTAGGAAGAGTCCTGGTGGTTTTGAACTTCTTCCACTTACGGATGATGGAGGCCACTGTGCTCATTGGGACCTTCAAAGCAGCAGAAATGTTTCTGTAACCTTCCCCAGATTTGTGCCTCGAGACAATCCTGTCTCGGAGGTCTACAGACAATTCCTTTGACTTCATGCTTGGTTTGTGCTCTGACCTGAACTGTCAACTGTGGGACCTTCTATAGACAGGTGTGTGCCTTTCCAAATCAGATCACATCAACTGAATTGACCACAGGTGGACTCCAATTAAACATCTCAAGGATGATCAGGGGAAGCAGGAGGCACCTGAGCTCAATTTGGAGCTTCATGGCAAAGGCTGTGAATACTTATGCACATGTGATTTCTCAGTTTTTTCATTTTTAATAAATTTGCAAAAATCTCAAGTAAACTTTTTTCATGTTGTCATCATGGGGTGTTGTGTGTAGAATTCTGAGGAAAAAAATGAACTTAATCCATTTTGGAATAAGGCTGTAACATAAGTGGAGAAAGTGATGCGCTGTGAATACTTTCCGGATGCACTGTACCACGTGTAATTTACTTCTTTAACAAATGTCAAATAAATTAATCCATTCAGAGGCAAACAGGTACTGCAATATCAAAAGACAAAAAACCCACACTAAAGATTTGTTACGTCATTTCAGACAATCTCAAATGCAAGTACAGAGGAATATTTTGGACAAAATTAAACACACAAATAAATGTGGAAACAAAAGTACTATGAAAAGTTACAATAAATAAAAAGATACGAGATGCGAGTCTAATTAAGTAAATATGTTACAGAATGTTTTTTTTATTATTTATTAAATTCTGTGTGATATTCCTCCAAACGCAACATGAAATATAGCTTAAATTTAAAACTGAGAGGGTGGGCATTAGTGATTGCTGCGTTTTAATTGGTGAATCATCGGTACACCGGACTTAAATCTTTACCCATCAAATGGTACATTTACAGCAGACACTTCAGAGGCAGGTGCTCAATAAGGAATTCGAGGTTTGTAGAATTAAAATCGCCACTTCATGCAGTCATTCTGGGAAGCACTTTCATTCACTCTCAGTCGGCATGCATGGTCACAACTTTGAGCATGATGGGTCACAGGATTCCCAAGTCATGCAAAGCACATATGTTCACTCTGCGGACAATTCACCAACCAAAAAAAAAGTACGCACTAGAGCTCGCCCACTCAGCTTTGATGAATGAAACTGACGGTTTTTAAGTCATGTTGTATTTCATATTTGGAGAATATTATTGACAAAATTAAATAGACAACAACAAAAAACACTTTGTGACAATTATTTATGCTGTTATTTCACAATGTATCTTTACGTATCATCACATTTCATGGTTCTTTTAATTATTTGTGTATTTAATTTTGTCTGAAATATTCCTCCATATGCGAAAGCATGGATAGCATTATTAACTTGCCATAGAGGTCCTAACCTTGATCAAACACATAGTGACACTCTGGAGCTTAATCATAAAAGCAGTCCTAAAATTAAAAGCATACACTTGCACACCAACCAATGGCCTGTTAACTGGCATTGCGCCAATTAGGGTTCTCAGCAGGCTCTAGAAAAGGATAATATTCCTTAAGCATTTCTGGTCCATAAATTCACTGACCAATTTCAGGTTGTTCAGCTAAAGAACAGTAAAGAGACAATGTTCCATTTATCCATTCATATGCTAACCTACACTTATCCAGTTCGGGTTCATACTGGTATTGTTTCTATCCTGGCAGCATGTAATAAAGAGAACGATCCAGTCCTGAATGGGGTGCCACACTTGCTCTAATTGGTTCACTTTGTCATCATCACCACATTTTTCATTCCACTTTTTCTTGTGAAAGCCATGGTAGCCACTGAGCTACTTGACCAGGCCTCCCTATTCCCAACAAATTCCTAACATCCAAGAGAAATAAAGCATCCAGTGCATCCCCAGTCTACCTTTGGTCTTGCCTGTCCAGTCAAACCAGAAAAGAAGTAGAGGTTCTTATTTGAGTTGTCCTTTCTTACCAAGCACCTCACTCTGTGACAGTAAACCCAGCAGCCCTGCTCATGAATGTCATTTTACCAGCTAACACCTACATTCAGATTCTATGTCACTTCCCAAAGTGTGAGATAAGTGAGGCTGGAGAAGTAAGTTAACAAGAAAATCAACAACTTCATCTGCAGAATTAGCTCCTTCTTCACCACCATGATCCAGCACAACATTTGCAAACCTGCAGCCGGTGTGTCCACACAAATACCATGAGAGCATTCAAATTTCATGCAGGCGGCAACAGGTGAGGTTCAGGCCTGGGATACGAACCTCGAGGCCCTGAGGCAGCTGTGCTAACGATACACTGCACTGCCAAGGAAATTGCTAAAAATATCTTCATATTCATCAGGCAAATATTTGTATACATCCACTTGGCAGAAAGTTGTTATAAGCCGTGGAAAAGAGTGAAAGCATGAAGATGCTTATGAATTTCATTATTATTTCCAAAATGTACCTTTGAAATTGAAGCTGAACTAGGCCTAACAGACCACTGGACTGGTCAAGAGTTTGAACGTCAACCGAGTCTAACCATGTGAGGCGGCTCATGCATGAAATATTAGATTTGAATAGTTTAATTTTGACACAGCTGAAGTGTGCAACGGTTTGTTCACATGAAAGCACAACGGTGAAATTACATCTGAATTCTTTTAAACTGGGAGTGGTAAGAAGCACACATGGTCACAGTCTGAGGATGCATTAGGATCATTAAGTGGCTTCTTCGAATTAGATGCAAATTCAAAACT
This sequence comes from Polypterus senegalus, assembly GCF_016835505.1. Lineage (NCBI taxonomy): Eukaryota > Metazoa > Chordata > Cladistia > Polypteriformes > Polypteridae > Polypterus > Polypterus senegalus. Next base: position 97,785,016 of record NC_053170.1, read on the forward strand.
TGTATTAAAAAAACTGATCCTGATCCAGATGCCCAAAGGGTGTGAATCGATAAAGTTACTTTTTCCAGGGAAAAACTACTCATCTTCAACTGGCATCATCACTTTGCAGCAAAAAGGGGAATGAGAGAGGGCGAGTGCTTAGATGGCACCTTTCAAAACACACACAAGCTGCCTGGCGATGAATGCAAATGCAAAGCATTTCAAGAGATGCTGCAGCAGACAAGAATTCAAAGTGGACACCACTAGCCGATTACGGATTTACAGAAAATTCAAATTGATTTCTACATTATTTGCCATCAGCTAAAGTAACCCTGCATCTTCTGCAAAATGCACGCATTCACTCACATGTATCAGTAAAAAATGAACTTTTGGTCTGATGCAGTTTAATCAGACTCCTTCAGCAACTCATGAGAGGATGCAGCTTGTGAGAAGAGTGTTCTGTGCATTTCAAACTACACTCGGCCTTTCTCAGCAAACACCATCACAATTTACAAATTCAGAAGGCCAACCCTTACAGAGTACTAGCTAAAACAAATGTGTACTGTACTGAAGACCAATTTTATTCTAGCATGAGTTTCATCTTACCCAGAACAGTATTAATATGTATTCAGGCCACACAAAAATCAAGAGGAAGGAAAGTGGTGTTTAGAAAATGAGTCATACATCCAATAAAACCTGTGAAAACAAAGAGAGGAGTCTATGATGCCCAGGAACATCCCACCAACCATTCATTATTCAACCTAGAAATTTGACATCAATTATTTTCTTTCAAAGGAAAAGGGGATTAAAAAAATAAAATAAAATAGGCAGGGCCTATCTTAAGGGGTGTTAAAATGAAGTGCAGCGGACAGTTGCCATGACCTCTTACCATAAGCTGATTTTGCTTTAGTTTCTAGAGAACATTGCTTTGTTTTTGTAAGAGTTGCAGAATACAGATTTGTGACCATGTGGCCTTTGAGGGATTTTCTATTTTTGCAAATGACTTTGGAAAGTTAAGCTGTATGTCATTCTGCAAGAGACTTATTACATTCAGATTACATGTAGTCTGTGCAAAGGAATCGGAGTCATTCTTTGCGTAAAAACTATTGCTACAGACACACAAAGCAAGTGACATGACCGTGCAGGGTCACCTATTGACATCTCCACCAAAAACCCCATACTAATTTAAAGTGCCAGAAGAGGGCTGTACTGTCGCACCATCTATACACAGACCTTGGTACATTATACAGTGGCCCAGGCCACTTTCATATACTGTAGAACTAATGTTAAATAAAACTCATTAGAGCAAAGTCACTTTTATCTGCAAAATTCACTACAATAAATTTCATTTTCCATGAAAAAAAGCAGAAACACACATGCATTTCTTTTGGCCTTGGCTCAAAAATTGCAATTCTAGAGCTCTGCTGAACAGCCAATTTGACTGCACTCGGTTTACTCAACACCAGTTACACTCTTCCAACAGAGTGCAGCTCAAGAAGGGTATTTCAGAAGACTGGAGACATTACGGGAGAATCTTGGGGTGCGTTAACGGTCAATCACATTCGACTGGAGTTCTACTTGCAGGGCTGCAAAGGTCTGGAGCTAAACTATCAGTAAGTCGAGCGCAATTGTTACAGCAGGAACTGGGGAAGGTCAACCTGCAATGCCACCACAGTGAATCAAGCGGTGATCACTCTGGAAAGTGCATGTCATGTACACTGAGGGGTCTCATTTTTTGTAACTAAAGGGGCACGTGCTCTGCATACTGACCTCAAAGTGTACTAATACTGTTGTGTTATGTACAAACGAGAGGAACAGACCTTAGGGCTCAATGTGGGCTTTGACAAGGAGTGGCAGTGGCAGTTTACTTTACATTGGTGCTGGCAAAAAGGAAACAAGATATCGTCATTGAGTGTCGCATTAAAGGGTTGATTTCTGACATCTTTTTCTGTGTGAGATTAAGATAATTCACAGAAAGGTACATTTTCTTTTTTACAATCCTATTTATTCATCTTTACCAGGGGTGTAGCAGTAGAGTGGTGGCTCTGAGGCTAGAGATCTGCATCAAATCCTATAAACCCCAGACCCCAGAAGTGACTCCACTCTACTGGGCTCTTGAGCAAGTGCTTGAGGTGTCACCTGCTGCACTTGGCTCCCAATCCAGGTGGTTTGGCAGAAGGTGGGTGAAGCAACCCACTATCAGCGCATGCAGCCAACCACTTCTACCAAGGGTTTCAATAGATAAAAAGATGACGATATTCTTTATACTATATTATACACCCCCACACACGTCAAACTAAGAAAGTTTCCATTTTAAAACAAAAAAATTACCAATACACCCTGGGCAGGAGGGATTAAAAAGTACAAAAATCTACGTTCACTTGTCTTATGATCCTATGCCCATCAATACATAAAGCACATTGTTATTTTTTTGTCTTATGCCTGTTGTGGGTACTGCACAGTGCATTTTTAATTTTTTATAATTTTAATCTCCCAGAGTAATGAATAGGTCATCAAATACAAAATCCAAAAAAAAAAAAAATAAGAATCACATCATACTCACAAAAAACAAAATATAATACATTTGCACTGTGACATTTAGAAACTCCAGCTTGATACAACTTCTGGTGGAAAACCAACCCCTTCAAGTTCACAGCTCTTCATTAAGTAATTATTCATCAACTCTTAATTATTTACACTACACTAAAATGATGGCTTTCAAGTCTTGCATTAAAGTCTAACGACAAATTCTTCACAGAATCAAATTGTTCCATATTCCATCCCAATAACAATGAATGAGGACACATGTAAAAGAAACAGGTTGCAATGTTGCAAGGGCGGCTTTGTTCTACTAAAATCTCTGTGGAGTTCCCAGCATATGCCTTCGGTGACGGTACGGCTTTGTTATTCTAACCTCAATCTCCGTCACCCTCATCATTTTGGCCACATTCACCAATGGTTTACAAAACAAAATGTGTCAAGTCTGCTGCAAGACAGGATTTCTTTACAAAAACAAAACAGGGAGCTGGATTTGTATAAAATCCAATAGATCTCCATCATTTTTGTCTTGCAAGTGGAGCTCATAATTTAGGTTTTGATTGATTGATTGAGATATATACATACACATACACACTCATATACACACACACACACACACACACACACATATTTTACACTGACAGGAGTTGTTAGTCGTGTCCCACTTCTGCTGGGTTCCGAGTACCACAGACAGGAGATTTTAGATTTTTTGGCGAGTCATAAATCTTTTTTCACACTACGAACTTTCAAACACTTTTTTTTTTTTTTTTAAAACTTGGTCACTATCACAAATAGCTGTTCACATCCACAGTGCATTTTATGAAAGTGGGTTAATCTTGTTAGTAAAATGGTAAAAAAATACACTGTGCAGTACCCAAAAGAAGCATAGGCCAGAAACATGTACATGTATGTGTATATATATATATATATATTGATTCTATATATACATACATACACACATATACATACATACATACATACATACATATATATATATATATATATATATATATATATATATATATATATATATATATATATATATATATATATATATATATATATATATATATATACACACACACACGATAACAAATGTATATACATACACATTTGTTACCATCGGTATTTTACCATCCAGTGTCCATTAATATATAAAGCACACACACACACACACATATTATATATATAATGTGCTTTATATATTAAAGGACACTGGATGGTAAAATACCGATGATAACAAATGTTATCAAGACATCATTAACTGCCCTCTGAGCCTTTACAAATTAAGCTGTATGATAACCTGTAACACAAGTTTGCAAACATTTCTACCAAACTTTCATTATTACATACTCTTCTCTGTGAACACCCATAATTTTTTTCACTTTCAGACCACAAAACCTTACTTTGAGGGGGAAAAAGCAGTCGAGCGCAAGGACCCATGGGCACTAGATTCCGATGAGAGTGCGCCAAATCTCATAGCTACCGTACACGTCTATCAGTAGCCTGCGTAATGATGTACTACAACACCTCCAACTCTCCTATTTCCACCTCCAATCTCGGACAGTCTGCCAAAGAATCATATCTAGACCTTAAAAAGTGAATGACATCATGAAGCATTAAGATGAAAAAGTTTAAATAATGCTTCAACCTCACATTCTGTTTTCTGTAAATCCTTTAATCTTTTAAGAATGTCCAAGTGCTTGTCTCTCATAAAATGTGCAGATTACGACTACTGAATAGGGTGGGGGGATTAATCTTGCAACACACAGTACCAGGCAGCAAAAGTATGGTTTTAAATATTAAACTAATGAATAAAAGGGACGTGTCTCTGCCTGCTCAACTGAAAACACAATGACAAACTGTAGAAACTAAAGGACTTTTTCTGTAAAAGAACATATAGAAAGTGTAAAGGGAAAAAAAAAGAAATCCCATAGCATCAGATGCCAGCAAAACAAACATTACATAACATGATTCAGAAAAACGCAACGAGACCAGATTTGCTGCTAGATTTGAAGGAATGACTCAAGCCGACATGGTAGAAAATGAATGTACAAGAAATATTTCTGGTCCAGTATTTTCTATAGCCATGGCAGTGAACAAGTCTTAATCCCTTCCTCTAAAGATGCATGTATCGCATTTCCCCACCAGCTTTTCAGGCGATTATTGGTTACATACTGGCTTCATTATTAACTGTAACTTCTTTCCTCTTTTCATGCTATGTATAAAAGTCAAAGGCAGGCTTCTTGAGTGCAATGTGATCGGACTCACCCTGCTTACACAACCCAAGCTAAGAAAAAAAGAAAAAACTGCCTCAGATTTCTTTCTCAGAAACAGCCACATTCCTGAGACAAAAGTAATGCAAAACGCAAGCAGCAACACACGCCGACAGAAAAGGAAGTGGTAATCAGTTGCTTTTGCCATAAATACCAACTTTATGAATGACTGTCCTGCACTTGTAAGCAGGGCTTCCTTCCTATGGGCGTGTTCACTCACTTATCAAAGGGATGGCATTCTTTACTCTTGTGTTTCAATATTTATGTTCATGCAACAGCTTGCGGGATGATGGTATCAAGCAGCTAGACATTTAACTATTAACCAGAAGAAAAAATTCACACTTAAATATGTGTTTTTTTTTTTAAAAAAACAGCAAAATTACTATCCTTTATACATAGCAAACATTTTACAAGAACTCTCTTCATATCTAAAGACGCAGACTGCTGTTTACGCCGAAACGGAATATCAAAACCTCTTCAAGGTAGGCACCTTCAAATTGAACACAACTGAAATGCAGTTAAAGTACACAAATACGTTAAACAGAAAAATACTTTTTATGTACATTTTGCTTCCATAGGCATACCGGTCACGCAGGCGTGGTAACTCCACTTTACACCAAATATCCTGCAGTGAGGTTTCATTTTTACACATCAAGTATCGCAAAGGCAGGACTACAATTAAAACATCAAACATACTTGCCACAACTGTAGCACATTTGACTATCAAGTAAACATTCTAGCCAAGTCAAGAATTAAGATTGGGTTGGACAAAGCCATGATCTTAAATTTTTAATCCTAAAATCAGTGCTAAAAGGAACTGACACAGAACCAGATTACATAGTACCTTTCATAATTTACAGGATTACAAAACAATTTACACTAATGTATACAGTATACAGCAGCCTTGTACAGAAATGTTTTTAATAATGTGACCATGCAGCATTTGGTGGACCTGTAATAATAATTCAAATATCCATTAAATGAATACCCTGCCCATTTTTTTTTGTTAACTCATGTAGTGATAGCTGGAAAAATCTGTAATATCGCATCTTTGAGGAGAATAGACATAATATTTCTGAAAGAATGGGAGCCTACAGTGAACAATGTTTGACAACAACAAACAACATTAAAAAGATCCCATGAAAAAAAATCTCCCATTACTCCCCCATATCAGTGCAAACCACTGGAAATAACCCAGGAAAATGAAAGTGGTCCACACATCAGATGCTTCTTCACAAGAGGTCTCCCTTTTGAACTGAAGGCAGGACTCTTGACCAATAAATGAAGAGAAAAGGTGGTTCTTCAATTTGAGTGTGACACCTTGTGAAGGGGCTTCCTGTTTGTAGACTACTTTCATTTTCCAGAGTTATTCATCTGACAATATTTAAGCTAAAAAAGTACTGGAGTTTTGCATGTTGTGAGCATATGATTGAATGTCCTGACATGTGGTTTATGCACTTCGAGTAATGTGAGGTTTTTCATGGACATCTTTGATATTGATTGCTGTAATTGATAATTCTACCACAACCTTTCTGCTGATAAAGTTCAATCTGTCCTGCCATCCACTTTTCATATAGTTCACAGAAGGGGTTGCAAGCTGGGAATCGTCCTTGAGTCAATTACAGAACACATTCATCCACACTCACCTTCTATTCACAGCTTAGGTATGTCAGGGGAAAACCGGAATATCTTAGGGTAAAAAAAAAAAAAATCCTCACAAACAACAAAGAAAATGCAAGCTTCACACAAAGAATACCTGGGTGAGGGTTCAAACCTGGGACACAAGATTTGTGAGGCATCAGCCAAACTGAACATAACACATATCTGAAAGAAATATCTGATGTAATGAAACAGATGAGCAAGTGTGCGGCTAAATGTACTTCGTTATTGGCCAAGCATCAACATGCAATGCTGCAGATCTCCTCAAACTCTTCACAATTAAATGCAATGCTGCAGTCAATGGGATGACGGACATGCTTACTTAACTGTTGCCAGTGTCTCTTTTTTTATCCCTTATCTAATCCTCACCCTATTTATGTACCGTCTGTAATTTATATCTACTCACACAAACATAAGCCAATCAAGAACTGCCAACGTCGCCCATGCTCATTCCTGACATGCACGGTCTGGTGCACCACCCTATTGTACAAAACTTGAATTGCTATTTCATCCTGTTAACAGGACTGTAGTCACTATATAAAACAAAGACTCTAAACACCACTGTTTACTGATCGCATCAATGCAAGGTTCTTGGCCAAGGACATACTATTTGCAAGTCACTTCTCATACAAATCTCTCTATAAAAAATAAGATCCCACAAGCACAATAAATATAAAACTACAAAGTCTGATACTAGAGGATAATGAAACTGGAGGAATGGCAGACACTGAGGAGGCAGCGAAAACAATTCATAAAGACTTGAACAAGGTCCTGAACTGGGCAAATGCTTGGAAAATGCAGTTTAGTGTAGAAAAGTGCAAAGGGCTACACACAGGCAAAAGGAACATCAATTATAAATACAAGATGGGAAACACTGACCTGCAGGAAGCAAAATAATTTAGGGTTTTATGTTGACACAGAGCAGCACGGTGGCACAGTGGCAGCGCTGCTGCCTCGCAGTATGGGAACCTGGGGTTCACTTCCTGGGTCCTCCCTGAGTGGAGTTTGCATGTTCTCTCCATGTCTGCGTGGGTTTCCTCCCACAGCCTAAAGACATGCAGGTTAGTTGCACTGGCGATCCTAAATTGTCCCTAGTGTGTGCCCTGCAGTAAGCTGGTGCCCTGCCCAGGGTTTATTTCCTGCCCTGCACCCTGCGTTGGCTGGGATTAGCTCCAGCAGACCCCCCGTGACCCTGTGTTAGGATATAGTGGGTAAGATAATGGACGTTGACACAAAAATTTCCTCATTTAAGCAATGTGTAGAAGATACTAAAAACTGAAATGTTAGGTTGTGTTGTAAAAACTGTTGAACATAAATTGGGGACTATACAATGCACTAGTGAGTCCACATCTGGACTACTATGTGCAATTCTGGTCACCACACTACAAAAAAAAGGCACAGCAGCACTTTAAGATGTGCAGAGGAGAGCAACCAGGAGCATCCCAGGACTTAAGGACATGTCATACTCTGACAGACTCCGGTGTTAAGCTTGTTCAGTCTCAAGCAAAGGAGCCTAATCCGAGTCTTCAAAATTCTCAGAGGCATTGATGAAATATATCTAGCTGAATTATTTCAACTTAAAGGTGAATCACACACTGTAAGACACCAGTGGAAACTAAGGGGACGTGCATTTAGGACAAGCGCTCTTTACGCAAAGAGTTGTAGGAAATCAGGAACAAACTGCCAAGAGATGGAATTGAAACAGAAACCTGACAACTTTGAAGAAGAACCTGGATTAAATACTGGAGCAGCTTAACATGTAGCTGAACAAAAAAGCCTGATGGATTGAATGGTCTCCTCTTGTTTATCAGATTTCGCATATTCAAAGATCAACTAATGTCAAGTCATTCTTAGGATAACCCTTTCAAATAATTAAGTCAAACTGCAGTACTTCTGAGCCCGAATTACGATTGCCTTCTACTTCCACACAAACACTGAAACCTTGGAGAAGTAATGAATCTACCATTTCTAGATAGACATTTGATGAAGAGCAATACAGGGAGATGTCCACTCCTCAGATATGACATAATGGCGCACGTAACAAGATACACACTTAAGTGAAAATGCAACAGGCTTAACCACAGATGTACAGTTCTTCATTTTAAAATATCTCTGATACAGGACATTACATTTTTTTTTTTCTATTTACCTTTAATGGACTGTGCACTTGGCTATGCGCACCATTTATAATCAATTCACAAAAACAAAGGAATGCATGAGATGGCAAATCAGTCTACTCATTTTCACGCTCCTTTCATGTATATACACGGTTTTAAAGATGGACTTGTAGGTAGACAGATAGAAATTTTATCTACAGGGTGAGGTGGTATATAGTTTTTTATACCGGAATGAATAAAAAAAAGAAGAAAACTAGCAAAAAAGAAATTTTCTGACTCGCGAGTTACAGTAAAGCACTTTACAGGCATAATGCTGGTGGTATAACAGAGTCTCAGTCGTGTTTACTGACACACTTCTACTGAATCATTTCTTGGCTGACTGTTCTCAGTGTTGGTGTGTCGCAGAGAGGATGTGCAGCCTTGTTCATAATGGCCCTCAGCTTTGTTTTCATTCTCTCCTTTGCAACTACCTCTACTTTTTCTGCACCAAAAAACACCCTTCACCTGACTCCTGCATACATCTGTTCGTTGTTCTTAACAATGCACCCTAATAATTAGTTCCAAAGGAATATGCAGGTTTACAGAACCAGAAAAAAAAAAAAAGTTACAAATACACATAACAAGAATGATCTAGAAGTACATTAAAGTGTAGGTACTGACTATGTACGGAGTGATTAGCATTGCACACAGTACAGGATGTCAGTCATTGGCACAGTATCTTCCACATAGTGCCACTGCCTGTTAAGATGTCTACAAGATAGATAGATAGATAGATAGATAGATAGATAGATAGAACTAGCTAAGTACCATTCAGCACATAGACAACAAGACCACCTTTGGCTGAGGGGTGTCTCATTACAAAGCCAGCTGGCGGAGTGTAGAAATGACCTCGTTTTGCACTCCTTGGAACACCACAGTTGTCTCAGTCTGTTGCTAAACATGCTCCTCTGTTTATCCAAAACCTCACACAGGGGGGTGACAGTCATTGTCCAGGATAGTAAGCGACTTCCTGAGTGACTGTCTGCTCTACCACTTCCTTCAGTGAGGCCAACCCCGACTCCCAGGATTGAACTAGTCATTTTAATCAGTTTTAGTCTGTTGGCATCACCTGGACTATTGCCCTATTCCCAGCACACTAACACATAGAAAAATACACTGGGCAATACAGCCTGGTAGAAAATGTGCAAAAGTGGCCTGCATGCACCAAATGACCTCAACCACCTCAAAAAACCAAAACAACTCTGCCCCTTCTTGTACACAGATTTTGTGCTGGTACTCCACTCAAGCTGGTCGTTCAGGTGCACCCCGAGGTACCTACATGTCCTCACCCCCTCCACATCTTCACCATCAATGAGAACCGGGAACAGAGTGGGCTTGACCCTCCGTGCATAATCATCAGATATTTTCCACAAGTGACAGCACCTGGTGTTGGATTTATAGTCTGAGGTGTACGGAATGAAGACAAAAAGGTGGTAGGACTGTTCCTTGTACTGCTGACACAGTCCACGAGCCTCAGAAACCACAGTCTGCCAGTCCAGATAGTCCATTATCCAGGACACCGTAGGCTCATCCACTGGCATGATTAGGCAATACTGCATATAAAACAAAGATTACTTCTATCTTAATTTCAACGAATGCCAGTCTCCATCCCATCCCTTGATTCCACAAAAACCACAAAAGACAACAATGACAAACAGACTTTCAATATACTCCTCCAGGGGGCTAAAGCCAGACTACAATACATGTGGGGGGCCTTCACATTTCTCAGGATTATTCATGCTTCATTAACACCTATGCCCAGGTCAAGAAGGCACAGAAACGTCTACTTTTCTGAGGAGGAGGAAAGTCCAACTGTCTCGCAAGATCCTAAAGATCTTACTGGACTTGTCCCACTGCGAGCATGCCGACCAAACGTATCACAATTTGGGATGGTAACTGCATGCTCTCAGACTGGACATCTCTGAAAACTGCCTCACACATCACCGGTGCCTCATTACCTGTCATAGAGAACATCCAGTGCAAACCGGTGCCTGCAGGTGGTATGCTAGCATCATTGGGGACCACTCTAACCCCAGCCATGGCCAGTTTACTCTTTTTCCTTTTGGGAGACGATACAGAACTATGTGCCAGGAACAGCTTCTTCCCTACCCTGCCGAACTCCAAATCTGCCCTTTCTACTTGACCTTAAAACCATCCATGTATACCCTAGGACTCTGTACCTACCGCAGGTCTACCAGGCTGCACTACAGTCTTGAGCCATTGATACCTCAGAACTGTCTGGGCTGTGCTGTACTTGCGCCTATACTACTATCCACATGTTACTGTTACTACTGTACCGTCTCCCACTGCTGTACTTAATTATATTTACCCGATTACTTACAATTACCTTCTATGAGCACTTCTTAATGGATGCAAAACTACATTACGTTGCCATGGTACTTGTATTGTGTTCAATGACAACAAACTTGAACCTACGATAATCTTAAGCCTAAACACACCTCCCTATGCTTTACACTCAAAGAATCCCCTTTAATAACTGAAGGAATTCGGCGCTTCAAGGCTGCTGCGTGCACGCGAACTGCCATCCAACAATCTGTAAACTGAAGGAAAACGTGACACCCAGTGAGGGTGGGGTCGCGACGAGTCTGCCACTCGGGTCCCCTGAAACTGCGAGCCCGCAGCTGGCAACGCTCTTGTCGCGAGGAGAACAAGCGGCCACCCAAACATTGTCAGTGAAACGTGCCTGCGCGAGACCCAGTCGAGCTCTGTCCCGCGGCCAAGCACGCACGTGTCACGCACAACAATAACAACAACACCTGAGGTGACGGCGACAACGAGCGGCGTGGCGCGCTACTCACACTCGGGGCAGCTGCAAAGGCGGGGCACCCCTCCTCTGGAAGACGCCGTCCACGAACACCCCGTTTTTGCCGAGACAGCGTAGATAGAAGTCTCCACCACCAGCCCCGTCTTCCCCGGCGGTAAAGATCTCCAGGTGCCGGCGTGAGATGAAGCTCGAGTGTCCCATGCTTACGTCCACACAGCCCTGCGATGAGTTCCGTCCGATGGTCACTGAACGCTTCTTCATCAAATACTCGAACTCGCGGCCCTCCAACCGGGCGACCGCCGGCACGGACACCCCGCTCACCACCGCCATCTTACAGGAGGAGGAGGAGGTGGAGGAGAAGGGGTGGTGGGAGGGGGGGGCAATTTGCAAGCGGATTCAAATGAGGCGGCCGCCTGGCTTCGAACTTTGGGTGGCTTTGCGAATGTTTTTGGTTTTCTTGGAGGGTGACGCCAATTGCACAAGAATTCATTAAACAGGGACCGCGTCAGGTAAGAGACCGCGGCTCCGACCCACCGCCGCGAGACAGAGAAAGGGAAGGAGAGAGGGTCAACCAAACCGATGCAGCGAGGCTGGAGGAACGGATGGATTGGCGACCGAATTGGCCAATGAGAACACGTGGATGGCTGGTCGACGGGAAAGTCACCGCCAATCGGATCGAACGCGTAGCCGGCTGCAAAAAAGGGAGAGGAAGAAAAAGGGGTTGGTTGGTCTGTGAGCGCAAAAGATTCGAAGGCGAAGGAGAAAACGCGGCACGGGACGTGACGGACTTCTGTCGAAGGAGATGCCTTGGAGGAGGTTCAGATTTTGTTTAATGGGATGCCTGACTAGTAATTAAAGTTTGGTTCCTGTTTAGCAGTAAAACACAGCCGGCAGAGCATGGCGTTTCGAAGGGGTGTTTTAAGCAACGTGTGGAACACGTGCTACCAAGCCGGCGCTACGAATTCAGCCGTGTGTCGTTTGGCTTTCTGGGGGGAACGAATTTTTTGAGCGTCCTCGGCCGCAGTTCTTCAATACCATAAAAGACCACGAGGTTGTCCTGCTGCGCCTGTTCGGCATTTCAGTTTTTCCTTTTAAACAACTATTGCAGGACAAGCCGGGAAATGTCTGTGCGGGCTCGGAGGACTCTGCGAGCCGCACTTCAATTGCCTTGGGCCGCTCCCTTCTCAAGAATCCACTCGGCGTTTCCTTTGCAGCCCGAATGTCGGCTGCAAACCGGAGGTTTACAAGTCGAGTTACCCATGGTGCACCTTGCCGTTCGTTTTTATTATGGAGGTCACAATCCGTACGGTTGGGGCGTGATAATGCGGTGCTTCACACTAGTGTCGCATTCAGGGACACGTCTCATGATAATGTGTAAGGCAGGGGACGCGCTGCCCCGGGCACGTTTCATCGTAGCTGACATGTGCTTTCATGTGACGTCACGGAAAGCGTCTGGCCATTGACCTATGCGAGGACTGTTTGTAAACATAGAGGGGGCGGAGCCACTGTGACGGCTGTGATTAGCAGGTGTCAAAAGAAGGGGGCGGGCATATCCACGGCCTGGGGGGTGCGCTTGTGGCAGGACACTTCTTAGTACGTGCGGTCGAGCATGGGGTCAGTGGATCTGGGACAGTGTTTGGATAGAATGAAGAAGGGAAAAAAAAAAGAGTCGACTCTCAAGAGCCTGCCATAAATGTGACCTGGCGGCAGTGCGGCCAAGTAGCCAAGGAGATGGCCGTAATAAAGAATTCTAAACTTTATAAATACTGATCCAGTACACTCTGAGCTGCTGCAGGGGATACAAACAAACACGGAGACTGAGGATAGGCGGCTTGTGTCAGAAGTGTGATCTGTGAGAAATTGTCCACCTGTCCATATGTGAGTCGTTGTAATCCAATTAAAGGATGAAGGGTCACCTATTACTTTCCTTTTCATTTAATCAGCTTTCCTGGTGAGGGTTCTAGTGACGACAGGCTGTGTAGGGCAGACCAAACTACCCTACACTGTCATTTCATTCACAGAAATATTCTGACCCTTAATTGAGTACTTTGTAGAATCCCCTTTGACAGCAATTCCAGTTTCAAGTTTTCATGAGTAAGTCTCTACAAGTTTTGCACACTTGGATTTGGCAGTTAATCCCATTTTTGCTGGCAGATCCTGTCAAGATCCATTAGACTGGATAGGAAGCAGCTGTAAGCTGCCGTCTATAATAAAGCAAACCGCTAACGATATTTATTAGAGTACATTTAATGCTTAAAAAAAGTCAAAGGTACTATACAGTCTAACTGACATTTCAGTTAGCAGAATAAATGAAACAATTTATAGATATAGTGCATTCAGAAAATATTCAGTTCCCTTCACTTTCTGCATACTTTATATCATTTTAAAAGGATAAACTTGTCAGTTTTGTCTGTCAAACTACACTCAATAATAATAACACATTTTATTTATATAGCACCTTTCCCGTGCTCAACCAATAATGTGAAAGTGAAAACACCCATTAGTCCATTATCCAACCTGCTATATCCTAAGACAGGGTCATGGGGGTCTGCTGGAGCCAATCCCAGCCAACACAGCGCGCAAGGCAGGAAGAAGCCCCGGGCAGGGTGCCAGCCCACCGCAGGGCACACACACACCCACACACCAAGCACACACTAGGGACAATTTAGGATCGCCAATGCACCTAACCTGCATGTCGTTGGACTGTGGGAGGAAACCCACGGAGACACGGGGAGAACATGCAAACTCCACGCAGGGAGGACCCGGGAAGCAAAATCAGGTCTCCTTACTGCAAGACAGCAGCGCTACCATTCTGCCGCCAAGTGAAAACATGTTCTTAGAAAAGTTAGCAAATTTATTATAAATCAAAAGCTGAAGTCTCTTATTCCTAGAAGTATTCAGACCCTTAGTTCATTATTTTGTAGAAGCACCTTTGACAGCAATTCCATCTTTTGAGTCTGCTTAGGTACAGTACAGGCCAAAAGTCTGGACTCGCCTCCTCATTCAAAGTGTTTTCTTTATTTTCATGACTAAAGGCATCAAAACTCTGAATGAACACATGTGGAGTTATGTACTTAAAAAAAAAAAGGTGAAATAACTGAAAACACGTTTTATATTCTAGTTTCTTCAAAATAGCCACCCTTTGCTCTGATTACTGCTTTGCACACTCTTGGCATTCTCTCGATGAGCTTCAACAGGTAGTCACCTGAACTGGTTTTCACTTCACAGGTGAGCCTTATCAGGTTATTTAGTGGAATATCTTGCTTTATCAATGGGGTTGGGACCAGCAGTTGTGTTGTGCAGAAGTCTGGTTAGTTGGACGATCATTTATTTTTCAACAGGACAAGGACCCCAAACACACCTCCAGGCTGTCTAAGGGCTATTTGACCAAGAAGGAGAGTGATGGAGTGCTGGAAATGGTCATGAAAATAAAGAAAACACATTGAATGAGAAGGTGGGTCCAAACTTTTGGCCTGTACTGTACGTCTCTATAAGCTTTACACACCTAGATTTGGACAGTTCATCCTATTCTTCCTGGCAGATCCTCAAATGTAACTATAAAAGATTAACAAGATTACATTTTCTATGGAAATATGCAAATAAATTTGTCAGTTTTGTCCATCAAACTACACTTCATAATAAAAATAATACATTTTATTTATATAGCACCTTTGCCATGCTCAATCCATAATGAGAAAGTGAAAACCTGTTTTTAGAAAAGTTAGCAAATTTATTATAAATCAAAAGCTGAAGTCTCTTATTCCTAGAAGTATTCAGACCCTTAGTTCATCATTTTGTAGAAGCACCTTTGACAGCAATTCCATCTTTGAGTTTGCTTAGGTGTGTCTCTATAAACTTTACACACCTAGATTTGGACAGTTCATCCTGTTCTTCCTGGCAGATCCACAAATTAAACTATAAAAGATTAACAAGATTACATTTTCTATGGAAATGTGTATACAAGAGCTTTCTGATGCTTACTGAAAAAGTGCCTTGTAAAGGTATTCTGGTAAAAGTTACAAAAGTTGCTGGGTTATAAATTACACTTGCAAATATGTAGTGTATTTATATTGCAATCTAACATATGTGAAGATTAAATACAGACAATAAATAATAGAGTTCATAATTAGTTGTAAAATGCACTAAAATAGATAGGTAGAAAAGGCACTATAAAACTAAACAATAGGCAGTAAATATAATAAAATACATAAAGACCAAATCAGTATTTTTCGGCAGACATCTTAAACTAGCTTATTATTAATAAGTATTTGCTCCATGTAAAATGATTATTTCAAAGACAACATCACCAATTTTGTCTTTAGCTTTGCCTTGTTGAGTTAGTGAGTATGAAATAAGACATTTAGTGAAACCAAATGACTAAAGTTTTTAGAATCAACAGCACTTGAAATCATATAAATATTATTACATTATATTGTAAGTAGTGAAAAACACAAATGGAATCATCATAAAGGTTTGGGGCGCAGTGGGCGAAGGATGGCTTTTGCCAAAGACTTTTAGCTTCTTGCATTTTAGGTCTGGGACGACATTTGAGTGTCTTGTCCCTGAGCTTTGTCAGATTGACTGCTTCTTCCTTTGGGGTCATATGTATTGTGGGTGATCTGGAAGTGGGTGGGAGAGGAGGCGGGGCTGGGATGACATCATAAAGGTCTCCATGACTGGGAGGGCAGAAATGGGAAACTGACTGTTCTGTAGCTCCCGAATTCTTCCCCCATGGGCCCTTCCACTTTTATAGCCCAGAAAAGAAAAATAATCTTGTGAATGTGGCAGTATGTTTACTTCTTTTTTGTGTAATTGTATTGTTTTGTGTAACAAACATCACCGAATTATTCTTTCATCCTCTTCCTGAGTGTTTAACTTTTTTCCTTCTGTTAATGTTTGTAGACTGCCTGGTGACACAGAGCCTTCACTTGACTTAGCTGCATGCAATGAAAGTTTCCCCGAGGCCTCTGAATTGCACCATCCCAAAATGGCTTGTAAACTTGGAATCACTTTAAAATCAGAACTTGAGCTATAAAAGAGCTGTTTGGATGTTTGTCACATCCACCTGCCTGAATGATTCCTAATCCTGAATTAATTAGTACTGGGTCACGGTGATCTGAAGCCATTACCAGCTAAATGAAGCACAAGACAAGAATCTACCCAGGACGGGTTATGAGCCTGATTTAGATTTGCTGATCAACCCTCCTACATGTCTTTGATTCATAGCAGTAACGTGTTTAGCAACAGGTAAAAGTTTTTTAAATATGTTATTGTTTAGTGCATTCTTTATTGGCTGAGTTGTGTTTAGCGATCAGTTTATTCAGACTGCTCCATTACCAGGCACAGGCAATCAATGGTGTAACGTGTGTTCCAGTAAAGTCGGTCGCGGCCATTATCTAGAACAGGGGTCCTCAATGCCAGTCCTGGGGGGGCCGCAGTGGCTGCAGGTTTTCCTTCTAACTCGGTTGCTTCATTAGAAAGCAATTCTTGCCAATAATTTAAATTTCATGGCTTGTTTGTGCTTTAACTCTGCTGTGTCAGCTCATTCTCATATCCTCGATTTTCTTCCTCTTTCTAAGGATCTCATCCAAATGATTTGAAGGCCAAAATGGAGGAGTAATTCTCAGTCCTTCACTTTTTTTCTCTTCAGTTTCCTTCCAAGTATTTAATTAAACCCAATAGTGCCTGATAAACACACACCGGTGTAAACGGTAACCAGCTAAATGGAGAAATGCGGGTCTTTTTTATATGTTATTATTAATTAGGAGCAATTAAAAACCAAGAATAGAGCTGTTTAAGACTAAAATAAGCCAGAAGGGTTCCAAATCTTAATTGAGCGAGACCACTAAAGTAGAGCAATAAGAACTTGTTATTAAGCAATTGGGTTAGAGAAAAAACCTGCAGCCACTGCGGCCCTCCAGTACCGTGATTGAGGACCCCGATGTAGAATGTAACTCCCCTTGACCCCATTAACTGATTCAACTATCAATTCTCACAATTTGATGTGTGTATCCCACTGCTGACACCAATTTAAAATATTCAATTTTGAATGCCACTGTTCCTCTGGCAGGAGGCCATCTGTTATATGGACCTTCTAAAGGTTCTATGAGCTGCAAGTGTTGCCTGAACCGTTTTTATCTTTCCAGACCAATATTGTGGTAGCATAAAGTGACTGTTTTCTGTCTGTAAAGATTCATCTTGCCCTGTTATGCAGTAGATGTCTATAACACATTGCCATGGCTGTGTAAGCATTTTGTAACTCTGAAGTAGGTCATCTCCCAAGCAGCCATGCTCCCAATGCACAGTGAAAGACTGGTTACTTAACTGTCTCCTTTTTTTGTGTGTCGAGAAGCATCTAGAAGAAGCGGGAAAGACTGCGATGATAACAAATACCAACTGATTGACAGAAAAACATGGCCTTCAGCTTCATGCAGGTGGATGACGGTTTCAATTTTGTAAGTATTCTCGTTAGATGTAGAACAATTCTGAACATCTTTGTGTTAGGAATCTCACTAAACTCTTAAAAAGAAACATCCACACTAAACAATGAGGCATTGTGTGGTCCAGCTGCCACCTTAATTTTGTGGAGTTTCTCTGGCATGTTCTGTTTGGCTCTTGGTTAACACACTTCTCACTACAGTAGATGGTCTTACTGTTACACTTCAGGTTTACACCATCAGTTATTGAAGGATGCCTGAAAGGGTTTGAGCAACCAGTTTGTCCAACTGGCTAAGCACTAACTTGATTCTTTTTTCCCAAAAAGAAAATGGTCCCAAGGTGTTTATTTTCTTCAGGAACATAGCTCTCTCCAGCTTTTGTTACCCTATTTTCCATTACCAACTGGTTATATTATTATTTGGTATTATCTATTCAAAAGGGTCATGATTTGCCATCTTTGTGTCGCCAACTGAAAAACCAAAAAAAAAAGCCACTTCAGCAGCCAAGCCGCTTACATTCCATTTGTCCAGCTGCTCATCACACCAATGGAGACACCGCCACTTGATTGGGTCCCACCTCACGTTATTTTCAATGTTTTTCAGGGATCCAGAGGCCAAAACGATTGCAAACCAATAGCTTAGAGCCAATGAACCTGCCCATCTATACTTGGAGATGCAGTCCAATGGCTGGAATCTCCATGTGCAATTCTTCTTGTACTAACTGTGTTGTTACCTGTTTATTTCAGGTTGAAGGCTAAGTAATCAACTTGGACCTCAGCGTTAACGACTGCAGTGCACTAGGCAATGCGTCGGTCTCTGTTATAGGCCATTTGGAATGGGATTTTTAAAAGCTGTGTTAATATTTGTTATGCGCGATTTGTTGGAATGATACATGCAATGCATTTGTCTCTGTTATATGCCATTTGGTATGGGATTCATAAAAGCAGTGTTAATGTGTGCGATGTGCCATCTATTGGACTGAGAAATGCAATGCATTGTATTATTTCAAAAATGTTTGATGTGCCATCTTTTTGGAATTACAGAGACATAGCAATCGGACGGACACTTATCTTTTATTAATGTGGAAGTTGTGGTCTCGGGACAAATGTTAACGATTATTATCATTATGTGTTTGTTTTGCCACTTTGAACAGCTGTTGCTAGGATGTGGGTGCCGGTTGGCTCGCCCGGCTCCCCAGAAGTCACATGACATGATGTTGACAGCGCATGCTCTCCTATTGGTCTTTGTTATTTTCAGGGCATTTGACACTTCTTGGCCATTTTCTGTTTAATAATCCTAGCAAGCCTTTTGACTACGAGTTTGCTTAGTGTTTTGGATTTGACGTCTGATACTCTCAGACTCTGACTTTGTTGCTTTTATGATTTGTCCATTTCCCGATCCCTTGTTGCCGGATTATTTTTATAGCAGGGAAGTTTGGGTTTTAAAAAAAAAAAAAAGCAGGTGGGTTGTGACATGAAAGACTGATATCAGACGACAGGAAGTGGTTCAATTTATGATTAGTACTATTAAAGGTGCTTCAACCATGTATTGAAACTATGGGGGCAATTAGTTTTCCAGATGGACGATAGGGGGGCTGGATCACTTTGTTCCTTTAATTAAACAAAGTAAAAATGTCAAAGCTGTATTGTGTATTCACTCGGGTCCCTTGTCTGTAATATTTCATTGTGTCTAAAGGTCTGAGGCTGTTCCTTGAGGGTATAGGAGGGGGCACTGTTTAAACACAATTATACTATGTGTTCATGTGATTGGCTGTTCAGGTGCCTATTGGCTCACCACCTCTTCTCCCAGCAGCCACTGCATTTCCATACTGGCATTGGCATGACCTTCCCTGCTGTTGCCAGCATATTATTGAGGTGTGTGTGTGGTGTGCGCCACCCAGTTGCTACCATTGGCCCTGGCCAACTCTTGCCAGCACCGGCTCACAATGTGCATTTTATAGATGGCCATTGCTACTCTTACTTTTCTGTAAGATTTTAGCATCTGTATTCCTTTCACTCCCATGCAGTTCCCAGTTTGACAGCTGCACAAAGCTGAGGAGCCAGCTGTTGTGCTCTCCTTCTCGAAGGGCAGAACTGATCTAAAACCTCATCGTCAGTAGAAGGAGGCAGAGTGGCTTATGAATTTATCAGTGAAAAAAAAAAAAAATCCAAGTATATCAAATCAGGTGGAGAAAGGCCCTCGGCTGTGAGCGTCATGAATCCATTACAGACAGCTTCCTACACTTGGCTGTGACGAAGCAGGGGAGGTTTGGTCACCGGAGCTAAATGATTTTTGTTGAATGGTGGAGCAAAATGAAAAATTCATCAGTGATGAGAATCCTTTAAACTATCAGCATGGCATTTGAATCTGCTCTTTAATCCTGATTTCACTGAGCTCTCCGCTCACACACTGCCAGCCAGAGCAGGAGATTTTTTTTTTCCCCCTGACACCAGTCTTCTACACAACTAGAATGATAATTGCAAGCTGTGCTCTGCCCTTGACTTTTGCCAACTGTGCCAAGGAAAAGGAAGAGAGAGCATCGTTTGTATCATCTCTGCGACTCCTTTCCGCCGCTCACTGGAGTGCAGTTTTACAGCCGCATGCTGAGCAAACACAGCCGACCCGTCACACTTTAAGGCAGAGGGCCTCACAGACCCTGAGGCTTTAGAATAAAAGCAAAAGGACTTACAAATGGATGCATGATGTCACTTACAGGTGCATTCAGGTACTTGGTGGACTTTTGTTTCGAAAGTTGGGTCATTTTTACACCATCAATGACAGAGACAGATGTGTTTTCTTTCTTAAATACTAGGGGCTTGCCTGCTCGCTTCGCTCGCCAACCCCTTCACCCCCATAACCCCTGGCCTGGGCTACGTGCCAGCCACTTCGCATCTCTGCCGCTTGCGTATGTGGATTACACTTTCACCAAACAACAAATCTTTTAATTCTCGTGGATACGCCTCTTCATTGGGAAGAAACGCTACTTTTCCCTGATGGCAACACGAATCAGACGATCTACAAGTCTCCGACTTAAAAGTTTATAAAGCCGGACAATATCGACACACTTCTGTCATATCACCTATGTTCATAGGTTTACCTTTTCATCAATATCGCATTGAATTTTGATTCCGTGTTTGGAATTCCATCGTGACAACGCAACGTATAACTGCCCGTGAGTGAATATCGTTTCTTTCTCTCTACACGAACTGTGTCTGACAATAGCATTCACACAAATGAGGAATGACTGAACTGTGTGTGTGGTTATGTGCGCAGGACTTTTTCAAATCTCTTTTCATAAAGTCTTGTCTCGTGGGGCTTGAAATTTCAGTTTCACCAAACAACAAATCTTTTAATTCTCATGGATACGTCTCTTCATTGGGAAGAAACACTACTTCTCTCTGATGGCAACACGAATCAGACGATCTACAAGTCTCCGACTTAACGTTTAAATCAGAACAATATATTCAACCTCTTTTCGCTGTTCCATTATTTCACCTAGTAATAATTTCTGTTTGTTTGCGCTAATACAATCTTCGCTATCATTTTTTTGAGACTTTCGAATTTTCATACTGTAATCTGCTCTGCATATGTACCACGCCAACTTTTCTGAATTCTTTACAACGGTCTTTGTCCGGCCCAGGCGTGGTTAAATCTCTTGGCACAAAGTCTCGTGTCGTGGGATGTGAAAGTGTCTCATCTCTCTACTCCAAGATTTTTTTTTTATGATAGAGAGAAGTTGTCATGCTTGTGCGCCCGGGGTATCATCTCCCCGGCTCTGCCGGGGTAAGCAATACCACTCCAGGACAAGAGAGGGCGCTGTCTCTAACGCTCCTGTCTCCTCTTTCATCTGCAGTTCTGAGAAGACGCCCAATGCAGGACACCTTGGCCCGCCCTCTCCACCTTGCACACCATAAAAACAGGTGGTCTCAGAAAGGTGGCATCGCATTTTGACCGTGCCTTCAACGAAGACAGAGCTGCCACTGTCGGGACCTTATTTTGACACATTAGCAGGCTTATTAAAGCTGACTTTGCTGTTTGCCAAGAGCGTTACACTCCTTGTTATTTTGCTCTGCCAATTAAACAAAGTAGCCTGGCTGGTGCCCCAACATTTTTTTTTTTTTTTGTTGGCTTCCCTCAGTCCATTCATCTGATCACACTGTCATATTAAAAAATACGTTATATACAGGATACCGTGTATATTTGTATTTACAGTATAAGTTGTAAGAGAATGTAATTACTTGTGTTAGGAAACACGTTTTACCTAAATACATTTTAATAGCATTTTAAAATATTGTGATGACCTGGCAGTGGGTGGGATTGGGATGACAAACAGAGCATGTATCCCTTTGTCCGTCTATCCATCCATCCATTTTCTGATGCTTATCCAGTTCAGGGTACGGGGTCAGCAGGCTGAGCAAAGATGCCCTAATGTACCTTTTCCCCTTCACCTCCTCCAGCTCCTCTGCTACCAATCTATTCCCAGTCCAGCTGAGAAATGTTGTGTATCCTTCCCAGTGTGTCCCGGGCTTGCCCCAAGGCCTCCTCCCAGTTGGAAATGCCCAAAACACCTCTGCTGGGTTGGCATCCTAATCAGATACCTGAACCACCTCAGCTGGCTCTGCTTTGGTCTCGTGAATATCTGCACTCCTCACCCTATCTCTAAGGCTGAGCCCAGACCCCCGGCAAAGAAAGCTCATGTGCGTCACTTATATCCGCCATCTGGT
Organism: Polypterus senegalus; assembly: GCF_016835505.1. Taxonomy (NCBI): domain Eukaryota; kingdom Metazoa; phylum Chordata; class Cladistia; order Polypteriformes; family Polypteridae; genus Polypterus; species Polypterus senegalus. The sequence continues at coordinate 97,807,570 of NC_053170.1, forward strand.
TCATTCGTCATTACCCAAAGCTTGCGACCATCGGCGAGTGTAGAAATGCAGATTGACCGGTAAATTGAGAGCTTTGTCTTTCAGCTCAGCTCTCTTCACCACAACCGATGAGTACGGCATCCAGACTTAAGTGTGGTTCAGTCATGAAATTTTACATTGCGATATCCAACTTACATTACATGTTTGTTACAAACGACATTATAAGGCCAATAGTATGTGGACACCCCTGCCAAGGACTGAGTTCAGGTCCTCCAACCACACCGACTGTCATCAAAGCCATCAGTTCAAGTACATAGCCATGCAATCTCCATTGACAAAGATTGGGTCGTACTGAAGAGCTCACTGACTTTAACTGTGGCAAGATCGCAGGATGCCACTGTTGTCACAAGTCAGGACATGAAGTTTCTGTCCTGCTTCACCTGTCCTGGTCAGCTGTAAGTGTTGGTATTGTGGAGTGGAAGCATTGAGGAGCAACGAGAGCTCAGCCACAAAGTGGTGCACTGCGTAATCTCACAAAGTGCAGCCGCCAAGTCTTGAAACACTAGAAATGGCCTATCCTGTGTGGCATTACTCACAGCAGAGTTTTCAAACTATTTCCTGGAAGCAACATCAGCACAAGAACTGTGTGTTGGGAGCTTCAGGAAATAAGTCTCCATGGCCCGGCAGTTGCACACGAGCCTAAGATCATTGTGTGCATGCCAGTTATCAATTGGTGTGGTGCAAAGCGTGCTGCCTGCCATGGGTCTCTGGAACAATAGAAATGTGCAGTGATGAATCGCACTTCGCTATCTAGCAGTCTGATGGACCCATCTGGGTTTGGTGGATGCCAGGAGAATGCTACCTTCTGGACTGTATAGTGTGTACTGTAAAGTTTGGTGGAGGAGACGGCTTTCAGAGTTTGGTTCCAGTGGAGGGTACTGTTGATGGCACACAATACAAAGACGTTTTAGACAATTGTGCACTTCCAGTTTGTGTTTCAACATGACTGTCCGTAAAGACATAAACCTTTGGGATGAATTGGGACGCTGATTGTGAGCCAAGTGTTCTTGTTCAATATCTGTTGTGAAGGACAGCCGGGTCCCATGCCCAGCAGGGACACCCCTGCTGCTTATGTTCCGGGGGAGCCACCATGGGCACTCCAGTACCTCCCCCGGGACGCTTGGTGGCAGCCTCCATGGCTGACGGTGATTCCCCAACCACCCGCAGGGCTCCATGGGAGATGGAGTCCTCCACAGCCTGGTCGGGGGCTCGGATGGACGCTAGGGGGAGCTGCATGGACTCAGCAGCCTGGCTGGACGAATCTTCAGCCCCACCCGGAGGTTCAATTAGGACCAGGTGGTCAAGCACCTGGAACACTTCTGGGTGGGTTACAAAAAGGGCCAGCCACCACCACTCGAGGAGCCAGAGTCGGGAGAAGGAGGACTACGCTTGTGGAGGAGTGGTGGTAGAGGAAGAAGAGTGTGTTGTGATTTAGTGTTGGTGCTTTGGGACTGTGTTTGGGCCGTGTGGCACGGAGAAGACGTGTCCCACAGCGGAAGAAAAATAAAAGTATTTGTACTTTTTATAAGTGCCTCCGTGTCTTTCTGTGTCGGGTCAGGCGCCTATATAGCGCCTTTGTTACACTGTATACCTGACCTCACAAATGAGGCTGAATGGGCACAAATTCCCAGAGACACACTAGAAAATCTTGCAGAAAGTCGAATGGAAGCTGTTTTTGGTGGGGGTACGTTTTTGGCAACTCCATATCGATGCCCATAACGTTGGAATGGGATGTCCAACAAGCTCTTACAGGTGTGATGGCCAGGTGTCCATAAATGTTTGGCCTTGTAGTGTATACAGGGTATATGGCTTATATGGAATTTGATTTTCATGTTTAATTTTGTGTAGAAGACACCTTGAAAAAGTTTATATATATATAAAATCCAACGTCTGTCTGTCTGTCTGTGTGTCTGTCCGTTTTTCACGACAGATCTAATTAACGGATTGGGTATTTTTTGTATAATTTGCTTGATTTTGCAACTTCTGTCATCGTGATAAGCATCACAGTTCAGTTGCGACGCTGATTTATTCACGTGAATCTGAGAGGGAGGTGGGCGGGGCCATCCTCACTCACACGCCAGCCTTTGTTCGAGTCACTCTACCTCTCGCCACGTGTTGGAGCGCACCTTATTATCATCTACAGGTTGTTAAGGGGTAACGTTTGACGTCGTTGAGAGAGAGATCAGAGCTACGTGTGTTTTAGAGGGTAGCTGATCATTGGCAGGCATATCACGGCCACGTGGTCTTCTCCCCACGTGTTGGCACTCTCCTGTCAGAGCCGAACATGATCAGATACAGTGGCAACGTTTGACGTCGGAGCATACTTACCTTCTGCTTGGCCAGAGATATCTTGACAACTTTCTACATTTTTGGCAAAGAGATCACAGCTACATTCTCGCCCTGATAGCAAAACCAAAACGATTGTATATCAGGAGCCCCTCGGATATGAGAGCTGTCAATATAAATTCTTCTCAATACAAATTGTTACAATTTTGTTTTTTATTTTTTTTATTGGTTTTTAAAGTTTGTCCAGTTTCACTACTACACGGGTGGAGCCGCGGAGGACAGCTGGTATTTAATAACGTAACGAAAAGTTGTTTTTATCCACAATTTCTGAGAACATGGTGGTACTGGGGATTTGTTTTGCCATCAGGAGTGGTTGTCAGGCGTGTAAAAGAGTAAAATATTCAACATTTACAAATTGACATAACCTCTCTCAGTGTAGTAGGGTGTTGTGTTGTGTTGGCCATTATGGATGCAACGAGAAGTCAAGCAAAACGACACCTTCTGTTGGCTAACTGAACAGAATACAATATGCCGGCTCTCGAGGCAACTCAAGAAGGGGCCTGCGCTGCCTGTAAAGCTTGCGTATTGTAATCTTTTCAGTTAGCGTATTGTATTGTAATCTTTTTAGTTAGCGTATTGTAATCTTTTTAGTTTGCATATTGTAATCTTTTTAGTTATGTAATCTTTTTAGGTAGCGTATTGTAATCTTTTTAGTTAGCGCATTGTATTGTAATCTTTTTAGTTAGCGTATTGTAATCTTTTTAGTTTGCTAACAGAAGGTGTCATTTTGGTTGACTTCTCATTGCACCCTTTCTCAATGTAACATTGGTAAGCGTGATTTTAAAAGAGACGTTTTTGAAATATTGCCAATGTTTTAGTACATTTTTTTTTTGTGATTTGATATACTTTATTAGTCCCCGAGGGGGTAAATTGTCTTTTCTCATGACCTTTAGGAATCAGAGCCCTGGGTCCGCCATTATACAGCACCCCTGGAGCAATTTTCAGGTTAAGGGCCTTGCTCAAGGGCCCAGCGGAGTAGGATCCCTTCTGACGGTATTTGAGGGATTTGAGCCGGCAACCTTAAAGATACTAGCGCAGATCCTTAGCCACCGATCCATCACCCTGCCTGACCCAAAAGCTAACCCTTTATGTGAGCCTTTTTGAAATATCGAAGATGTGTATAGTACGCTCTATTCAAGGTATCTCAAGTAAGAACTGAATTTCTCCCAACAAATCACCACGAAGAATGAATGCACCAGGAACTTGTCCCTCCGTAGCCGAGCTGTCTCGTGAGGACAAACAGACTCTGCAGTGACAGTCGGTGCAAACACACCTGAAAAGGGGGGCTTAACACCAGAACTGGGTGGGCAGTCCTGGTCCCAAAGAGCTCCACTGCCAGCTAATTTGCTCATTTTGTTTTGTTGCTTACAGATATTGAGACCTCCCAGAACCAAGATTGCCCACCTTGGACCTCGAAGCTGGGTGCTGATGATACTGTGTTTCGGTAAGTCACGGCTCCAAAGTTGACTTTGATGTTCTACAAAGAGCTTCGGGTGCTTATTCTGTCTACTACTGTGCACTTCCTAAATCACTTTCATCCATTTTATGACACACGCATTGTTAGCTTTTACTAGAGTGCAGGGAAATGAAAAGGTCAGCGGGTAATTGTGATGAAAAGTGCATTGCTTAGGTGGGCTTTGGTCGGTTAATGGACCATAACGTTTCGGTAAGGGTGTGGTCATGGGGGTATCTACGATTTTAATACTTCTGAATCTAGAAGAAAAACATTTGTTGCGAGAGGATTATTTGTTCCAACCATTCCTCACCAGAAATGAGATTTAAAGATCCCAGTGCTCTCATTCTTAAATGTGTAAAATTCGTTGAAATTCAACAAACAAACAAAAAGAGAAAATTCAAACATTTTCAACTTGTAATGCGATTATCGAATACTCATTCCTTTTCAAAGGGAAAAAAATAGCTAGCCTGCATAAAGTGTGTCTTCAGTGGTTTGTTTTTCTTCTCGTATTCCCGTGTGCCCCCCGGCCAAGTAGTGTAGGAGCTCCTAGGTACAGAAATGTCCATTTCAACAGCCTCACGGTGCTGCTCTATGGGCATTGTGGGCACTCACTCTCGGGGAGCCCACCACCGTGTCTTTGACCAGCTTGCAGAAACCGGCGAGTCTACCGGCTGATGCTTCTCTGCCAGCAGCTGTCCCGAGGATGGGCACTGTGTGATTGTGCAGCAGGTACGGCAGAACAGTCGAGACATGGCATCTCTCATTCAGCCCAATTGCACCCCCTTGAAAACCATTCCATTGCTATCGCCTAGGTAACCATGTTACTATGGCGATGGAAACCAGCACCAAAGTCAGGCTGCCCACAGTAAACTCAGCTGGGGCAGCAGGGCCTGGCGAAAGGAGAAGTTTGTAACAACTGACCACCCCAAAGGCCACCTGGGACCTCTGAGAACTCTGCCACTTGTGTCTACAAGATAACGTTCAGGCCAAGTGGTCCCGCTTGTCACTGGACATTCTTAAAAGTGAACAGTCTGACTCAGTTAGCAGACTCGGAAATCTGGATGATTTACTTCTCTTTCACTCCTACCCATTGGAAAGTGAACTTGTCAGGTCCTCTGCTCAAAGAGTCCTCGGCTTGCTTTGCACTCATGTTTGGATGCCCATATGGTGCCTTCTTTATTTCTTACTTTCTTGGTGCCTCGTGGAGTTTAGCATGCTCTTGGCCCAGCTTCCTTTTAATGTCCCAGGCTTTTCATCATCAGCTGCGGTTTATTTCCACCAGTTGCTCGGGTTATTGGTTTATGTCTTTTATTGTCTTACACTGGGGCACCATCTTCCACAGGTGTCCTGCCTCATCCTTCTTACGCAAAACCCTGCAGTTCCACTGGTTTCTTGGCATCAAATCTCCTCAGAAAATGAAAGGTGTGCCCATCCAGGTGTTCCTCATAATCCATTCTGAGAATAAGGCATGCAGTCGTTCTTCTGACCCAGTTGTTCTGAATAGCCGTTTACTGACTGTGTCCATCTTCTAAAGGAGCCCACGCTTCTTTATGATCACTCTTGTGCCATTTAGATGGGGGCAGGCTAAACTGTGTCAGGGATGCCAGGGGCAACGACCCGGCCGGGGCGCCGTGATGGACCGGATGTGGGTCTGTGCCCACCCTGGATCACGTGGGGGCCGCCTTCCTGGTTGCTCTGGGGGCCATGGGTTGAGGGCATGAAAGCCCCACCCTGTAGGGGCCCGTGGTCACTGCCAGGAGGCGCCCCAGTGCCTTGGGGACCTGTTACCTCAGCACTTCTGCCACACCAGGAAGTGCTGGGGGGAAGAATTAAGAGGATACCCGGAGAGCAGCCGGGAGAACAGCCGGCACTTCCACCACGCTGGGGCGTGGCCAACAAGGGAATGCCAGGAACCACCTGGAGCTCATCTGGGAGAATATAAAAGGGGCCGTCTCCCTTCATTCGTGGCTAGAGTCGGGTGGAAGAAGGACAAGGCACGAGAGAAGTGTGGAGGCGGCCCGAGAAGAGACATTTGTGAGGCCAGGACTGAGTGTTGAGGTTTGGTGTGCACGGGACTGTGTCTTAGTGACATATTAATTGTAAATATTGTAAATAAAATACGTGTGGCGGTTGAAGAACAACATGTCCGCCTGTCTGTGTCCGGGTCAAGTCCACAATTGATTCCCTGCCTTTCGTTTTAAATGACTTACAGTGCACACCTTCCAGAAAACATATTCTCACTTTGTCATTAGGGTTATTAGGGATTGATTGGCAAAAATTGCTCATTTATCATTTTAAAGTTAAATCTACAACTCAATAAAGTGAGCACAAAGTGTAAGGGTCCCTTTTTATTGCTGCTATCCTATTTTTTAATATTAAAAACATTTTAATTGATAAAATGTTCACAGGTGGAATGCCATAAATCTAAAATGGCTAATAATTAGGGCAAACGTTAAGAAGTAAATGGGCATTCCATCTGTCCTGCTGCATTCACTGAGGGCTGTCATATCCAAGTGGCATTCACTTACACAGCAGCAAGCTGAGCTTTAAAGACTCACCCCCTCAGCTCAGTGCCGGACCCCAAGCAGCCCTTCTGTTGTGAGAGAACGTATAAATGTGTGTGGCCCCGCTCAGCTCATTGCCGTCCGTACAAAAGGCACTATATCACATAGCGACAGACACGCTAAACTTCTTTACTCTCAGACAGGAAGTGGCTGGCACATTTGCTGTACTTGGCACAGCAGGCACGCCTGCACATTCTCACCAGCTTCAGTCTCTGTCTATTTGTAAGAGCGTTGCCCTGGCAATCCAAGAGAGGCTTGACTGCAATGTTGTGTTTTCTTGTGTTTTTTTGGGTTTTTTTTTTCCTTCCGTCAACATACACCAATACCCGTCAAATGTCCCATTGTTACACCAGTGAGAAAGACTGCTACCCGTAATTCGGACATGCAGGCCTTCAGGCGCTCCCGGAAGGAGCCAGATCTTTTCAGTTCATGCAAATGGGGAACAAGCAGAGGAGACCTGAGAGATCGTTTCACAGACCATTCTGTCCACCACTTAGATATCTCATCCTGGTACTTTTAATAGTCGTCAAGGCCGCCACTTCCACTACGTAACTCACATTGCCACTACAGATTGTCTGAAGAAGTGCATCCTGGTCAAAGACAGGTAGACAGATAAATAGATAGATAGAAAAGGCACTATATAATAGATAGATAGATAGATAGATGGTAGGGACCATTTGTAACTTATAGGGAGAATTTGTAACTTCAGTAGGGATATTTTATAACATGCCAAAAACAGGGTATTTTTGTAACTTTTGGGGAACTTTTGTAACCAAAAGGATACATTTCTAACTTGAAAAGGAAACATTTAAAATGACTCATTTTGTTAACAGAGTGAGACTTTAATTTGCAGTGATAATACATTTAATACAGCTATTGGTTGCCAGATGTGTCTAATGGAGAATACATTTGATCAATTTGAATACACTTTAGTTTGAATAAAAAATTTGCAGTAATAAATGACCTTTTCTAGGGCCCTGTCACATAAAACCCAGCTCAGATTTTGATATTAAAAACATATTAAAATTATTAATAATAATTATTTATCATAGGCGGCATGGTGGCACAGTGGTAGCACTGCTACCTTGCAGTTAGGAGACCCGGGTTTGCTTCCCAGGTTCTCCCCGTGACTGCGTGGGTTTCCTCCCACAGTCCAAAGACATGCAGGTTAGGCGCATTGGTGATCCTAAATTGTCCCTGGTGTGTGTGTTTGGTGTGTGTTTGGTGTGTGTGTGTGTGTGCACTGCAGTGGGCTGGCGCCCTGCCCGGGGTTTGTTTCCTGCCTTGCGCCCTGTGCTGGCTGGGATTGGCTCCAGCAGAGCCCCGTGACCCTGTAGTTAGGATCTAGCAGGTTGGATAATTATTTATCATAATATTTAATATTATTAAACCAACCAAATTTAAAAGATGGGAGTCGTAGTATAAAATAACTAATTGCATTTAATTTTGTTACTGTCCTCACTTAAGGTAATATGGAGACGTCTCCTTTCCCAAGTGATTCAAATGCTCCTACTCTTAACACAATACACTGCTTAGTACCAGTTTAGCTTATTGTCTTTTATTGAACAACTGTTACAAACTACAATTGGTTTTATTGGTAATGTCCAAAAACAGGGTAGCAGTGTTCATTTCCTGTGAGATGTGTGACCACGAGCTAACAGAGCAGGCTCCGCATCTTGTCTGAGGTCTTTTCCAAAAGCTGCCACCAACCTCGTTAGTTAAAATAAACAGTCCTTGATATTCCAGAAGCAGCCTGCTCTCATAAATGTATGTACAGGAGTATTTGTGTATTATTACCAAGGTCCATGTGACTTCTCTTCATAGTCTACGTTGTAATAAGATGGTGATGTGAGTACCGGGACAGCACTTTAACTTGCCTGTTTAAAGAAAGATTTCATTGTCTGTCTCTGAACTCTGAAGTCAGTTTAATTGTTTTTCTATATGGAGTAGTTCTGCTAACATTTTGTACTTTTTGTAAAATAATACATACAATACATTTAACAAGTCAATTAAGTGTTCTTAACATTTTCCTGACATATCCTTCTTTTAGCAACTATATCTCATTTCCCACCCTACTGTAAAATGGCCAGTTAGATGGATATGAAAGGTACTATCTAATAGATAGATTAGGGTTAGGGTTACAAATTGTGTGACAAATTGCATCCTGGCTTCAGTTTTAGACAGCTAGATCTGAAAGGCACTATATACAGTGATATATAATAGACGTGCTCAAAGACGGGTGACAGAAAAATGTAAAAATATTTGCTGTCTCTTGCCCTCCATGTACCTTCAGCACCTTTCCTGAGTATCCATGTGCGTCTGAGCGTCTATTCACCAGCACTCTGTCTCTCAAGCGTATCCCTCTAAAACCTGCTTCTCCGACTCGGTCGTTATTTTCAAGACACCTTTCTTGCCTCCTGTCCGCTTTCATATCTCCCGTCTTTGGAGGTGACTCTCTCAGCGTACCTCCAATGTCGTTTCTCCTCCTTGTGTGTTCCTCTTTCAATCGTGTCACCGAAGCCAGACTGACCAATCGTATTGCTCAAAGGGACAGGACACACACACACAGAGCCCTTAGTGTTTTATCATATAGTAGATAGGTAGATGTACGTCCAATGAGCAAATTCTTTGGATCACCGTACTAATACTGAGTAGGGCCTCCTTTTGCTCTCCAAGCAGCCTCAGTTCTCCTTGGCATGGGTTCCACAAGATGTTGGAAACACTGCTTTGAGATTCTGGTCCATTCTGATATGATAATCAGATTTGTTAGCTGCACTTTCAAACTGCTAATCTCACTTTCCACCACATTTCAAGAGTCTTCTACTGCCAGTGACTGGGGAGGCCACTGAAGAGCACTGAGCTCATTAGCATGTCCATCAAACCAGTTTGCTTCATGACGTGCTGCATTTTCGTGCTGAAGTGGCCATTAGAAGATGGGTAAATCGTGCCAATGAGGGTATACACATAGTCAGCATCACTGAAATAGGCTGTGGCATTCAAACAAGGATTGATTGGTATTAACAGGCCCAAAGTGCGGCAGGTGAACACTCCCCACACCATGACCCCACCAGCTCCAGCCTGGACAGTTGACACAAGGCAGGTGTGGTTGCCCAGGCTCATGCTGTTGGTGCCTGCCTCCTGTATGCCTCAGCAGAAATCGAGGTTCGTAAGACCAGGTTACATTTCTCCTGTCTTCAACTGTCCCGTTTTGGTGAGCCTGTGCCCACTGCAGACCCAGCTTTCTGTTCTTGGCTGACAGGAGTGGAACCCGACGTGGTCTTCTGCTGCTGTAGCCCACCCACCTCAGGGTTCATCCTGTTGTGCATTCTGAGATACTTTTCGGCTCCTCCCAGTTGTACAGCTCTGACCAGTCTGGCCATTCTCCTCAGACCTCTCATACCAACAAATGGATGGTTTTTGTTGTTCACACCATTCGTAGTAAACTCGAGAGCAGGGGTCTTCAACTCAGGCCCCAGAGGGCTGCAGTAGGTTTTCATTCTAACACCTTTCCTAATTGGTGACCAGTCTTCACTGCTGATTAACTATTTTGTCTTCATTTTAATTGACTTGTTATTTAAGACTCAGACACCCCCCCCAATTATTATTTTTTTTATTTCTTTAATTAGCAGCCAAACACTAAAGAGATACAAATCGAGCCAACACATGACCAGCTAAACGGTATCCACCATACAAATCTGAAAATAAAGACAGGCGAAGGACTCAGTAAAGTTGATCTGCTCAGGTCCAGAGTGGGCCTTAGAAAAAAAGAAAATCAACCGTTTTAGAAATGTCTGCTGTGGTAGAACAAGGGCATCAACAGCTCATGGAATTAAGTAATGAGTTTAATTAACAAGAATTGACTTGGAGTTAAGGAATTGGTTGGAGTTTGAGGCCTTGACTTTCTGGTCATCTGTTGACTCACTTCACATCTCATTTCTGTTTAGGGTGCCATTTAAGAAAAAAACAAAGCGATTCAAAAGACAGAGTCTTAAAAAAAAACAAGTCTGTTAAAATGAAGGAAAAGAAGTTGGTTCCCAGTATAAACTGGTCACTGATTAAGAAAAGAGTTGAAATGAAAACCTGCAGCCACAGAAGTGCCCTGGGACCGGGTCTGGGGACTGATGTGCATGAAAATCCCAGAAAATCAGCAGTTATAAACCAGCCCGTCTGGCACTATCAGGCCTGCCGCGGTCCAAATCACTGAGATCACGTTACAAAACTGCACGATTTAACCCCAGGCCATGGAGCTGCCCCGTCTGAGAAACGTCAAGCCTGCTGTAACGAGATGGTGTGTGTGACCACTGTTATTTTCTTAAACTCGCTAAGCTTTTATTTCTGTAAGACTTTTTTGAAATGATCTCATTCGTGTCTTTGATTCAACAAAATGTAATCGACCTTTCGGCATATTCTTATGACCTAGAAACAGGCGAAGCGTTTATTCTGTCCCTCTTTGGATCCCGTGAGGGGGATGACGTCATAAAACAGCGACGCACCCTTTTGGTATGTTTTATCACAAATATTCTTAAGTCTCCAAAATATATTATATTATATTTACACGAATAATAAACCAACTTAATTGGGGAAAGTGCCAGTTAGGCGTGTATGGATCGAAGACGAATAAGCCGCACGCGTAGAGAGAGTCACTTTCGTAGGCCACATTATGACGTCATCGTCTCTCTTTTTTTTTTTTTAATGCGGGTTAACGCAATCCGGAGAATCGGAGAGGACAGCACGGCGTTATTAGTTTGAAGAAAACAGCGGCAAAACATTTAAAGGGTTTTAAATTTTGCGTATCAAACCCACTTTTCATTGTTCCTAGGGTGCTCGAGTGAAAGAAGCAACGACTAATCACGTGTGCGGATGTGTTTGACACGTTTGTTGTCTGTTGCCATAGAGATCACGGCGCGTCCTCTCTCGGAGGCAAGCGTGTAGCGTCGAAGAGTTGAAGGAAAATAGTGAGCCTTGGGCGCCATCTGGTGGTTTGTCTGAGAACAGTCGTCGAGCAGCCCACATACTTTTTATCTGTTTTACCCTGACTACGGAGAAGCCCCTGTAACTACAAGGCTTCTGCAAAGATTCTTTCAGTCAATTTTGTGATTCATTCGGGAGCTGGAGCCTTAATAATGACCAAAAAGCAGAGCTCAAATATCAACAGGACACGAGTGTTTATTATCACCCATCCGCCCCCAACGAATTGACTTTCCTTAGTCCAAATTTGGGGCTGTGAGAAGGTGGAGCAAATGCTGGAAGCACTGGGTGAAAGGCAGGAACCAGCACAGCGCTGTTACGATCTGCTGACAGATAGAATGGCAATGGCTGTGTGTACTCCACGTGACTCCAATTCAAATTAATTAGATAACACCAGTCAGTTTTCAGGTCTCCTCCTGGGCACCCCACATGGATGAAGTTTTTTTTTTTCAACCAGTCTTAAAATTAGTGTATCACTCTTGCTTTTAACTGATCTCTGTGTTAAGTTGTCTAGCCAACATATATTTCTAAGAAATCATGCGCGGTTATGTTTGCCGTAAATGTTTTCTAAAGGCTTCTGTTCTTTTTGCCACTTACTTTGTCATCGAGCTTTTTCTGCAGAGTGGCCACAGGGTGTCGCTGCTGCATCACACTTATCGGCCACCTGCTCCGCTTAGCGTGCTGAAGTCTACTGAGATGACTTTAATGTCCAGGAGGGAAGAGAAAGGGACTACTGGACCTGGAAAAAGGACCTCATTCATTTTGAATTCTGGTCTGGTCCATTGACTGTGTGGTCTTTGTACGTTTCTCCAGGGTCCCTGTTCTTTTTTTTTTTTTGTCACTCTATTTTACATTGACAGTATGAGTGTTTACATGAGGATGCCCTGTGGTGGACTGGTGTGCCATGCTGGATAGGGTCCTTCCTTGCAGCTAGTGGTGGCCCACTTGGTTCCTAAATTGGAATAAGCAGGTTCAATGCCAAATCCATACTCTATGTTACCACGGAGGGTGGCCTTGCATTGCCTCTTAAACTCCATATTGACAAACAGACTCAGGTTTCTCCTCATGTGCCCTTGCCCGGGTGAAACTGGCATCTATCATCAGGAGAATGGGAATGTCAATATTATTGGAGAGGCTGGTGTAAGATAGTAAACAGTAAAAATAAAGGAGACTCAGCAGAGCACTGCCATAGGGGAACCCTTTTTGCTTTACAAAAGGTCCATCCCCATGAAGGCTGCAGAAAGAACCATTTATTGATTTAGATCTGCAGCAGACTGCATACAGAAAGGCCCATGAACAGATGGTACAAATTGGTGAAATACCAGTGGCTCCTGCTTTTAAAAGTCTCTCGCTGCATACAGTCCCACAGACTAAGTTCAGGTTTTTTCAATCTGTTAGTGTCCTGCTAGGTACCCTACCATACAGTGAAGCCGAAGCTGAAAGTGATGGCCGACTGGATCAGACTGCAATTAAAGGACAGTGTGCGGCCCTTGTGCCCTTTAAATAGCCGGCATTTACAAACGAGAAATAGGCACGGATGGTATTTAAAGTAGATTTCTTTGGTGTTTTTTTTTCGTATGCATATTCCAATTAAGATTTGTATCTATGACAGTTCCTAAATATTTATATTTAATCTTCACCACCAGAATGGTGATAGGAATACAGGGCTGGATCTACTGTCAGGGCAATCTGGGCCCTTGATGGCAAGGCGCCTTTTTACTAAAAGCTCTATGAAACGACAGAGTATCTGTGGGCCGAAATGACCAAGGGGGACCCCTCACTTGATGAAACAACCGAGTATCTGCACACTGTTCAAATGACCAACAGGGACCCCCTGCAACTTGATAAAGCAGTCGATTCTCACCGCATACTGAAGAGTTATAAATGTTGTGATGCATTAAATGACCCGGTGTCCGCGCGCTGCGTTATTAAACGTGTGATCACCTCTCTGATAAGGGCCTAAGTCACCCAGGGGCCTGTGGGGGTCTTAATCTGGCCTTGGGTGAACATGTGGTCTTCTGCTTCTTAAAGTCGAATCTCATTTGTTTGATCTTTTGGACATTCAGAATCAAATGGTTCTGATTGCACTAACTTACTAAACTGTCCGCTTGATTTAAGTCATGGCTCTCACCCCAGATAAGTGTCCTATCAGCATAATTGGTGAATATCGGCAGATGAAAAAACAAGCTGCATTGACGTTTATATTTTTAATGAAAGACTATCTACACTCTTAACAATTAAAGGGTTGACAAGTCCAAAGAATAAATGTTGGAGGGCCAACTTGGTCGCCCCTTTTAACAGTGGTCTTCAAAACAAAAAAAAAACATTACTCATTGCAACGGATTTAAACAAAACAATGCCAAGGCACAGAATAATAAATACTGTATGGGGCATCTTACTGCCACCTATAGCCCTGGTATTGATTGGAGCAGTTCTATCTATCTATCTATCTATCTATCTATCTATCTATCTATCTATCTATCTATCTATCTAATCCTGCCTACTATACCAAATTCTATCTATCTATCTATCTATCTATCTAATCCTGCCTACTACACTAAATTCTATCTATCTATCTATCTATCTATCTATCTATCTATCTATCTATCTATCTATCTAATCCTGCCTACTATACCAAATTCTATCTATCTATCTATCTATCTATCTATCTATCTATCTATCTATCTATCTATCTAATCCTGCCTACTATACCAAATTCTATCTATCTATCTATCTATCTAATCCTGCCTACTATACCAAATTCTATCTATCTATCTATCTATCTATCTATCTATCTATCTATCTATCTATCTAATCCTGCCTACTATACCAAATTCTATCTATCTATCTATCTATCTTTCTAATCCTGCCTATACTAAATTCTATCTATCTATCTATCTATCCTTCTAATCCTGCCTACTATACCAAATTCTATCTATCTATCTATCTATGTATCTATCTATCTATCTATCTATCTATCTAATCCTGCCTACTATACCAAATTCTATCTATCTATCTATCTATCTATCTATTACATTCGCCTACAGTATGTTAGTTTTACTGTAATTGTAAATCCTTTCACCAAGGTGGAGTGGCTGTGAGGCCTCCAAAAAATAAAGTGAGACCCCCAACCCCCTGAAGGTGAATGCGGGTCCAACAGTGGGCACTATGTAATGAGTGAGGGACCCCACTGCTATGGGCCATGTGGCACATCCTCTGCACCGCTGCCCAGAGACAGAGACACAGGGAGAGGAGGGAAGACTTCCACTTGTGCCAACAACGCAGCCATAATTGCATTGAGGAGCTCTTAGCCTCCATTTAGGATTTTTTTTTTATTGCGCTTTCTCCGGGCAGCTAATGCTCCTCTGGTAAACCACAGATCCCGGGAGGAAATAAAGGGAAAAAAAGAGAGAGCGAGATCAGCCTGACATCAGATTTTTTTTTTTTTTTAATTGATGAGTAACATTTCTTTTTAACCCTTTTGTTCCTAACAAGCGATGCCTGACTGATGGTTATCAGAGTCCTGACAAACGTAGTCGGCAGAAAAGACAACAGAACACGACCTTTTCCCTGTCACTAACTGTCCATATTTCTGTCACTTAACGTGTACTGCGAGGTTGTTTCGTCTCTGCCTCATATGCTGTATGTTGCAGGTTTGTACCTGATATTTATTGCAGGTTTTTTGACATTTCTTTTAGTTTTGATTTGAGCTGAGTTACTTTATTATCACTGTTGTATCCTGTACTCCCTTGCATCGTCATAGCTGTCGTTCCAGGCTCTGTACGGAGGCTGCATGTTTCATTATACCCAAAGGTACAGCAATGGCAAGAAATGACAGAAGATAAAGTCTACAGCAGGGCGAGTATTGTGGAAAAAATGAGAGGAGGAGAAATTAGACAACAAGAGCAGCAGAGACAAAGAGTAGCAGACACTTTCAATCAGGCAGGAAGTGCAGATTATACTGGCACGAGTAACGAGGAGACAGGCGGCAGGCAGACGTCTTAGAAACCCTCAGTCGCCGGGGAGCTGGAGCCTCACCCAGCTAACATCGGGCACAAGGCAGGAGCAGACCCTGGACCCTCCACCACAGGGTATGATAACGGCAATAAGAACTGGAATAATGTCACAAGTAGTAGTAGTATTACTATAAGTATTAATAATGTAACTGGTAATACTATCACTGCTACTGCTATCAACTACTACTGACTAACACAATTAACTTTACTAAATATATAACCATTAACGCTGCTAGCAATCGTACGCACATCTTCACTACTCCCAGTATCACTGCTGTATTCCTTATCCTCATATAGCGTCCTTCATGTAAATAGATGTAAAGGATACAACATAACACGATGAAGCTGATAACGAGGACGGTGATGAAGATGTCGTGACGTGCCATTTAATAGCTCACTTCATTCAGAATGCTGGAGCCAATGCCAGCTAGCACTGGGCACAAGGCACTGGTGATAATATGATGATATGATGATAATACTTCACATCACGTGAACTGATTTGCGATTTCGGTGACTGAAGACACACTTCTGGATTTTATATGTTCTTGTTTATCATGTGGCCCGAGAGAGGGGACACATCTCATGTTGGCAGAACGGGCAATTAACAATTTCACTGTACTCTGTACACGTGTCGGCACTGCTGCTCCTGTCACTGTCTTATTACGTCTTACTAACTCAACAATAATAACCATAAGAGCAATGGCAGTCTCGCCATTCCTCACAACTGGTGCGATGCAACGAGTAAAACACTGCAGTTAAACTAACACTGTGAGCAGGACGGCAACGGGACGACGACTCCTACTGATTTTAATACGAGCCATGTGGCTGAAGAAGAGCAAAGCTGCAGCTGCTCAGCTCCTGTTACCTCTAGTGACAATGACAGTAATGACAGTAATGACAGTAATGACAATAGCAATGTCCGTGTTACTACTACCACTATTAATACTATTAATAATACAAGTGAGAATGCAATGCTGCTACTATACTACTAATATTAGCAATGCTGAGGGTTCAGCTCCTGTTACCTCTAGTGACAATGACAGTAATGACAATAATGACAGTAATGACAATAGCAATGTCCGTCTTACTATCACTACAGCTGCTACTATACTACCGACAGCACCAGAGCTGCAGTTCCTAATACTACAATTTTCAGTTCCACTACAACTTCTGTTAAACACCAGTGATAATCCAACTGCAAATTCAACTTTTGGTAACAGCAATGGAGACAATATTACTGTAACGCTGTTAGAACTACTACTACTAATAATAGCAACACTGCTACTCCTACTTTTGCTAATAATCATGAAAACAATACTAATACGACTATTGCTAGAAACAGTAACAGCGCCTCTGCTAATAATGTTAATAACTGCAGGGTTACATCGGGAGCCATGCTAGTTGTAGTCGGGTTGTTGTCATGTGCACAGAGTTCAGTGAAACTCGATGACTACCTCGACCACTAATACTACCAAATACTATTAAAGATAATACTAACGATGCCCCCCCAGTTCCAAACCTCTGTGCCCAGCACCTGGTGATGGGGTTTCAGTCGACTTTGGTTGCTGCTTGTTGGCCCTGTAAGCCCCTGTCGTCCTGTGCTTCTCATCCCCAACCCTTCTTGAGCCTTTTCTATGAAGCCATTAGGCTGACATTCCCTCACCTGACCCTCAGAGACCAGAAGAACGTAAGAGTAGCAGTGGCAGTGGCTGTGGTGGCAGTGGCTGTGGTGGCAGTGGCTGTGGTGGCAGTGGTAGTAACCGTAGCCGTGCACAGTGACCTTCTAATGGCATGTCTGACTGACCTGCTGCAATATGTGGGCACAGACTCGGGCACTGATGCTTTGAACTTTCTGTTAGACCAAGACGCTCCTGGCTTGGGCGCTGACGGCTTTGCCTTTTATGTGTGATTCTGACGCTGATGGCTTGAACTCTGAGATGATTGTCTTGAGGTTCGACTCGGAGCTGTGATCGGACGCTGACCCCTTGGACTCCACTGCCCAGACTGGTGGACACTTCTTAGAACCCATTGGGCTTTTCGATCCCAGTTCCCAAATCGGCGCTGATTTTACTGTGCTGAGTTATTAGATGTGCTGATTCTTGCTGTCAGGTATTTAAACCTAGAAATCAAATCAAAGTGGTCCTCTCCGTAAACACCGGACATCTTCCTCTTTCCCGTGCAGAGTTGTGGTTGTCTTTTATTCTCCTAGCAATTAGAGTTCATCCCTCTTAACAGCACACAAGTGCCTTCCAGTAAGTGCTTTTAAATGGTGCCGCTTCAGCATGGCGGCTTGTGGTCCTGGACATGTAAACAAGAGCCACGGGGCTCAGCTGGGAATTGGCCGCTGATGTGTGCGGAGATAATGGACACTTGGCAGTCACCGAGCGCCTCAGCGTTTCTCATCTCTGATCATCCGTCTGCACCGTACTTCTAGTTTAAAGTCCGCAGACCTGAAATCCGAGCAGCAAACAAAATAATACGTGGAAAATGTGAAAAATGAAAAAGATTAGCTGAAAAACTATAAAACACACAAAATCTACGTTCGAGAATAGAAATGAATAAATTCTTCACTGCTTCTGTTTGAGCCCCGGCCCCCCAAATATTTTGAGATTGCGAATTTTAATGCAAAATGAAAGTCGAGCGTTTGGCTCATCCCGCACGCCTCTCGAAATACTTCAGCAGGTTCCAACTGCGCCCGCCTCCCCCGTGTCTGCTGTGAACTTTGGAGACGTGACGCGGGCATGTGACTGGCACCTTAGGAACATTTACACGATGCCAATCTATATACTGTATGCACAATATGGTATGGGAAGGCAGACCCGAGAGGGACAGACTCTTCGGTTATCCCTAGAGGAGGCCACACCAGTGGTCTGGGGTAAGGCGGCCGAATCCATTCCTCCATCTCTTGCCCCCGGATTGTTATATTGGTGTCAGAAATGGGATGGAACTGACAAATGAGTCGGAAATCGAGGATCGCTTTAGCGCTAATGCTGGCAGACCCCTTGACCGTGCTTATGATGGTGGTCTTCAGAATGGTTGTCCCCCTTTGGGGTTCATGTCACCCTTAATGGTGAGGGTTCTAAGAGAAGGGCGGTGTAGCGACCCTGGGTCCGGACCTAAGAGGGACTTGCTCTTCGGGAGGCCCCGTGGGTATCTGAGGTGGCAGGGGTACCCAGGGAAGCTGGCGATGTAAACGGCCCCATGGCATGTGTGAGGGTGCAGACATGGCACTGTGAAGAAGGCACCTCTCTGCTAATGAGGCAAATCAGTCTGTGTGGGTGTGTGTGTGGAACCTGGCTTTGGGTGGGCTCGTGGAACTGGCGAGTCGTGTGAGTGGAGTGAGGTGGGCCGAGGGGATAAGGCGGCGGGGATTGTGTGGCACTGCAGAGGAGCTGGGCGCCATGGTGCAGGCATTGCTAAAGATGCCAAAGATCCTTTTCGGAACCACACCAGGGTCTGGCGCAGGGTGCCTTACACCCCTTCAGGTCTTTACGATATGCCATTGTGTGAAAATACTGCCTTTACCAAAGAGCAGCCTGATCCCACCCAACATGTCGTCCCTACATGTGGAGAACATGCAAACGTCACTCGCACATCTGGAATTTCTCAACTGGAACGTAAAGCAGGTAGTGAAAGAAAACATTCAGCAATAATAATAATAGTAATAATAATGATAACGTTTGGCCCCCAAATTCTGATCTTATTATTGTAACAATTTAAAGTTGGCAGTAGCCAATCTGCTGTGCCAGGCTGTGCATTACAATTTGTGTTTTTGTCGACGCAGCCGAAGCCACAAAAAGTGAGATTTCTTGGCACATTTGCAAGTTAAAAGCTCTTGTGAAACTTCATCCCGGGATTTTGAATAGACATCTGCATGAGCAATCTGGCTGGAGTGAGAGAAAGATGGCCTGGCACGCACCTGCCCGTCCTGGGAGTCGCAGTCCGCACATTCAGACTTGGGCCTGGAAATTTGGATTTTAATTTTTAAATTAAATCTGCTGAACGGCCACAGAGGTTAGTTAAGGCTCTGGACTTCAAACCCTGAGGTTGTGGGTTCAAATCCGGCTACTAACACTGTGTGACCACCAGCAAGTCACTTCACCTGGAAAAACGAAAGCAAAGTGACCAACTGTACCTCAGGTGTTCAATGAAGGTGTCAGCCCGATAAGAGGTAACTCGCTGTGCTGAGATGGGATGAACTTTAAACAATCCAGATAGACCTTAGTGTTCACGTTTACAGTGCACCATCCGTTGGAATCCATCCATCCATCCATTTTCCAACCCGCTGAATCCGAACACAGGGTCACAGGGGTCTGCTGGAGCCAATCCCAGCCAACAGAGGGCACAAGGCAGGAACCAACCCACCGCAGGACATCCATTGGAATCTCTTTTGTAATTCATGTAGTAATAAAATGCATTACTGGATTACAAATGTTTGTGAGGCGCCATCTGTTGGAATGACATATGCAGTGCATTTTATCGCAACAAATGATTGTGATCTGCGGTGGGTTGGCACCCTGCCCAGGATTGGTTCCTGCCTTGTGCCCTGTGTTGGCTGGGATTGGCTCCAGCAGACCCCCGTGACCCCGTGTTCGGATTCAGCGGGTTGGAAAATGGATGGATGGATGATTGTGATGCGCCATCTGTTGGAATGACTGAGAAAAAAGCAATCAGACAGCCACGCAGATACATAGACACATCCTTCTAGTAAGGTTGATATCAATTCTGTAGCACAATGAGTCTTACTTCTGTATGCTGGTAGCAACATAAACTATTGAGTTACTGTAATTACCTGCTGCTCGTCACGCGTAGAAGATGCTTTTTAAGGAGAGATGACAGACGGTAAAACAGGGAGCCTCACAGCCATAGGAGGACTCTGTCTAGATTTTTCACTTTGCAGTTATCAGGATTGACGTTGTGGGAGCTAATGATAATCAAACAATTCTGACTTCTTGATCATAGCATCTCCCCATGTCCACCTGGTCCAAAGACGTGCTGCTTTGGGTGAATCGGTGCTGCTAAATTAACCCCCAAACCAGTGTGTGTCTGTGTGTTCGCTCTCCAGTCGCTGTTCCTGCCATACACCCAATGCTCGATGGCATTCTCTCCACCTTCCCTGCGACTCTGCTCTTAATAAGCGGGTTTGGAAATGAGCGGCTGATCGTAAGGTAATCAACTTCATGCGGTTTTCTCACAATGTTTACATACGAAGTCCAAGCGTGCTAAACTGGACTGTAGTTACTGGTCTGGGTGGTACATGGTGGGGCAACAGGGACGATGAAGTCAACTCAGTGGGTGAAGAGGCTTTCATGACATATGATTGGCTGATTGGCCTGTTCTTGTCAAAATTGCTTTGGTCATTTGAAGGTGCCCAAGCAGATCTTTGGAGTGGTGCCACAGAGGGAAGGTTCCGGAAAGAAGCTCCTTTTATTTTGGTCTCCATAATTAATGAACAGAGCATAACTGATACTCAGATGGCTTTCTGATGTTTAAAGGACTCTTACTGGCAACAATTGCACACATCTGTGATTTCTCGATCTCCTTCTCGATACTCGACATTAACGATTTCTCTTTTGTCCACAAACCAACTTTACACACAAAGAGCCCTCCACAGAATGAGACGGCTCTCTTTGTCACGCAGAGGGTCTGCCAGGGAGCCACACAGCCAGTAAAAGTGCCATCAAGGAACCAGCAGTCTGCTTTCCTCCCACATCCCCAAGACGTACATGTTGAGTTAACTTATCGATTCCGGACTGGCATGAGCTGGCGTCCTGTCCACAGTTGGTGTCTGCCTTGAGCGAGCCTCATGCCACCAGGATAGATGCCAGCACCCCAGAGTATTAGACCACGCCACTGAGAATTTTAAATAAACGGGTGTAAGGACTTTGATGTGTTAAGTTGTGCTGCCGCTTTAAGGCTGAGGATGCGACAGTTTTAGAGAAGTTCATGTATGCCAGGGTGAGGCCTTCAAGTGAGGTCATGGCAAGTCAAGTTTATTACTGTGAAACTCTTACTTGTAAAACAATAGCAACAAAACATTTATAGCATGAAATACACACACATACACCACACACACTATATATATATAGACACACACACACACTATATATATATAGACACACACACACACACACACACACACACACACACATTATATATATACACACACACACACACACATTATATATATACACACACACACACACACACACACACACACACACACACACACATTATATATACACACACACACACACACACACACACACACATTATATATCAACACACACACACACACACACACATTATATACACACACACACATTATATATCAACACACACACACACACACACATATACACACACACACATTATATATATATACACCACACACATACACACACACACACACACACACATTATACACCCACACACACACACACACACACACATATAAAACCTCTTTTTTGTAAGGCACTGTAAACATTTCTTAAAAGGCGAGTGAGTTTGATGCCAGGACAATACCAAAGGAGCCCATCATTTGCCATTAAAATATTATTTACTTTGACCTTTGCTCAACATCTGGAGAGCCCTTTTTAAATAAATTCTAGGCGTGCCAGTCTGGCAGGGCAGAGTCTGTAGGTGTTTTTGATCCCAGTTATTCACTCGATGCCAAGTAGGTGCTGCGCCGCGCCGCGCCGCGCCGCTCCTACCTCAGAAATGTTCAGTCGGCTTTACTGGTCACGTCTGCCCTTTGGTGGCTCCACGCAATGCAATGTGAGCCGAAGGCACCGACCCAAGAATCCAGTCCGGTGGCATGTCGCTGCCATGGCCGCTCTTCTTGTTTTTCAGGTTACCTTCTGTCAAGCATGACAAGGTACAAATAAATAATGCGTCTGAAAAGGTACAGCCAGGCAGCCATCATCTGTTTCCTGTGGGTGGGCTACCGGACCGGCCATTCAGCACCTGCTCTCCCAGGAGCCTCAAACCTTCACATTAATGTGCGCTCAGCTCCATGACGTTCATCTGTCCAATAGACGCTTAATGAACTCCATTTGGGCCGGCAGAGCAACTGGAGCTTCTCTCTGCTGTGCCGTCAGTTAATTGAGCTGCCTGTCCTGTATGGCGCCTTCCACCTGAAGCGTCCCCTCAACTCTGATGCCAGTTATACTTTACAGTCACATTTTATATCGGGCTTGAACACTCTCTGTATTGCCTTCTGAATGTAATCTTGTTTATGGCAGTTGGGTGGAGAGTCGGACAAGAAAGAAGGGGAGGAAGGATGGGAGGCCATCGCGCTAATTAACAGCAACGCTTACAGAAATCATCACTGCGGTGCATCGTGTTACTCCTTACCTTAATGGCGGCTTTACTCAACATGAAGATGTTTTAAGCTTTAAAAAGGTTTTTTTTTTAAAATATTATCTTTACTCAGCAACTTTAAGTTAGAGGGAAGTACGGGACAGCGCATTATGATCTGTAAGGAGTTAGTGAAATACAGAAGAATAATAGATAGGGCCTTTAGGATTCTTTAAAAGGCCTTTTCTATCTATCTATTATATAGCGCCTTTCATATCTATGTATTATATAGCACCTTTTCAATCTATCCCATATGGCAACTTTTCCATGTATATCTATGTAACATTTCAGATCTAACTTGTATATACAGTAGCTATCAATTATATTGTCAGTCACTCAGTCTTTTCCCAACCTGCTATATCCCAACTACAGGGTCACGGGGGTCCGCTGGAGCCAATCCCAACACAGGGCATAAGGCAGGAACAAATCCTCAGGCAGGGCGCAAGCCCACCGCAGCTATTATATAGCAACTTTCCTATCTATCTACACACCTATCATATTGTGTTATCCATCTGTATTACAGAGTGCCTTTCATATCTGTCACATAAAGGGGCTATTCTGTGTATATCTGTATAACTTATTACATGTAGGTATCTATTATAGGATGGATGTTTAATCTGTATCTATATGGCACTTTTCTTATCTGTCTATCTATCCTTCTAATCCTGCCTACTATACCAAATTCTATCTATCTATCGACTTTTATATGTATGTCTGTAATATTTCATATCTACCTAATATATCTCTCTGATATCTATCTGTTATACAGGGTGCCCCTCAAGTCTGGACACATAGGCAAAATGCATATTTTCAATAATAAGAATCTGAAATATTAATTATTAACATCTTCAATGTGATTTCCACCATCTGTGATGCAAAGTTTGCTGCGCTTTGCGAGCTTCACATGAGCCCGATGCACCAACTCCACATTTCCGTCACTCATTTATGATTTGCTCCCTCAGATGTCTCGTATCTTTAATTTCCATCGAGTATACGAGGAGACGTCAAGGGGGCTAAGGTCGATTCTTTCTTTTTTTTGACAAACTTGTATTTAATCTGTGGGGCAAAGAAAATACAGTTAGTTATAAATAGTGCTATTTCCTGTGTGCCCAGACTTAAGGGGCACCCTGTATGGCACCTTTTCTATGTATCAGTGTCTGTATGGCACCTTCCATGTCTATTTATTGCTTACGGAGCCTTTCTATCAATGTCTGTATAGCATATTTCATATCTATCTAGTATATGGTGTCCTTTCAATCTGCTATATTTATTGCATATGGAGCCTTTTCGAACTATACGTGGCACCCTTCAGATCTGCCCCTCTGTCGACTCTGCGTCACGCCCGCTGTCTATCGACTACATAGTGCCACTATAGTGGCACAGTGGCTATGGCACTGGACTCTACACTACTGAGCTCAACACCACAAAGCTACCGTGGCCTGACTGTGTGACCTCCAGAGAGTCCCTCCAGGGGTCCGTGCTCAGCTCTCAAGGGTCTGTAAACACCCGCCGTGTATCCCAATCTTGTCAGTTGCCCTTTTTTTTTTTTTCCAAAATTGTAAACCAACTATTTATCAATAAACCCCATGCTGACGTAGTGTAAACTATGAAAGGCACTGCATACAATAAGGAGGAACAGCAGCTTTAAGAAGTAGAGCACTCGTCACTTTGGTGCCATGACCAGAGCTGTGAACCTTTACATCAACGTCAACACAACCCAAGGGCGCTCGAGTTCATCACAAAGGTCCATGTGGCTCTGCCTGGAGCAGCGAGGGCTCCAGAGTGGACGCTCCCTCTAGCCGGCCAGGCTGGTTTCTGAGCAGCTTCCTGAGATGTAAGCAGGTGCGTTCCTCTGAAATGCCAGCAGCCGTGTCCCTCGGTGAGTGACCAGGAGAACAACAGAGAGGATCGGTGGGCCCGTTCGTCTTGCTTTGAGTTAGTTGGACCACACAGTCACGTGGCTGAGCTCTGCACAAAGTTACTATGAATGGAGCCAGCTGTGCCTTCTATCAAACATCAGGGCCAAAGGCATTCATGGTGACATCTATCAGTGTTGTCCAGGTGCCCATGACATGCCCCAAAAACATTCAAGGTGGAGACGGCTGTGAAATGAAGCCCTGACAGCCATAAAGGGGCTGTTTTGCACGGCAGAGCCACCATGGAGAGCCGTTGTGATTATTCCAAATCACAAAATACACTCGGCTGTCAAGATCTGCCGCTGGTGGCCCTCACCTGTCAATGGTGGCCGGTCTTGTTACAGCACAGTCCAGGTGCACACAGCTATGGCTTCTCATTTCTCTTTTTGCCGTGGATGTTGAGGGTCCATTTCAGTTACCCGTCATTGGCTGCTCTTCATATTAGGCTCGTGGATCTCCAACATGTAAGCCAATTGTGTCGCAGAATGTTAATCTTTGGACCAGGGTGGTGCTGTGCACACTTTCTGCAGTTGATTTTCTTGCGGCTTCATGAAGAAAGGTGCTGTATCAGGGTTAGGATTCTCAAAGTTCCACCTTTCACCTGACATTTCCAGATAACAGGCTGTGAAGTTTTGCCTTGAGACAGCCATGTGGACCATGTAAAGCTGCACTGCACTGCCACAGCGGTGTGAAATGGGACCAGGACTGGCACTCGTTTAACTAAGACGAATACAAATTATGAAATGTTCCACCCATCGAGTAGGTTCGGTGCTGTGCGAGGACTTCGGAGGCCAGGCAGGATCACTTTCAGTCAGTTGTGTAATGATGAAGACGACTCCAGATTTGGTGGGCTCCAGTTCCCACGTAGCGTCCACTCGACTCGAGTCCTTCATGACTCTTCTCTTCTGGGTCTGAGCCATAAACGTGTCCACCACACATACTCTCGGTGTCACAGGAGTCGCATCTCCTCCGGCGGCGACTCCACATTGAAAGTGTACCACATGGACCAGGAGACAAGACTGAGCGCGATGATCAGCGCGCCGGTAAAAATCAAAAAATCCCAATAAGACAGCGGGGCGAAAATGCCGATCAGTAAGAGAATAACGCCGATCACGTCGAAAACCACGGCCGTCACGAAAATGGGCACACACCTGCCGATCCGATTCATCGCGGAGCCGCGGCCGCGTGATGTGCACGCTACACAAGGCGACTAAAGTGCGGGGAGCTGCTGCCGGGGTTTACAAGGCGAGTCGGGGCCGCGCGGCGCGTGGACGCACCTGAGAGCGCACCTTCGACCGGCGGCCTGCCTCGTGACGTCCTGTGAAGGTGGGGCAGGTCAGATTTATGCAAATGAGCTGTCAGATTGCGCGGACTTCGAGACCCTCGATCGCTACTTGGGATATCGCCTTTCAAACCGCATTTACCAGATGGCCAGTGCGTACAGGACACTGACCACCTGGATAGTACGATTACAGCCTGAAACTATGCGCACCTCGTCTTTACCCTGGCCAGTCCAACGACCCGAATAGCCTCGTCATGGTTGTAAGGGAATCTGGACATTATGACCCCAAACTGCTCTGCTGTGCCACCCACCCTTGCATTCTCACAGCCGCGTATTCTAATTATAGAGTCAAGGGGGGTCTGTTTTATCACCCAAAGTAAAATGTAAAGTAGTGGGGACAGAGCATGGGTGCACTCAGCCGTCAACAAAATCTGCTTAAACAGGTGTAACCCGGCAGCACTGGGCAGGAACGAATCCTGGACAGCTGTGCCAGTCCGTAGCACACACGTAAATATATCGTTCTCATGCCAATTTAATCCAGTTTGGGTTAGAGGGGGTGAAGCCTGTGCAGGCAGCATTGGTCCCAAGGCAGGAATCAGCCCTGCATGGGGAGCCAGGCCATGACAGACTAATAACATCATATCATTTTCATGCCTACTTAATGCAATATGGGTGGCAGATGACTGAAGCCTATCCAGGCAGCAGTGGGTGCAAGGCAGGAACCAGCCGTGGATGAGGTGCCAGTCCATCAGAGCCTGACTCATACATTACACCCACGCCCACGTAGGGCTGATACGGAGTCACCAGCTGCCCTGATCTGCACGTCTTTGCACCATCATGGCTTCATCAAGGCGCTGGTTTACCTTACCACACATTAGTCTACAGGGGGCCAGCCAGCCTGCCTTCTTGAAGGGGACTATAACCGGCGGAGTGACCTGACAATCTTGGTTTACAATGCCTCAAATTAGCCAACAGCAGGTGAAAGGTTCTTTTTTAAATGGCCCCTGCTGGAGGCCTCCTAATCCAGTTCAGGGTCAAAGGTGGGGATTGCAGGAAGCAAACAGGAGGAGTTGGAAGAAAACCCGAGCAGATGTGGGGAGAACATGAAAACTCCACATGGCCAGCAATGCAGGCTCTGTGAAGCAGGAGCTTTTCCCAGCATGCTCTCTTACTGGTGAACCAGTACTGTCTAAACTAGAAACGGGGCTTAGAGTGGCCATCCAGATAGCCAGTGGACATACCAGGAGTATCTGGCCAGGATTCAAACAGGGCGTCTTTGTACTGAAGTCAGCTGTGTGATTTCTAGAATGGTGCGTGACCTAACAAGGAACCTGCACACTCCTTAAAGGATTTAAACAAAGCCGATTGTGCAAGGGTGGCGCGCCCAGTAGGTGTTCACGTCTTCTAGAGCAAGAGGTTGACCTTTGGGTTCACACCTTCCCATGCCTTGGGCGAAGGAGTTTAAATGTGACCTGTGATGGCCTTGTGCCTGTCGATTGCCCGGATCTCCAGGACTGGACCTCCATCTGTGAATGGGCAGCACCGACTGCTGGAGATGAAGCATTGGAGTGGGAAGGAGATGCCAGTAGCCAAGTCCATGAACTGTCCCGATTAAAAAAATGTCTGCCTGTTTGAAAGGCCCTCTTTGCCCTTCAGTTTAGACTCAATAACCCATAATGACAAAGTGGGGATGCATCGTCAGGAAGGGTTATTAAAACTCCAGAGCTGAATGTTCTTCCTCCCTAAAAGTGTTCAGAGCCCTCGTTCAGCACTTTACAGAAGCCCCTCAACTCCAGCTTCTTGGGGAGTCTCTACAAGCTTTGCACTCCTGGATTTGGCCAGTTTATTTTTTATTTTTCCTGGCAGATCCTCTGGAGCCGCGGCAGACTGCAGATGTTTAAAATGTTATTAAAGTTTGTCGCTGGTTGGTTTTGATGCTTTTATTCTGTGATCACAAGCCGACGAGCCCCATCTTGGTCTTCAGTATGTACTGTGAACACATAAAAGACACTTCATACCTGGCAGGGACCTCATTTATCACGTGTTCATGAGCTGTCGCCATAGAAAAGTGAACGCACTGATCTGCTATGATCTAAATTTATCTTTCCGGTTATGAGAGGTCGTGATGCGACTTTGCGGGCTCAAAGCTGTCACTTGGATACGGGACGTCGTTGGCCATCACACCGGCTGACCTGCAGCCTTTAAAGGTAGGAAGCTCCTCATACAATGTGTGAAACGTGACAATAAATAAGTAATAACACAATGAAATGGGACTATACATAACTGACTGTGCCGCCAAATCGATTTTGTGCTCCCCCTGTGATGGACTGACGGCCGCTCCGTATTTGGTGGAGGGGCTCCAGCATCCCCGCGGCTCTGCTCAGGACATAGCGGCTATCGTTTATTTTTAAAGAACTTATTTCGTTATTTCATCTTTTATTTATTTCAGTGACACCTCAGAAAACTTGGAATCGGCCCTGAACTCAAAACTGTCTCCTTCGCGCGTCAAAGTTGAGAGGGCAGGTCAGCAAGTTCTGCTCTTTGGCTGATCGTTTGAAGCGCGAACGTAAAAACCTTCAGCCGTCAAGTGCTGCATCGACAGCGTACACTTCAGATGATGATGATGATGATGATGATGAACTCCTTTAAAGTTCCCGCTTCGCACGGAGTTTCTTCGCGCGCTCGCGTCCGACGTGAAGATCCCAAGTCAAGTAAAGCGCGCGAGTCTACTCTGCGGACGACTCACCAATCAAAGGCCAGGACTCGCTAGAGCCCGCCTTCTCAAGGTTGACGAGTGAAAGTGACAGTTTTCACAGCCGGACGTCTTTGTGTGTGTGGGCGGAGTCACGGAAGTAAATAAAGGAAGACTTTTTTTAAAAAAAGAAAGCAACGATAACATTTCTGACACTTAGTTATACCCACATTTCATGTTACTGTTTATATTTATTATTTAGATTTATTTTGTTCTTTTCCGGAATCAGGTGTTTCCCAATCCGTCAGCCGCTTCCACCTTCAACTCATCTCACGGAGTTCCTGACCTTTTCGTATTTTTCACTCGCATTAGCGTGAGGTTTACTGCTCAGTGCTTAACCGTGTTCTGTCATTTACTTGTAAATGATATAATTTTTTTTCTGTGGACTTTTCTGTCCTTGTCCTGTTTGAACTCTGAGAAGCCATGGCAAGCAGAGCAGACAACCCTGAACTCCAAAAGTGGAGTCACAGCATTTCCGTGCCACCCACTTGTGTGCTTATCCACATTAATAAAAAGGATAAGTGGCTGTGTGTCTGGCTCGGTCTCAACAGTCATTCCAACAGATGGCACATCGCATACATTAACACTGCTTTTACAAACCCTATGCCAAATGGCATATAACAGAGACGTATGCATTGCATTTGTTATTCTAACAGATGGTGCATCACAAACTTTGCCAAATCGAATCCCATCGCACCAGTCTTATTATCGTCACACTACTCACCCGTGTCTTTTTAGATTTGATTTTAAAATATTACTGATGTATAAAGCTGGGTGGCACAGTGGCGCTGCTGTCTCACTGTACGGAGACCTGGGTTCGCTTACTGGGTCCTTCCTGTGTGGAGTTTGCATGTTCTCTCCGTGTCTGCATGGGTTTCCTCCAGGTGATCTGATTTCATCCCACAGTCCAAAGACATGCAAGTTAGATAGATAGATAGATAGAAAGGCACTATATGATAGATAATGTGAAAGGCGCTATATAATAGATAGATAGATGTGAAAGGCGCTATATAATAGATAGAAAGGCACTATATGATAGATAGATAGAATTAGGTATAGTAGGCAGGATTACATACATAGATAGATAGATGGATGTGAAAGGCGCTATATAATAGATAGATAGTTTATTAACCCCAAGGGGAAATTCACAAGGTTAGTTGCATTGGTAATCCTAAATTGTGTCTAGTGTGTATGTGTGCCCTGTGGTAGGCTGGTTCCCTGCTCAGGGTTTGTTCCTGCCTTGTACCCTGTGCTGGCTGGGATTGGCTCCAGCAGACCCCCCTGTGACCCTGCGTTAGGATATAGCAGGTTGGATAATGACAGACCGACTGAGTGACTGATGTGAAAAGCTTTAAAATGTTTTGCTCCTTCCTATATTCTGGGGTAGCTGGACCCCCCCCCCAATCCCAGCACGGCTGTCTTAACGCACGAGCACGCTGGGCAGTCGCCCGGTGGCCCCATGCTAATCTATGTATGTTGTAACTTGCTGAGTGGTGGTGTAGGTAGGGGGCTCCAGTGCACTGCTTTGCCCAGGGGGGTCTATAATGCTGTTAAGACGGCCCCCCCGAGGCCCAGCTTATAAATGCGTTCTGCTCATTACTTCAAGATCCAAGCAGTGAGGTGGCCTTCTGCTGTTATGCATGAAAAATCTGGCCCACGTTCCCAACAGCGATACGTCAGGCTAGCACCGTGGAGCATTTTAAAAACCAACACTCTACCCAAGGTAGATACGCTCGGAGTGAGGACACTCTACAGTGACGCTGCAGTCCTCTTTACTTTTCTCTCTTTTCTGATCCCATTGTTTTGTGGTGGCACCTGATCAAAGTCGTGTAAAGCAGCCGTCTGTGATGGCTATATGGAGATATATAGAAAGAAAGAAAGCGGAGACCCCAACTTATCACAAGACCCACTGCATCAGATCCCCTAAGACAAAGAAAGACCCTGCAGCGTTTAGTTTTTTTTTTTTTGTCCTCCAGCTTAATTGGAGTTTTTAGTTTCTTTGAAGAGAAGAAGAGAAAAAAAAGCCTTAAAAGCCAATTCTGTTTTTAAGGACTCTACTGCTCTTAATTTTATGTCTCTTATGGAAGTGGGCGTTGTTGTTTCTATACTATTATTACTCATTTACATTTTTTTTTTCTTTCACTATTTCTTTGACACACCGTAAGGCACTTTGAGCTCCAATGTTTGTATGAAAATGTGCCATTGAAATAAATGTCATCGTCATCGTTTTGGCGGTCTGTCCTCACCCAGCTCAACAGCACTCTGCTAATTTCTGCTCTTCTCTCACAACGAGGCGTCATAAATTATGCTAATTTCTCCACAACGGCATTTGCATTTCAAAGTTGATGTCACACAGCTGAAACAACATTACTGTACAGGAGGCTTTAACGTGCAGCGCGGCGGCGGCAGGGAGGAGGAGGAGGGCCCTCCATCTTTACAATCAGACCTTCATCTCTGTAGAGACGGCGTATCAGAACAGCAGCATCACAGACGGTCGGAGTCACTCCGAAGAGGACAAGGTGCCACCGTTGTAAGGGCTCGGGGCCTCAGGGGTCTGCCATTTTCACTCTCTCACACACTTCAGGACGTACTGCTTACCTTTTGGAAAGCAACAGACCAGAAAATGTTGCCATTGAGCCATTTGCTTTTGATACATTAAACAAATACAGTACATTCAATTCAGTGGATTCTCAGTGGCACCCCCATGAATTATCCCATCCATCCCAGTATATCCTAACTACAGGGTCATGGGGGGTCTGCTGGAGCCAATCCCAGCCAACACAGGGTGCAAGGCAGGAAACAAACCCCGGGCAGGGCGTCACCCCACTGCATCCAATTATTATTTTAAGATAAAATATAGAACAATTATTACAAATATCATATGAAAAAAAACTAAAACATCACGCAGTATAAAGGACACACACACATATTGCTGTCTCTCTATGGCTATGTCTAGAGATCTATACCTATATATATGTATCTATAGACAGATATCTCCATATCCCATATATTATCTATCGATATCGAGAGAGAGGAGCGCTGATCGCCTACACAGCTGGGACGCCTAGAGGTGGAAGGATGGGGGAAGGTTGCTTCTTTAGGACAGTCCAATCCCCCCCCCCTTATAAAACCGACCCATCCCAGGGTGCAGCAGTGCCATAGTTTCCCGCAGGGCATCATGGGAATTAGAGTTCTTTGACTCAGGGACTGGGCCTTACCTGGAAGCGCTCCTGGTCCAAGCCTTCGGGACACCGGAAGTATTTCTGGGGATTACTTAAAAGGAGCTGCCTGCCACTACCGCTGGAGCCAGAGATGGGAGGAAGGTGACAAAGCTTGCTGGAGGAGGAGTGCAGGTCGACAGAGAGGAGTAGAGAAAGGCATTACTGTGTGCTTATTGTGTGGGAAATGCTTGGGAAGGGTTTCCCATTGCAAAATTAAAGCCTGTGTCTGTCTGTGTTGGGTTTGGGGAGCTGATTCACCCCCTGGAGGCCACAAGAGCTACAAACACACACACAGAAACTATATTATTATCTGTTGAAGACAAGTAATAAAATACATTTAAAATTATTTGAGATCTCTTGCCCTACTCTACCTTAACGTTCCTCAGGGTCCTTGTGTGTCTCGGCCTCTCGTTTCCTTCCTTGATCGCCTTCCCCTAAAGCCTCCTTCTCAGACTCTCGTCACTTCAAGGCGCCCTTCTTGCTTCCCATCTCGCTTTTTGACTACCGCCAATAGGTAAACGGGCTCCATTTCCTGCTGTGAAAACATCATTTGTATTCTTGCAACTTCTTCCCACGTTTGAAGCCGACTCTCAGCGTTCCTCCTACACCTTTCCACGTGTGTCTCAAGCCCAGCACTTTCTGCCTGGAACCCTCGTCACTGAGCAACCACAGTGAAGCGGACCAATCAAATCTATAAAAACGTTTATGTGTGGAAGTCTGTCTGTCTGTCTGTCTGTCTGGCCTGGAAGTTAGAGGTGGAGTCGGGGTAAGAGCTCCGCCTCCAAGGAAACGGAAAACTCGCTTAGCCGCTAATAACACAAGCGAGGCGAGCACATCACCAAAACAGCATCCCTTTTACTTTTCCTACCGCTAATCCTAGGAGGGAGACGCCCAGAGTCGTTCCTTTCAATTACCTGACAACTGTACATTTCACAAGTCTCTGGGACCCCAGACTTACACAGCACAGGCTTATACAGCTAGTGTGTATTTTTTTGATCTATACACACATATTTATATCTATCTATCTATATATTTGCAGCTGGAGATCCACAAAGAAAGAAAATGAATCCTGTATCATAAAGTAGTTTTTATTCCTGACCTTTCAGCCCCTGC
The DNA here is from genome assembly GCF_016835505.1 of Polypterus senegalus. Lineage (NCBI taxonomy): Eukaryota > Metazoa > Chordata > Cladistia > Polypteriformes > Polypteridae > Polypterus > Polypterus senegalus. The sequence continues at coordinate 97,840,602 of NC_053170.1, forward strand.
CAAGGGTCTTCATCAGAGGATAATGCTTAGACACTTACAAGAATCAAAGGCAATATACAGCAAAAAATTACATGGGGGTTATTGGGTGTACATAATTTTTTGCTATATATTGTCTAAGCATTATCCTCTGATGAAGACCCCTGGCAGGGGCTGAAAGCTCAGGAATAAAAACTACTTTATGATACAGGATTCATTTTCTTTCTTTGTGGATCTCCAGCTGCAAATATGCAAACCGCATCACAAACCTCCTCTTCCATCTCTCTCTCTCTCTCTATATATATCTAACTTTCTCTCCCTCTCTCTCTCTCTTCACACTAACCCGAGACAGAGGCTGCAGGCTGAGGGGAGGGGGAGCCGGACCGGGCCCTCCTGCCTCTCGCCACGTGTTGGAGCGCACCTCGCCTCTGCTTAGCTAGCAATACCTGTTTGTTCGGCAGACATCGTCATCTAGAGATTGTTCAAGAGTAACGTTTGACGGTTTTCGGAGCGCCGCGTGTTTTAGAGGGTAGCTGCTCACTGGCAGAGGTGCGCCGGCCTCGTGCTTTCCTCCCGTCAGAGCTGAACACGACATCAGAGAGCACCTACGGTACCTTCGGCTTGGCCAGAATGACTTTTTTTTTTTTTTGGATTGATTTTTAAAGTTTGTCCCGTGTCAGGACGCCGTGAGTGCTGAGCTGGTAGATTGTATGTACACACACAGGCTTTTAGATCCCTTCACACATTCACAGCAGGTTCACAAAGTCTTCAGACCCTTCATTTTTGTCACATTTTGCTCTTTTACAGCCTTGTATTAAAAATCACTTCAATTCATTTTTCCCCCTCAAACAATTCAGTACCCCCAGAGCAACAACACAAAAATAGGATTTTAACCATTCATGCAACTTTATTAAAATTAGAAGCTGAAATTTCCCACTGCCACTAGGATTCAGCCCCTTTGCTGTGACTCTCAGGCGCACCCCAATCGTTCATACACCGGTGGTCCCTTCAGTCAGTTAAGGCACACTGCTGTGTCTAGGGGGTCCCACAGGGAGCTCAAAAAAATGAAAACCAAACCCCAAGCCGTGAGGATAAAGGACTTACCTGCAGAGCTTCGAGAGGTTGGATTACATGGAGGCAAACATCTGGGGTAGGCGACAAAACACGTCTAGAGCACTGAAGGTACCCCACGAGCACCGAGACCACCATAATTCTTAAATAGAAAAAGTTTAGAAGAACCAAACTGAGCAGACAGGGAAGAAGGACCTTGATAAGAGAGAAGACCAAGAACCTAACGGTCACTCTGGCTGAGCCCCAGATAACCTGTATGGTGAAGGGAGAAACTTCCAGAAGGACAAGCATCACGGCAACACTCCATTAATGTGAGCGTTATGGCAGAGTGGCCACACGACACATGCTGCGAGAAACACGATTTGACTGTTTGGCCTCCAGCCTAAGTGTCACGTCTCGAGGAAACCAGAATCCATCGGTGAAGCACTGCGGACGCTCGATTTTCAGACCATGCAGAGTTGAGGGGAAGCTTAATGGAGGTACAGTTCATGAAAACCTGCACTAGAGTACGCTGGACCCCCGACTGGGCCGCAGACTCACCTTCTGACAGGAGTGCGACCCAACAGATGGCACATCACAAACCTTCACTTTGTTGTATGCAATTCGGTACGGGATTCATAAAAGCAGAGATATGAACACGAAAGTGGAGGTCCATGTTGATTACTGCGATAAACTGATTTTAGACAGGAAGTACGGCTGCTATACAAACACACACACACACACACAAACACACACACACACACGTACTGAAGATAAGCAAGGTATTCAACGTGGCACAGTAAGGAGACCCGGGGTCACGTCCCAAGTCACAGTCCAAAGACACGCAGGTCACGCTAAACTGACGCCCGTGTGTGTCTGTGGTGTGGACTGGCGCTCCGTCCGCTCCTGCCTTGTGCCCTTTGCTTGGGAATAAATAGGCTTAGAAAATGGAGTGGTTTGAGAGGAAAAACAAAAAAAACCCAAAAAACTGCAGGGGTCCGGTCTGCTCCGCTCCGCTCCAGTACGTCTACAACTTGGCAAAAAGTGCAAGTGGAACAGCCGAACGGCGTCTAACTAGCTGAGCCTGACTAGTAAATCATTACAACGCGGAGCTTCACAGCACAGCGCAGCACAGCACAGGCTCACCTCTGGGAGGCACCGCCATTGGGTGAAGGCCGCGTCCCGACCTCATCACGGCCCCTCACGTGCTCTTTATTACCAAACACGAGTCTGAAAAAGAGAATCCAGCAAGAGAAGAGGCGCTGGAACAGATACATTAGGAAATCAGTTAGGGGGTAAAATGAATAGTATTCTAATCTATGTAGGGCGGCACGGTGGCGCAGTGGGTAGCGAGACTCAGGTTCGCTCCTCGGGTCCTCCCTGCGTGGAGTTTGCTTGTTCTCCCCGTGTCTGCGTGGGTTTAACTCCCACAGTCCACAGACATGCAGGTGAGGTGGATTGGCGATCCTAAATTGTCCCTGGTGTGTTTGAGTGTGTCCTGTGGTGGGTTGGCACCCTGCCTGGGATTGGTTCCTGCCTTGTGCCCTGTGTTGGCTCCAGCAGACCCCCCGTGACCCTGTGTTTGGATTCAGCGGGTTGGAAAATCTACAGTATAATACATGGCATCTTTTTAGTTAGCCAATAAAAGGTGTCATTTTGCTCTCTCTCTCCTCTATATATTATATTATATTATATTATACACACACATACACACACACACACATATATAGCATAGTTTACTGTCAGATAATACAAAGAGTACACAACACGTGTTTGGCCCTTATGTGGGCTCACCAGGCGTACGCACTCACTGCTCCCTTTGCGGGGAGCGAACCTCGGACGTCAGAGACGAAGTCCCTTTCCGCTGCGCCACGCCGTGTGGTTCGTTTATTTGTCGGGGCTCAGACTACGAACGCAATGCTCATAATAACTCCAATCTACAGGCTGTCAAATAACTCAAAGAGGGCCCAGTGGCGGATGTTTGCCGAATGGAGGACCAACCACACGCGTTACCTGGCAGGTAGCCACCCATACAATCAGGTCAGGACTCAAACTACGAATGCAATGAGATATAAATATAAAACACACACACACACACACACACACACACATCTATAATTTGATTCATGAAACTATTTGGCCCAAAATGCTTTATTAAACTTCAGTAAATTATTTGTAAGAATTCTTTAAACTTGCTTTGGTGGAGGAAAAAAAAAAAATAATAAAATTGGTTTTATACAAATATTTACATTTGAGGAAGACAATAAAATGCTTTCCACCTTCATCCTCCTGTAACAAATGAAGGAAAGCTGCACGTCAGCTGCATTGCAGAGCAGCAATATATTTAAAAAAGAAAGGAGGAGGACCAACCAGCAGAATTGAGTCTCGCCAACCCCAGGGCGGGTATACTGGGGCGATACGTTGGGCAGAATCTCAGTCCAAGTTTCAAATTCAGCCACCCTTGGATGTGATTTTCTGTAAGCATCTGGAAAAAGAAAAAGAAATCGCAGAACATCAGTGTTACAAACGTCACAGTAAATTTCCAATGAACTTGCATCTTATTAAAATGTAACCCGGCTCACTTCATCAAACCATCGACGCCCGATGAGCACAAAGCCGGGCCTTCAGACCAACTAAACAAGACACTCAATGGCTGAACTTCAGGCCGCAGTGCAAGAAACAAGTGTGTGTGTCTGTGGTGGCCTGGCGGCGCCCATTAGAGAGACACACACACACACGTATAAGCAAATCCGAGGCTCTGGTGCCCTCACCCGCCTGTCTAATCTGCAAACAAAAACCAGTCGCACTCGTTTGTGGCGCTGCAGCCCAACTGCTCGGTAACAGAAGCCCCCATTTTCAAACGGGCCCTGCCGGCTCTCAGCGGCTCATTTCCACCTTTACAGACCGGAGGAGAGGCGTCATTGAAACGGAGCACTTCAGACAGCAATGCTTTACATTAAAATAAATAAAGAAACTACGTGTATGGATGTTTTTTTGATTTGAATAAAATAAAATTAAAAAACAACCCTAAATGATAAATTACACACGCACACAGAGAGAGGTTTTGAGCAACTAGAACTCCAGGCTGGACGTAAAGCCCGCCGTCTGTTTGGGGGTCTGAAGGGCGTATGAGCCAAGGGTGACGGGTGCCCAACGTGGCCGAGTGTGGAGGTGATTTGTGATCGGACGCGTGTATTTCTTACAGTATGTGGACACCGGATACAAGACACCGTCACTGGCAATGTGAATCGAGCGGCTACCATCGACCAAGCTGCCCTGTTAATGTTTGGGTTTAAAGGCTGCAGCGATGCTCTGGGGTCGTGTTTAGTATCACTTAATGAGAATTCTTTATATTTATGTAGTGCTTTTCTCACTGTTCAAAGTGTGTCAGTGAGTGGGGAGCCACTTCTACTACCACGAATGACCAGGGTGAGGCAACGGCAGCCATTTTAGTGCCAGTCCACTCGCCTCGCTGCTACTTACATTTTATTTGCTCCGTTTTTAAGGATTCAGTCCTCTGAATTGATTCGTTTCTTCATTAAATGGCAGCCAAACAGAAATGAGACGTGAAACGAGCCGACAGGCGACCACCTAAACTGGGACTTCAAACTCCAAGCAGTTTCTTAATGACCAGTTGATTCTTGTTAATTAAACCCGTTATTTAATTCCACGGCTCGTTGCTGCTCTCATTCTGTTACAGCCGACATTTCCAAAACCGTTGATTTTCGTTTTTTTTCTGAGAACGACGTCAAAATGTTTGGGTGACCTGAGAGTTCAGCCTTACTAAGACCTCCACCCTTCTGTTTTTTCAGATATGGTGTGACGGGCACAGATGAGCTGGTCGTGCGGCGGCTCATTTTGGGTCTCATTATCGTTTGGCTGCTAATTAAAGAGAAGGAGACAACGAAGGGGGCCCGAGTCAAGTGAATTAAAACTCAACCAAAAGAAGTTAATCGGCAGCAACAACTGAAGACGACGGTCAGAATGAAAACCTGCAGCCACTGCGGCCCTCCAGGACCGGAGCTGGACACCCCTGGCAGTGGCGGAGCTCGGGTTCGTGCCACTCGGGCGGGCGGGGCTTCAATTTGCTGGCCTCCAAGATATCTGAATATGTTAACCTACTTAAATAGAAACTTAAAATGACGTATGGAGAAAAACGAAGATACATTGTCATAGATGTATTCATATACAGAAAAACAGCAACTTTATGTATAATTATTTATAAGCATCACCTGGACAAGAATATCGTAGAGACGCTGCACTGATAAGCCGTGTTCTTATTATTACTTTAATGTAATTACGCTAAGAAAACCGGACCAGTGTGGTGTACAAGTGACAGGTGGGGATGAGCGAGAAGGCGTTCTGATTGACAACGCAACTAAATTATGAAGGAGTTGTTTATCTGCCTAGGAATTCTTCTCGGTCTCCTGTTTCTGTCGATTGTTGGTATCGCCTCATAAATGTCAACTGCTGTGTCTGATGCCGTCACAAAAGGACAGTCTCACAATTATTTCTGAAGCATTTGTGGATAAAAACCAGAGGATTTGACATTTTTTATTGATATTCTTCTGAACCCTGCTGCTTACACACGAATTGTACGGAGCCTTTTGGCCAATAACGCTGCCCGCCCCCCTAATCGTTAAGGTCTGCACTGCGTTATTGATTGGAATGTGTTTTGTAAAGCGCGTAGTAACAAAATGTTTTGTACTCGACATTCCAACAGATGGCGCACCACAAATTATTATTTTTTTTTTACTTTGAGTATTTTGCAAATATTTTTTCTTTTACCATTTTTCATGAACTTCTTTAAAAGTTATTACATAATATCTCTTAGCAGAATTATTTGAATATTACTGTAAAAGTATGATGTGTGTGTCTTATTATGGGATCAGCGCTCGGTCGCTGCGAATAAAAAAAAAATAAATCTCGAGGGCAGAACGGCGAGTTCACGGCAGCTGCTCCATCACGAGAGTAAACGGGTCAAGTCGGCCGACTCCACTCACTGGAAGGGGCAGGTGGGGCCAATCCGCCATGGTCGTATGGTCGTGTGTGCGTTCATGACGGCGAAATTTGTTACGCAACTGCATCGGTTTCGACGGATTATTGTATTGTCATCGATACCGAAGACGTCTGCAAAAATCTGAAGGAATTCACTTCGCCAAAAGTGGGTTTAAAAATCAGTTGCAAGATCGGACCCGACAGACAGACAGACAGGCAGACAGAGGAGGCGCGTTAAATAAAACCGTTTAACAAAAACAAACTTCTGCGTGTCCAGCCTGTCAGGTACACCCGACCCCCTAAATCCGCCATCGCTCAATCATTAACAGCGTCACATGCTAAAGCACGTCGCCTAAAACCAAGGGACGGGAGCCGAGACCCTCCTAGTGCCGCGAGTCCCCACAGCGGCTGCGTTTCTGTGCGCACAACTGAGCCAACACACGACTCTGGTCATGTGGCCGGGTGAATGGACCCTCGAGCGGTCTGCAGTTAAGAAGTGCGGGGTCCTGCCCTGCGCCCTGTGCTGGCTGGCATTGGCTCCAGCAGACCCCCCGGTGACCCTCGAGCTGGACAATGACTGACTGTACGTCCAGCGGGAGCATCTGCACCAAGGGGAGTCTGTTGTCGCAAATGCTCGGGCGATGCCATTATTCTGGTTAAAACAGTCAGCCTAAATAGTTCAGAAATCGCTCCCTTTATATTGAGGGGCTCAGCGGCACAGGCTCCATGCCCCTTTCAGATTCACGATGACAGTTGGTGACGTTTAATGTCCTGTCAGCACATCTGAATGACGGCAGAGCGTGTGCTCAAAAAGAGGACCCCATAAGTGGACTCGTGTATGTGAAGGGGTTTGTAAGAAACCGACTTCACTCGGCGTATGCCAGTTGTGTGTGTTCGGGTCGTCACGCTCAAGGGCAGCACTGGCACAGTGGCAGGGCTAAAGGCGGCACATCAGAACACACGACTCTTGTCCTTTTCTGGATGAGCAGCCTAACTAAGTTACACTCGGGTTCAGTTAATAACAATTAAACCCCAGCGCGCATGCGCACACACACGCGCACACACACACACGCGCGCACACACACACGCGCGCGCACACACACACACGGAGATGTGGCTGAAGGGAGCCGATGAACAGACACTCTGGGCTGATGTGCGCCTCGCCCTGCCGATTCTTTAAGATGGAAGCCCCACAAATCTAGAAATTCCTTTAAACAACTGAATCGGGTCTTTGTGCCGAGGGTCTCCACATCATGTGATGCAAGCAGAGCAATGGCAGAATGGCACAGAAGATTGGAATCGGCACGACTGGTAACATGGCAGCAGCGTACCCTCCGAACACTACAAGGGAGATGGCAGGGATCTCAGGTCAGTGCAGATAGCGACCCCGCCGAACGCCTGCAGGGCGAGATGGAGTGACGTGTTCGGGGAGATCCATCCACTTGAACGCAGGGAGGCGCACTCGTCGATCTGCACATTGGTCACCATGCAGTTGGCACGGAGCAGCATCCCTGGTCAAACAAAGTGGGCCAAAATGTGAGGCGCTTAACATTAGGCAGGCCTCAGTTTACAAGCAACCACCCAGCTGACTTGGCATCACCTTCAAGTGACCACCAGCTAAAACAATTGTATGCATTGCGTCGAGATGAGCAGGCGTGGGGGTCCGCATGCATCCCTTTTGGCACAACATTTATAGAACAGGCCATTTGTGGTAAAGGAAAGCCATACCTGTGCTTAGAATGTGACCATTAAGACATTTAACAGACAAGCGGAGACCCCTCAGTCCATCAGGCTTATTTGTTCCAATACCAATCTTTTCAGCCTGCCTATCCAGAAGGTGGTCACTGGGGAGCTGGAAACCCCTGGGCACAAGGCAGGAACAAACCCTGAACAGGGTGCCAACTGTTCAATAATTCTTAAATGTAATCCCCACACAATTCCTGCCTTGCCCTCAGTGGTTACTGGGATGGGCTCCAGCTTCACCTCAGCCCCACTCTGGATAAGCAGGCTTAGCAAATGGACGTATGGACTACTTGGAGAATAGAAGAAGAGGACTTCCTCCTGCCAGGAAGAGAAAATGAATGTCATGGTCTCTAAAAAACACAAACAAGACACACACGGATGCCAAATATCCAAATAATGTGTAAAAAGACAAAAGGTCCTCGAACTTGCTGAACACGGAAGGTGGCGCTTCCCAGAAGAGGTATGATGTCGTTCAAACCCCGTGTTGGCACGGGTGTTGTCAGTCACAAATATGCAGGGCAGGGTGTGGCAGGCTTCACTAAACAGAGCTGCGCAGGATCATTTAGTGGCGTCAGCGTGAAGCCATCATCGTTTGGTGCTCAAGACACGCCCGACTTATGCCACTTTGTGTAACACACATCCTGCCTGGCACCCTGTCCGGCCTCCTCAGGACCCTGCTCAGGATAAAGCGGCTTTGGGGAATGGACAGACAGATGGACCGCAGTGTGGGGTCCTACCCAGGGCGAGTCCCCTGAAGAGGCTGGCATGGTCACTGGTATCAGGTAAAGCAGATGGCCACCTGGCCATTTTTCTTAATTTAAAAGTTTCAGATTCAGCCGTTTTGCAAGCCGGCACACGTATGCCATACACCTTGGCCCAGATGGACAGATCTGGACGGGCTACGGTATCACGAAAATAGTGAGAGTGAATCGAAGTGGATGCCAGCGCTTAGTAAATGTCACGATTCTGCAGCAGAGCCTGACCAGGAAGTGTCACCGTCCTCTGTTTATAATTACTAAGTAAATGTCACACCCACAAGCAGAAGCACATGTTGGCACGCACCTTAGAAACCCTTGGGCCTTTTCATCTCATTTTCCGGTGCCCATCACGGTAGCAGCAGGTCAAGCCCGTCAGTCCAGTCTCCTCTGGCCAGATTCCAGCACTTGCTGAGGAGGAATTCCCAGATGATCCGAAGGCAAACCGAGAGATGGAATTCCTCCAGCGTGTCCTGGGTCTGCCAGGAGCAGCTCTAGTGGGGAGCCACCTGAAGGGGCATCCCTAAACCCGATCAACTTTAGTAAAAAACCAAAGAGAATATCAAAGCGTTGCACTGCGGGCAGCCTGGCTGGTGTACTTTTGGTAAATGAGGGCCACTGGCACACACCTCTACTACTTAAAAGGACTGGCATCGTGACCATCTTTGAACGGGTCAGCACTCCTACACAGGACACACTGGCGAGGTCCTGCACTTCCTCTCAAATACGACACCTGCTGAGGACACCGATGGGTGGCAGGAAATCCATTGCTCCCAGCTGGCAAGACGAGTTGCCCACCTCCATTCAAAATTCCGACGCCCTCAATGTGTTCACGCTGATGCCATAGGGGAACAATATCAGGTGCTCGAGGTGGTGGGCACACTGTAGGAGTGACCTATTTCTCCTTTGGTACCGCCACAATGACCCAGTACCCACTTCACAGCAGAAGCTGCCAGCTCTGGGCTCTGTGCCCGCAGGTGAGGCACCGGCTCACTGCTGCTCTAGAATTGGCTTCAGTTGGTTTAAAAATGAAGCAGCCACCAGTTACACAAAAAGGTCCAGTGGTGACATCAGTGCTGGTGTCACCGAGTGTGGTAACCAAGACCCCCCACAGGGCCCCTGGGTGACTTGATCAACAGGGCACCTTAACAGGGAGGGGCTGCCATAGGGGAGATATTTTTTTTTTTTCCATCATCCAGATGAAGACTTGGCCCGTGTTGTCATACGCATCGGGAGTTCTTTAAAAACGCGTCACCATCTATTCGGTCTGCTATGGAGCTAAATAAATGGGAACAAAAACGGTCCCCTACATGGCGTCACTCTCAAGTGCCACTCGGACGCCTTTACTTAAAAAAAAGAGTGAGGGCACACGCGCCAATATGGCGTCTTTATACAGCGGCTTCCACTTCATTCTGAGCTCTTCACCTGTGATGGTTACATTCTGTGCCCTGGTCCTGTCACACTTGTTCCCAGATTGTCGCTCAGTCTGATCTCTACACTATTATGTGAGCCACTTTTGTAAGTCGCTTGGGATAAAAGCGTCTGCTAAGCAAATGCACGTAAACAAAGGAGGAAGCATTGTGGGGACAAAGAAAGAAGAAGAATAATGCTGGCCATTGTCAGAAGTTCGATTTTTCTGTGCGGTCAATCCAATCAAATGCCACACCTTTTACAGATGTAAACAGTCTGGAAGTGGTCTCACCTGGGGGGTCTCACCTTTACATGTGGGACGAACAGAAGTTAACACACGCGCGCCATCGCCCCCTGCACTTCACAGGTGGCCCACTCTTTCATTTTCACACGTCCAGACTGAGGCACTAAGGTCGTACTCACCCGCACCTTCGCTGCTCCGAATCGCCGGCTTGCGGTCCCCCGTCCCCCGCTATACCAGCCGCTCCCCTACCGGCGCACCATTCCCGGCTGTCCTTTTCAAGGTGCTCAGCTCCAGGGTCTTCTCGTTCTCGGTGCTCATGTCCATGCAGCTGTTCTCGTACACGTAACCGTTCGGGACCTCCCAGGTGACACGGCTCGGACTGCCGGCGCTCACCGCGCCTTGGACGGGCTCTTTCCGCCCGATGCTCATCCTCTCGGCGGCTTCCTCCAAAGTTTTCAAGCCTCTCTTCGAGAGTCGCTCAGAGACCTTCCTCGCCCACTGCGCAAATCGACTCTTTTTGGCGGACGGGTCCTTCCCGAGCTCCTCCAGAGACACTTCGATGTTGCCCGTGTACCATAAGATCCACCAGATTAGGCTCAGGAAAATGAGAATTGCGCCAGTGTAGATCAAGAAGTCACCGAAGAACCTGCCGTCGTACTGCACATTGGCGAAAATGCCGATAAGCACTAAAATAAAGCCGACGACGTCGAATCCTATGCCGAGCCAGAAGAGCGCAAAACAACGACTCATACACTTGGTCGCCATCGGACACGCGCCTCCCTACCTGAACTGCACGTCGTACCTGCACGCGACACCCGACTCTTCCGCTGACATCAGCAGCGTTTGAAGCTCCCGCCGTCCAACCCGCGCGGGGGTACGCGTGACGTCACATGTGAATATTTAAATAGACTGGCCGAGTAGTGCGCGCGGGCGCGCTCTCTCATTCACGCAAGAGCGCTTGGGTCCATTTGGCCGCCGTGAAAACTTCTTAATATTCTTCGGAGCGCCCGGAAATGGGGTCTGAAGTATACGGGGTGTGACGTTCTCAATAACTAACCGGATTAACTGCAGAATTATAACTTTCATGGAACACAAGGTGCAGTGGACAACCACACACAAAACCCTACAAGTACCTGGCAACTTCCCAGCTAGGACCCCTGGTGCCCAGGGGTCTCCTCCGCAGCGGCCTGTTTAATAATCCAACATTTAAGACTGAGCGCCATTCTCTGCAAATGGATTTTAGACTTCCTAGCCAACGGACCGGATGGAGTGAGGGAGGGGAGAGTTGAAGTCTATCCCATCAGGCAATAGGACAGGAGACAGGAACAATCCCTGGACAGGATGCCAGACACATCAACAAAGTGGACTTTGTGGACTTTAGGGACCTCCAGAACCTGACTTGGTGTCAGATGTTCTTAATAATAGTGAAGATTCTTTACATTTATATTGTGCCTTTCTAACTGCTCAAAGTGCTTCAGTGAGAGGGGAGCCTCTTCCACCACCACTCATGTGTAGCTCCCACCTGGATGATGCGATGGCAGCCATTTTTGCACCAATTTGCTCCCCACACTTCAGCTATTAGATGGTGAAGTGGTGAGCAAGATAGCCAATTAGAGACCAGAATGAGGCCATGGTGGGCACTTCAGCCAGGACTTGGGGATTCACCCTGCTCTTTAGGAAGGAAGCCGAGGGATCTTTTATGACCACCAAGAGTCAGGACCTCAGTTTTACGTCTCATCTGAAGGACGGCACCATATTTACAGCCCAGCGTCCTCGTCACTGCACTGGGGCATTGGGGTCCACATTCAGACCACAAGGTGAGCGCCCCCTGTTGGCCTCACTAACACCTCTTCTAGCAGCTACCCCAGCTTTTCCAAGATGGTCTCCCATCCAAGTGCTGGCCAGACCTGAACAGGCTTAGCTTCAGCTGGTGTGGCTGCTGATGTTCTTGTCAAACTTGCTGTAAAGATCTAGTGAGTGGTCTGACTGTGCCCGTCTTGGTAACCAGGCCATGGCAAGGTGAACACACACACCTACCCACACCACACTAGGGCCATTTTAGTGCTGCTGATCCACCTAACCTGCCTGTATGTGGAAACCCCTGCAGACACAGGGAGCAGCTGACATGCCAACTACTTTGGTCTCATTATTGAAGGCAGCCGCTTGACCAGTGTGCCACCCAGACTGGCATAAGAACATTAAATACTCGACAAACAGAAGGAGGCCATTTAGTCCATCAGGCTCGCTCGTTTAGTTAATAGCTAAGGCGCCATTGCTTGTGTTTTGGATTCCCGACGGCTGTTGACGTTTAATCTTTGTTTGTAGCGCATTATTATGACATTGGAGGGCTTGGTGACCTTGGAGGTCTCAGTGAGGGGACTCGTGTTTTAAGAAACCTCACGTCCTGCCTTGAGCGCGTTACTGGCCATATCAAGGTTTTGTGTGCGTGTGTGTCTGAGTGAGGGCACCATCAGTCAGCCAGACTGACACAAGATGGCAGTGCCCGTGGAGCTGAGCTTATCAAGCAGGATGGCAGGAAGAGGCGGGCTCAAGCGGCTGGAAACCGGAAGTGACGTCCGAGGACTTTGAGCTGTCAATCTTTTGACCTGTGCATAGAGGAAGAGGAGGGGCATTAAAAGACAGCGCCCACCCTGGACTCGGGGTGGAATCTGAGGAGCCCACGTGCACCTGTGTGACCCGATATTCTGGTTTGGGGTGGTCACCACTGTTATGGTTATGCAGTTTTCATTTTGTTTTAAATTTTCTGGTACATTTTAAAGAGTTTGAGAGAATGAGAATTTCCAATTGTGGCGTCATTTTAACAAAGTGAGAAATTTTTCACATTTCAATTTTTAATTTACGTGCCCCTCATTTTCTGGACTTTTGCGGTGGTGTCACTAGGGGGCTGTAGTGGCAAAGTGGTGACACCATCAGAGGGAGTGACCCCCAAATGACCCTGTGTAACATTTGTGTAAAGTGTTTGGGGCTGAACCCCAACCCCCGTCTGATGGGGTGTCCACTAATACTGCGGACCACCGCGCTGCACTAATCGGCCAGGCGCCCGCGCTCTGCATTGTCAATTCTCTGTTCATCAAGTCACCCAGGGGTCTCAATCCGGCCTTGGTTACCACACTCGGTGACAACACATCTGGTGGCAGCTTCATTTTTAAAGTGATTATAGAGCAGCAGTGGGCCGGAGACTCACCCACGGGCACCAAGCCCAGAACTGGCAGCTTGTGTGGGTACCAAAAGAGAAAATGTCACTCCTACAGCCCCCTGCACGGAGCGTGCCCACCGCCTCAAGAAGCTGATATTGTAGCAGTTATTAAATCGGAAGGGTAGAGACAAATTGAGGCCATCGCAGTGCTTAAATATACGGATACATCAAATGTCACCGACGCCATTAGAGCCTCATCAGGAAGCATTAAAAAGATCAAAATGTAATTTGATCAGCTCACTGACTTGAAGGCTGTGGGCAGTTCACATGTAAACAGCACACACGCCACGCTGATGACCGTCATCTGTCATCCCCTCCGAGCGCACGCTCCGTTTATTAGGACAATTAAATGAACATCTGCACGTGTTTACTGCTCTGCTCCGTTTGCTTCTCATCGTATTTTTCTTTTTCATTTTCCCTTCTGTCTTGTCTGCTTTGTGGGTTTTTTGTTTTTGGTTGTGCCATTCCTGGAGTCGGACGAGTCGGGGTCGGTCCAGCCGGCCAGATTTCCATACAGAATTTTTTTTGTATTTCTTGGCTTTATTTATAGTTGTGGATCATTTTTTGTATTTTTTCCGTGTCAATTGGTTTTGTATCATTTGACATTTTCTGCTTGTATATCATTTTTGAAGTTCTTGGCCATTCATCTTTTTGAATTCCTTTCAGTTTCATATCCACCTTCAAAAAAGGAAAAGTGTGTGTCTGTCCAGTTACTATATCTCTGTCATTCCAACAGATGGCGCATCACAAACATTTACGGTAATTAAAATGCATTGCACTTGTCATTCTAACAGATGGCACATCCTGAACATTAACACAGCTGTGATGATCCCCATATCCAATGGCATATAACAGAGACATGTATATTTCATTTGTCATTTCCACCAGATGGCACCTCAGAAACACTGGCACAAATTCTTTTTATTACTGCGAATGTTGTGCCATCAGCTCATTTTGTCTTTTGGTGGGTAATCAGAAACACAGATAGAGTTCAGTATCTCCAGGTGGGGCAAACCACTTGCAGTCTAACAGCACTTTGGCCGCCTGCTTGTCTTTCGCTGAAGTGCCTCCATATATTCCTGACTGGCACACATTACCTTGAGAACAGTTGCTGTGAGCTGTCATTTTGTCTTACTGGCTCTCATTTTTGTCTGCTAGTTTGGCTTCTGTCTGTTTGGATTTGTCACTTGCTCCGAGCCAGCAGGTGGCAGTGACGTGCAAACTGTAACACACGGGGGAACAGAAAAAAAAAAAAAACACAAACTCTGGAACTCCTGAGGTCAAAATGTTAGGTTCCAAAATTGTTGATCTTGTCCAAAATATGGTGCGGGTCAGTCAGTGGGTGTAGGGTTGTGCAGGAGACAGACAGATAGACAAACAGGCAGACACACAGACAGGATAGGTGGGCAGGCAGAGGAGAGGGACAGACAGACACACATACAGATGGACAGACAGGCACATGAACAGACAGACGGATGGACAGACAGACAGGTGGACAAACAGACAGACAGATTGACAGACAGGCACATAGACAAACTGACATACAGGCAGGCAGACAGACAGACAGGATAGGCGGGCAGGCAGAGGGACAGACAGGCAGACAGACATTCAGGCAGATGGACAGACATACAGATGGACAGACAGACAGACAGACTGACAGACGGATTCGGCTGCTGCCTTCCTAAGCTGACTGGCCTGCACATCCCAGAGCAGTCGGTTACGTCTGAGCCCAGGCGGGTGAGGAGATCTCCTTGTGACCACCCGGTGGTGTCAGTGGTGGGATTTAAAGCCAAAGCCTCAGGGTTTGAAGTCCAAAGGCCTGAAGCCCACCGCCTGCCCGAGTTACTTTTTAAGCTGATGAAACTGAATTTGGTTTTCGTTCTGCGGTTCGCGATCCCCAGACTTCAGAACAGACGAAGCGCTCGGCCATCCCGGACTCTCCACAGTTTTAAAAGTAAACTCCATTTTTTTTTTAATTTCTTGACGGCTTTCAGTGAGCGGCTGTTATTAACCCCGAAGCCCCCACCTGACACGATTAGATTGGATTTGTTTCAAACAATTATGGGCGCCTTTGTTGGAGAGGAATTCTCTAAGACAGGCTTGTGAAATTATCTCGGTGGCCGCCGTTCTGATAAAAGCCCCTCGAGTAAATTGCGCTGAAAGCAAATCCGGTGGCATTTCTTTAAAGTGATGCAATTTACTTTGAGCCCCCGATTAAGTCTGAATAGGGCACCATTGATTTGTAAGGAGATTAAAAAAATAATAATAAAGAAAAAAACGGCCTTTGGAGCGCAACTTAAGATGTGATTACCGCAGGAGAGAATCGGCGGCAGCGGCAGTGACTGACTGCGTGTGCTGGAAAAGGGCAAGGCTGGCACGGGCCCGAGAGCAGGGCACCCACTGGCACTGCGTGTGCCATCTTGAATCATCTCTGTAGAGGCTCCAGCAGCTGTGTGTCACACCGTCACCTTGTGTCGGATTTCAGTACTTGGCCCACCGTCACCTCCATAGTGGGCTCACCAGTGCACTCCGGCCGTCATCTTCAGGCCTCTGATGCCACCCAGATGCCACAGTCACCCAGTTTCAGAATCGCTGCAAAATGACTGCTTGGTTTTCAGAATCGGAAATGGTTTTATTTTACGACGTCAGCCCCTTTTCACCTGGCGGTCCCCCGTTGGACTGCAGTGCCTCAAATCCATGGCAAACAAATTCGGGAGCTTCATGAGGAATGTAAAGCTTTACTTCAGGGGGCAGACGTACATAACAAACAAGAAAGTTTGTATCTAACATTTGAAAGATTACGATGTGGGCTCCTGTCTTCATAATCCATGTCTAAATTTTCTTGACTGTACCGAAATGTGTCACTTGTCACCTCTGATTGTGGTCCTTAGGGCTAGTAAAGGAGTCAACCACATCACGTCCATAATCAGTGTGAGGGGCTCCTAGTGGGCTAGGACCACCGCTGAAGAATATCTAGAGTTTGACTGTATTTGTGACCTTAAAATACCCTAAACAGACACTCCACGTGCCGATTTTACTGACCTCCATTTTATGACACATCCCATTAGGGGGCGGACCCCCTGACGTGGCACAACTTCAAGTTCTTCTGATCATTTTTGCTGAAGACACCTGTTAGTGTCTAATGGGCTCAAAATAAGGGGGCACCCCAAAAAGCTCAATGTCATCCATAACTAAACATCAAGACGTGTCCAACGGTATAACTTATGTGGAGGTTTGTGGTACTGCTGAGTTAGGGGGCGCTGAACAAATAAAACTCAAAGAATTTTTACAAACACAAAGAATTAAAAATAAAAAAACATAAAATGTAAAGGACTGCCACCGAAATAAACGGAAACCCACATCCCTCACTCACGGTCACCCTGCAGACCCTCGACATTCAGTCGGATATCCAGGGTGTGGGCGGAGCTTCAGCAGTGACCTCATTAGGAGGAGCCACCCCTCAAGCTCCACCCACAGAATACCAGGCCCAGAACAGAAGGCTTTAACAGAACACGTGAAAGAAGTGAAGAAGAAAAATAAAAATCAATAAACAATATTAACAAAAAGCATACATTTACATAAATGTAAAATAAGATTGAATGAAAACATAAAATGAAAAATGTTTGAAAAAAAATAAGCAAAAAATAAACAAAAACTGACATCATGTCACCTGGTACGGCACCTGTTCGGCTCAGCCTCATAAACCCGGGCAGACGCTGGTGAAGGCGGCACAGAACGTCACGGCCCCCCCATCGCTGCCAGCTCTTCTTGACGTACACGACGCTCAAACGGGATACACGGGGAGCTCAGCCATCCTGCACGTCAGTACAGGGCTGAACAGACGACACGTGCAAGTGGGAAAGAATCGGTCACACTTTATTGAACTTCACTCTTAAAATAAAAATCTTTAAATATATAAACATATATATATATATATATATATATATATATATATATATAGCGCCTTTCTAGAGTGAACAAGGATCGAAATGTCTGTGAGACCGCCACTCGCTATAGAAAGGCACCGTAAAATGACAAGCGTTTAGCACAGCATCACCCGCATAATCGAATAAATGAAACATCATCTGTGAAAACGTCATTTAATACGTCGCTTCTTGAGACCCTCGTTCACTTTAGAAAGAAGCCATAAAAAAATAAAAGAAGATGATGGCAGGTTCAGTCTTTACCGGAGTTACCCCAAATGAATCATGCAAAGCAAAGAAAGAAAGAAAGAAAGAAAGAAAGAAAGAAAGGTGCCTCATTCTACTGTATATTACTTTGTACTCATGAAGTGCCTTAGGGTGGTGTTCACTACAGAAAGGCGCGATATAGGATCACAAGCCAGAGTTACTCCATATTATGTAACGTCATAAAGGATCAAATAAAGAACGTTAATCCACTACGTGATACTTTCCTTGATGGGGTGGCGTCCTCTATAGAAAGGCGCTATATGCCATCCCAAGGTTGCAGGTTTCCTGCGCACCGCCGAGTCACGTAACCAAACTAAACCGCCGATAATCCATTACGCCGTCCTTTAAAGAGAAGCAGCGGCTCCTACTGCAGTTCCTTGACGCCGATGTCACTACAGAGCAGGTGACATATTGAGTGACAAAGTGGCAGGTGTAGTCTGTGGGCCCAGAGGTGCCCCGACATTAAGCAATACTTTTGTACTCACAGAGTTTCTTGAGGCCCTTGTTCACTTTAGCAGAGTCACTGACCCCCCCCCCCCCCCCCATGAATGTTGTAACCCGCTAATCAAAGGTGCGCCGTCATGTGACACTTTACTACTCATGAAGTGCCCGGGGCTGGGGTTCCCGCTAGAAAAGCGCTATATAAACCCGACAAGGCGGCAGGTTCCATGCGTACTGCAGAGTCACATAACCACACGAGGCCTCACCCTATAAATGCACAGCTCCTTTCTGCTGTTCCTCAAGACCCTTACAGAAAGGCGCTATATAAAAATCACAAGGCTGCAGAGTTACTCCCAATAAAGGTCCTCCGTTACAGCGCACCTTTGTACTGCTCAGTTTCTTCAGACCCCTGTTTGCCAATGAAAGGCGCTATATAGAAAATTACGAGACTGCAGGTTCAGTTGTTTCCCAAGGTGATTGTAAATAAAGGTCATCAAGTATACTCTATTTTTTTTTTTTTTACTTATTAAGCACATTCGC